>NW_024096999.1:4082500-4587500 GCF_016545835.1 Crotalus tigris | reverse complement strand
TCCGTTGCTTCTTGCCCTGCCTTCCAGAAGCGTCTCTAAAAAAAAGACGGACAGAATCTTGCTTATGGGAACTGCAGGGGGAAATGTCCAAGACTGTTTACAGCCGGCAATATTTTCAGTATTCCAAGGTTTATCTTGTACAATGGAGGTTTCATGCATGCTCCTCCTTTTTATGAGCTGCTTAACCACTTACCTTACATTTACATTAACACTTTCCTGCAAGGAGATCAAACCAATCAGTCCTAGAGGAAAACAATCCTGACTGGTTCTCAGGAAGGACAGATGCTGAAGCTGCAGCTCTAGTATTTTGGCCAACTAATGAGAGAAGAGAACTCCTTGGAGAAGACCTGATGTTGGGACAAATGGAAGGCAAAAGGAGAAGGGGACAGATGATGGAGAAGTGGAGGATGAGATGGTTAGATAATGTCATCGACGCAAGGAACATGACTTTGGGCAAACTACAGGAGATAGTTAAATATCTATCAAGATTCTTAGTCATCTAGATCATGGTTGTCCCAAAGGTGCTTTTTCAGGGGCAATTGGACTTTCTTGTTTTTCTTTGAAGATGTTTCACTTCTCATTCAAGAAGCTTCTTCAGCTCTGACTAGATGTGGGAAGTGGAAGGATTTATACTCCTTGCAGATAGCTGGAGATTCAGACACATAGACTCATCCCCAACAGCCTGCACCTATCTTCAACAGTGAAGGGACACAGGACAGAGAACATCCTGTAGCCAAGAAGGCTCCACACACATTTGGATTACTCAGGTGACCTTGAGGACAAAGGTAAACCTCCAAAAGAATGCAAATGACCAGCTGTCTGCAAGGAGTATAAATCCTTCCATTCCCCACCATCCAGTCAGAGCTGAAGAAGCTTTTTGGATGAGAAGCGAAACATCTCCAAAGAAAAACAAGAAAGTCCAGTTGCCTCATGAAAAAAGCACCTTTGGTACAGGAGATAGTGGAGGACAGGGGGAGCTGGCATGCTGTGGTCCATGGAGTCACAAAGAGTTGGATACGACTTAGCAAGTGAATAACAAAAAAAAAAATACATTTACTGAAGACACCTCCCCACAAGGGGCTTGGTGCCAAGCTGAATGAAGGCTTTGGGGCACAGCTTAAGTTTTAAGAGAGAAAGTTATACATCATTTATTACAGTCACTGGGACTGTATTAATCACTGTTCCTGGAGAAGAATGTAAAACAGCAGCGGACTTGTTAATGAAAGATTTCATTTAAACATCTTTCTATTTATCTTGGAAAGGATGGTATGTGCCCACTCGGAAATCTAATATAATGAGATAATTGGTGCAATTTTTTTTTTTTTTTTTTTTTACGTTCTAGACATTTCTGAGGACTTCCAACGGGCAAGTGTCAGGCACTTTTTCATCAGCCAAAGTGGAAAAAGTCACTGCGGCTTCTTTTCTTTAAATGTTTTTTTGGGGTGACATTTGACTTCTCAGAATCATTACCCAGTACTTTATGTTTCCTCATTGCCTTCAATCTGGGGGTGTCTGTGTGTCGAAATGGCTCCAAGCCTATAATTTCCCAGACAATGACCTTCACCGCAAAGCTTCAAAGAAATGAAATTCGAGCACAATTTGAACTTTCCCTTGTAAAGATTGCCAGCTAATTAATATTACCCACCCATCGCAAGATAAAATAAATGCCTGTTTTAAAGCTAACTGGTTTTTCTATCGTCCAGTCCATATGTATTTCTAATGAGGTTATCACTTGGTTTTGGACTTCGTATTTCTAATGAGGTTATCACTTGGTTTTGGACTTCATTATATGCCCACTCGGGGGAAAAGTCATGAAGAAAGAATTCCTGAAAGATTTGATAACAGTAGTGATATATTTGCCTTTGTGTATTTAACTAAACCAGGTTTCCTTTTAATCCTGGTCAGACTCCCAGACAAGCAAACTAATCAGCAGCGATCACCAACTGGTACTAAATTGCAACTTTTAATGTGAAGAAAAGTGGAAATCAATACATAAATGATTGAATTGTTGTTTAACATCTTGATGGCTGTGAGCAATACAAACAACATCCTAATTATGGTCAACCAAACAAATTCCAGCTTCCAGATTCTCTGTTACCTTCAAAAGTAGATGGAGAGCTGGGAGTCTGAATAATTAACTAAACCAAGATTTCTTCATGACCCGCGTGAGATTCTCCAACCGAGTACAGCTTTCTTCTTTGCTTCTTTGCTTTGTGGTTATTGTTTTTCCAGAAATGCACATTTTCATCCTTTAGTACATTGTTACATTGTACTGTGCCAGGAGAGCTATCTTCATGGGATGTTAAAGAAGAAACTAGAGAGAAAAAAAAAGCATTTATACTGTCCATTCTTTTTTTTTTCTGGTAGAATAAAGGGGGAAAAATGATGTCACGAATATTTTTAACAAAGTAGCTGAGAAAATAAAATAAAATAAAGTTATCCTGTACCTTTAGGGGCTACATCCACTTTAAAGATGAAACTGGCTAAGTTGTGTTGAATAAACCATTGGTGCTAATCAAGCATCAAAGAGGAGGTCAAGCTACCGTACTTTCCAGCATATAAGATGACTTTTGAGAGCGTTAAAATTGGCGCCAAAGTCGGGGGTCGTCTTATACGCCGAGTCGTCTTATACGCGGAAATAATGGTAGTCTCTGGCGTATAAGACGACTTTCTAGGCATGCAACTCGGCATTGAAGTCGGGAGTTGTCTTATATGCCGGGTCGCCTTATACGCCGGAATACACGGTATTCTCCAAAGTGCCTGAAGGCAGGACAAGAAGCAATGGATGAAAACTAATCAAGGAGAGAAGCAACCTAGAACTAAGGAGGAATTCCCTGACAGTTAGAACAATTAACCAGTGGAATGACTTGTCTGCAGAAGTTGTGGATACTCCATCACTGGAGGTTTTTAAGAAGAGATTGGACAACCATTTGTCTAAAATGGTATAGTTTCCTGCCTGAGCATGGGGTTGGACTAGAAGACCTCCAAGTTCCCTTCCAACTCTGTTATTCTATTCTATTCTATTCTATTCTATTCTATTCTATTCTATTCTATTCTATTCTATTCCATTCCATTCCATTCCATTCTATTCTATGATTCTATTCTATGATTCTGTTCTATTCTATTCCATAATTCTATTCTATTTTATTCCATTCCATTCCATTCCATTCTATTCTATTCTATTCTATATATTCTATTCTATTCTATTCTATTCTATTCTATTCTATTCTATTCTATTCTATTCTATTCTATTCTATTCTATTCTATATTCCTATTCCTATTCCTATTCTATTCTATTCTATTCTATTCTATTCTATTCTATTCTATTCTATTCTATTCTATTCTATTCTATTCCATTCTTAGATTTCAAGAACAGGCAACATAGAATCCTGAAAGTTTCACAGACCTCGCCTGTCACACACCCTAAAGATTTCAGTAAGAATTTTTTTTTAGCTCTCATGAGCTCAGAAAGCAATATTCCCATGTGGTGGTCATATTCTGCAAGTGGGGGCCACCACAATTTCAATGATAGCACACAGCACATTCTTTCCAGTTTCCTCACTTGGGTTAAGAACCGAGACTCAACTTTCTGCAGCAAAGACCAGGCTCTTGGGATAAAGTTTGAAATCCAGCAAGGAGAGTAACGGAGAGCTGAAAACCAAGGCACAACATTTCTTAATTGCAATTTGGCTTCCTAGCAGAACTCCTGCAGAGTAGGGATGGGAAGTGTGGTTCATATGTCCTACTTTTCAAAGGACAGTCCTCTATTTCTGGCGCTGTCAGTGATGAATTCTCAACAGGAAGGTATCCTCAGAATGAAGGACTATTCGGCCCAACTCCAATTGAAAGATAAAACACTTTGGCAAGAAAAAGAATTCGGGGTTAACATTTGATTGGTTTCAGAACTGCCGGCGAGACCACCTTCTCACCATCCTCCCACTATCAGAAAACACACCGTATTCCCAAATTCAGATTGCATTCGTTATTTCTGAGTTGCATGCAGACTGCTGGTGACTTTGTTTTAATCTCAGCGTAGGACGCTGTATGAGAAGCTGACATGCCACTTGGGCTTCCCACCCCATGCAATTTTGATGACGGGATATGGGGGCCTAGTGGGAGTCCTTAACCAGTGTGCCAAGCCTTTGAAAGCCCGATCAAACCCAACTCCCATACTCAAGGGTGTGTTTTTGGACTGTTACTCACCTTTTACAAGTCAACCAAATAGTTAAGCCAAATCACACTTCCCAAATTCAAAAGACCCCTTACCCTGATTGATGGGTCTTTCAACAGCTGTCTGGAGGGATTGATTGCTCTTTCAACAGCTGTCTGGAGGGAAATCCATGGGGTATCTCATTCAACAAAGATTTTTCCCCATGATGGAGATGTTTCCGAAACATAAATACACTTCTTTGTATATTATCCTTCTATAAAGACCTTTCTGTGCTGCTTTAAACAACCCATCCAGTTCAGTTTTCAAGGCCACCTGGATCCATTTTGATTTCAGATCATTACTGCCTGATCAATGTGATTTTATTTCTATTAACATGGCTAGGTTTTGTATTGATATTTGTAAAATATGCCACCCCTTGACCGCCTCAGCCTGATGATTAAATTTTCCTGTAATTTTTATTTGTCTCAGAATTCCTTTTTTATCTTTGAACTAGTCTATGATTGTAATAAAGCTGACTACTGATATTACATATACAGTAACTTGTCAGATGCAACATATATTACATGGTATATGGTATTCTGTGTAAGTGACTAACCAGTATAAAAATGGGTAATAATTTATCTATCTTTCTAACCATCTTTTCTGGATTAAATCACAATGGAAGATAGATCTGGAGAAAACTATTTTTAATTTTAATATGATGCAGAGCACTGGAAAAGCTTTAATTCATTGGTGAGTTATATCAAGCTGCTCTCCTTCAAAATGTTGGCTTGAAATAGCCTTCTCGTTTAGATCTTAACTGTGCCTTTTAATGTTCAGAGCACTTTCCACCAGATCTGGCGATCAACTGAGTCAAGTCAAGACAACCCACTTTGACATTTGCATTTAAGATGGCCTAGTGGAGACACTCAATTTTCCAAGTCGGATCAGATCACTGCTCCAAATCAAGATGCTGGGTCAGAATCATTTCACGCAGATCTAAATATTTTTTGCCTCCATGAAACATTGAATATCCACCAGCTCTGGCATATGTCCAAAACTAAACTGATTGCATTCAAAGCTGTATCAAACAATAGCTTGGTTTGTCTCTGGAGATTCTCAGTCATCCAGGTCATAGCTGTTCCAAAGATGCTTTTTCACAAGGCAACTGGACTGTTTTGTTTTCCTTTGAAGACATTTCGCTTCTCATCCAAGAAGCTTCATTCAGTTCTGGAGGCAAAGGTTGAGTCAGAAGAATTTATCAACATACTGAAAAGGATGGTGACTTAAGGCTTCAAGTTGCTTGAATAAAGTTTGAGTGTCTCGTCCCAATGTAGTGTGCCAACTCCATTGAAGGTACCAGATCAATCCAATTTCAGTTAATCTCATGAGGATTTCATTTCTTTTTTATAATTGTCTATTCCCTCCCCCCTTTTTTTCCAGGCATAGTAACCTGCAATATCTTCTTCCAAAAATCTGCATGGATAATTCTTAATTGCATTTGTCATAATATGACCTGGTTTGAAGATCATGTTTAAATTTCTCTTTCATTTCTTCTCCTTAAAGGAAGCAGGGAATAGTTACAGGGGGGAAACTAAAGGGTACAGGTAATCCTAGACTTACAGCAGTTCATTTAGTGACTGTTCAAGCTTACAGGAGCACGGAAAAAACTGACTTATGATCGCGTTTCACACTTACGACCCTTGCAGCATCCCCTATTGTCACAGGATCAAAATTCAGATGCTTGGCAACTAACTCATATTTATGATGGTTGCTGTGTCCCATATCACCCTTGGTGACCTTCTAACAAACAAAGTTAATGGGGAAGCCAGAGTCACTTCACAACCATGTTACTAAATCGTCAACTGCAGTGATTCCAATAATAATAATAATAAACAACTTTATTGTCATTGCATGTGTATACACAGTGTACACATACAACGAAATTTATTTGACACACAAAGACCAGGTCCCACACACATAATCCCCAAACACACTCCCACCCACCACAATTCCCCACCCCTAAGACTACCCAAACATCCACACAACAGACCAAGTAATACTGTCCAACAGTTCACTGATGGTGGCCCTTTAGTTCATTGTTGAGTGCAACTATAGCTCTGGGATAAAAACTATTCAGAAAATGTGTGGTCCAAGTTTTAATCATTCTGTATCTTCTGCCAGAAGGCAACA
This sequence comes from Crotalus tigris, assembly GCF_016545835.1. Classification (NCBI taxonomy): domain Eukaryota; kingdom Metazoa; phylum Chordata; class Lepidosauria; order Squamata; family Viperidae; genus Crotalus; species Crotalus tigris. The sequence goes on along the minus strand of NW_024096999.1, from coordinate 4,581,157 downwards.
GTCCAAAAAGATTGTAAGCAGGACGGAAAGAGTCCCTGAGAATGTTATGCAACTTCCTCAAACAACGAGATTTGAAGATGTTGCCCAGGGCTGGTAGCTGAAATCCAATAATATTCTGGGCAGTTTTAATGATTCTCTGTAGAGCTTTTTTGTCCACTACAAAGCTACAACTGTGGTGAGAAAGATTGTAAAATGGGGCAAAGTTCACTTAACAAATGTCTCACTTAGCAACAGAATTTTGGGACTCAATTGTGGTCATAAGTTAAGGGCTACCTGTATCAGCCTAGCAAAGCATTGTGTGCCGCAAGAGAAAGAGTAGGAATTTTTTTAGTGATGCTAAAAGTTGAGCTATCGAAGTATTGTCCCATCTATCACAGTGGACTTAAGTATGCCTAGGTCTAAATCCAATCCACTGAATATTTGATACCTTGTCACTGACAGTTTCACATAATTCACAGCCGGCTTGTGATTTTACCATATGAAATATTTGAAGTCTTTCCTACTTGGTTATCTTAGTTTTACTCTGTTTCATTCATAAATACATCTTCCCTCTTTGCATATGACTAAATGTATGCATTTGGTAAGAATTCAAAAAAGGAAAAAGAGAGACTAAGCACGATAAGAACTTATTATGATAATTGGACTCACTCGGCAATGTGTTGCAATAGTTCTTGTGCAAATATTAGCATTTTGATGAAAACATGGAAGTTCTTTTTTTGGAACCCTGAAATACATGTTAGAGGGGTGTAAGGTTGGAGTTATTTCTTTTAATCTCTATTTTCTCTGTCGACTTGGGAGGGGTATTAAAATGAAGTCTGTGTTCAATGACTTTTTTCGAGAACTGTGGATTTTGTCCCTTAAAAGAATGGCTTTTTTTTGTTGTTGTTCCATGGAGAAAAGCGCAACCGGTGTGAACACTTTCTACTGAAAAAATTCTTAGATTTGTAAATGAAGAGGGTGCTCTAGAACAATGGAACGTTATGCACTGTATGCAAAGATGCTGCAATGTTTTATGTCACTTCTTTCCTGAAGAGGCAGCAGAGATGCAGCTGACATGAAGTGTCAGACTAAGAGGATATAAGAATAGCTTAAGTGTATCGAGAGTCAAGATTAAGATGAGGACGTGAGCACAAATGCTTTCGTCCAGGTGATTCTACCACATAGGGCAGTAAAAGTAATAAGCAATTCAGAGAGAAAGAGACATATTTTGTAGCTGGATTGTTTTATTACTTTCCACACTTCTGCACGATAGTGTTCTGTCCCAGCCTACATACGTCCTTGTTACTTCAAAAAGACAACCCCTCTTTTAACAGTAGACCGGAAAATAAACTCTTTTTATTTGAGTTACAGACCTGATAATTGTCCCAGAAAACCAAAGCAACAGAACACTTTTCCAATGGAGACCTTGTCCAAAAGCAAAACGGAGCACGAGTCAAACAGGAAATAACTCACAGACAAAATAAACAGACCATGATCTCTTGACTCTGAAGTTCTTTGCAAACGGTTGCCTCCAGCAACCAGCCCTATCCACACATTCCCTTTTTGTTACACAGCCCCCAAAGCGTGGCTTCTCACTGCTTTCTCCTCCTTCCCTGAAGTCACCCCATTGCCTCCCTCTGTCCTACTTGTGTGACCTGTCTACGTTTATGAGCGTCTCTGAAGTCTTCCAGCTATGCTTCCTCTGAGTCTGACTCAGCTTCCCAGCCCAGCTGGCTCTCAGCTTGATCACAAGTGGAAGGACCAGCCTTTTCATTAGTTTGTAAGTCCTGCAGCTCATCAGAGCCTCTCTCCGACTCTGCTGACTCTCCAGGCTCCTCCTCCTCCTCCTCCTCCTCCTCCTCCTCCTCCTCCTCCTCCTCCTCCTCCTCCTCCTCCTCCTCCTCTGATTCCCCAGACTCAATTATCGGGATCACAGGCTGGCATGGAATCACAACAGATAGCTGCCTTTACATCACAAAACAGGAGTGCTTAGGAGGGTGCTGACTTTTTGAGCCTGTCCTATTTATGTTTCTTAGTAAAAAAAGAAAAAAAAGAAAAAGAAATCCCATTGGGCGACAAATCTACTTAGGGTTAGGGTTAGATCTCCATGAATTTGCAGAGCAAAATAGACATTGTCAATGGATTCCTAACACATCAGTATGCTTAGGAGGGTGCTGACCTTTTGAGCTCACCCTATCTCCATTACCTCGTAAAATACATGGGAAAATCCCAATGTGGGACGAATCCACTTAGAATTAGGGTTATAACTCCATGAATTTGGAGAGCAAAATGGACATCACTAACATATTCATAGCACATTGATTTGCTTAGGAGAGTGATGACTTTCTGAGCCCGCCCTATCTGTGTTTCTTGGTAAAATGCATGGAAAAATCCCATTGGGGCCAAACCCACTTAGGGTTTGAGTTAGGTATCCATGAATTCTGAAAGCAAAGTGGACGCTGCCATTGTGATCCAAGCCTTATCCTTTTTTATGTGCATATATTGCATGCACAGTCACTTGTCCCTACTAACCTCTTGCTTGCATTACTATAACATCAGTGGTGGGATTCAACTATGTGAACTGCTTCTCTGTGTGGATGCCGCTTCCAGAAGTCCATTCTGGGCCTGGGCAAGAAAAAATTAGCTACTGGTTCTGCCAAACTGGTGTGAACTGGCTGAATCCCACCACTGTATAACATGCTCTACATCAGGCTGCTCTTGAAGAACGCTTGGAAACTTTAACTGATGCAAAATCCAAAATCCAACTACAGGTGTAGTTAATGGTGCCAGTTGTATGGCACATGTAACATCACTATTACAGGAGCTGCACTGATTGCTGCTATATTTCTAGGTGCAATTCAAGGGTGCTAGTTTCCCCCCCCCCACTGTACTCCAAAGTTTTTCCCAAAGCCCTCCAAAATAAAACAAACTACAGACCAATTGTTCAAAATTACTGCAATGCCAAAGAAACAACTTATGACCTGTCCTTGAAGTTCGGTTAAGATTTTCTAATTAATTTTTTTGGGTTAATGAAGGAAAAAGTTTGGGAAGCCCTGCATTAAACCATAAAACATGGCTTACAAGCTACCACACAGGGTAAGGCCAAAGCCAAATGAAATCTCTAAAAGCAAGGGCAACGGGCTCAATCCCTACCCCTGAGGGTAGAACTGTTCACACACACACACAGAGAGAGAGAGAGAGAGAGAGAGAGAGCAGACCCCTTTGGACCATAATCCTGTGTTTTGATGAAACTACAGAGTACCAGAATCCTGGGCCTGAGAACTGGCGCCTGTGATTTGGGATACTTGTGGAGTGGAGCCAATTTCTAGCGCCTTCATTCTTGCTCCTGGTTAGCACAAAAGAAAATGTATTTTGGCAGGTGTCTAAATAGGGATAAACGCACAACGAGACTCTTTGTCCTTTCACGGCAGAGAACTTTAATTCCCTTTTGTGCCAGTCATTCACTCCTGCCCAGACCTGGCTTGAAAGTTCCTCTCTCTTTTGTTTGCATTTCCATTAAGCGGTGCTACGTTTCTCTTCTTACCCCTGATGAAATAGCACGTTATTTGCGGTGCATTTTGGGTCCTGCTGTGCCTGCAAATGCTAGTTACAGCATTGTTTTATGATTATTTCAAGCATTTCAAAGGCTCCTCGGTAGATTAGAGTACAAAAATCTTGATCTCAGCTGCGTAAGGCCAACGGGTGGACCCTAACCCGCTCAGTGGAAGGGATTAAGGGTGAATGAACACCAACAGCACATGAGATTTCGAGGGAGGTTACAACTGTGTTCGGGAGCAAGCAAATCTTGGCTTGCTGTTTCTGGATGCTTTGTGGTGATGTCAGCTGTGATTGGGTACAGTTCAAATGGAATGTGATCACTCTAGCAGGTTCTCCATGTGCTGTGTTCATAAAGCCTTGGTGTTTGATGGAGCTCATTGCTTGGCTGCATTATTTACAAACCAAAGTTGACACAAAGGAAAGCCAAATTACATACTCAGAGTCCTCCATAAAAAAAAAAACTCTGGAAAACAGAGTTATTGGGGAAGGAATCATTTCTCTGAATGGTTGAATCAATGTTTCTGAAAATATCCAAATGAAATAATATTCTTTCTTTTTTCCTTCCTCCCTTCCTTCCTCCCTCCCTCCATTCCTTCCTTCCTCTCCCTTCACCTTCTTTCCTTCCTTCCCTCTTTCCTTCATTTCTTCCTTCCTTTGTCTCACTTCATCTTTCTTCTTCCTTCCTTCCTTCCTCCCTTCCTTCCTTCACCTTCTTTCCTTCCTTCCCTCTTTCCTTCATTTCTTCCTTCCTTTGTCTCACTTCATCTTTCTCCTTCCTTCCTTCCTTCCTTCCTTCACCTTCTTTCCTTCCTTCCCTCTTTCCTTCATTTCTTCCTTCCTTTGTCTCACTTCATCTTTCTCCTTCCTTCCTTCTTTCCTTCCTTCCTTTCTTTCTTCCTTCCTCTCCCTTCACCTTCTTTCCTTCCTTCCCTCTTTCCTTCATTTCTTCCTTCCTTTGTCTCACTTCATCTTTCTCCTTCCTTCCTTCTTTCCTTCCTTCCTTTCTTCCTTCCTTCCTTCCTTCACCTTCTTTCCTTCCTTCCCTCTTTCCTTCATTTCTTCCTTCCTTTGTCTTACTTCATCTTTCTCCTTCCTTCCTTCCTTCCTTCCTTCCTTCCTTCCTTCCTTCCTTCCTTCCTTCCTTCCTTCCCATACAATGTTTGAGCATAAACCAGGAAAATCTGATTTCTCTTTCCCTCCCCTCCTCCTCCTCCTTTCTTTACCAAAAAAGTCATCAGGATTTACATACATTGCATGAAATGAATAGCAGTAGGTTAAGCGTGGATAGGAAAAGAGGAGGAAACTAAAAGAAGACAACTACAATAACAATACAGATAGTTCTCAAGTTATGAGGGCCGTTGGGACCACAATTTCCATTGCTAAATGATGTGGTTGTAAAGTGTAACATTACTGCACTGCATCACTTTCTGACAGCAATCCTGTCTTGTCACAACTTCTTGCCAGCTTCTTCACTGACTTTGCTTGGGGGACGCTGATAGAGAACGTCAGAAAGGACAATCCCATGGCTGCAGCTTGTTGTGACATAGTAATTGTGAGCTGGGCATCATATATATGAAATTGCAAGGACTAGTTGTGCCTTCCCCTTTTTCAGCGCTGTCATAACTTTGTGTCTGAGTAAGAGTCACAATCTGAGAACCAATATTAGTCTTAAGAAAGGGTATGTCAAATTTCCCAAGCCCAGATAAGAATGGTGAACCAGTTTGAGAAACCTAGAACACAAAATGTGGGTCTAAAGGCATATGCAGCGCTTGTGAGCCATTCAGAGTAGCATTTATTAGGATGAGTGGCCATATAAGTATTTTAAATAAATAACAAATATTGGAAGATCCCCCTTCCCATTACCTTCAAAAGACTAGCATAAAGCTGCCGCTTAAGTCAATGCCCTTCTCTGTGAGATTGACAATGCCTTATAAAAAATATTTTGAAGTAACAAAAGGCATGCTGATAAAGACCTTATCGTGGGGAAAATGATAGTTTTGCCCTTTCATTTTGTACATCTAACTCTATTCTGTTTCACCTTCCTAATGGCTTTTTCAAAGTCCAACATGAATAGGGGGTTGATTGAGAGTCTGCAATAAACTGAATCAGCAGCGATTCATTTCTTCCAGAAAGAGGAAAATTTATCAGTGAGCTGGCTAAGAATTCACCATCAATTGCTAGTTTCATTCAATATTTACACCTGGAAAAGTGTTGTTTGGGTTTGTGTTGTGAAGCACAACTAAACTTTAACTGGGGAGCGTTTTCTGCCAGGGATGGTGGGACACGCAGCATGGATTTCAGCAGGCTGGACTGGATGGCTTCTAATACAGATGTGTTCTTGTAGGTGCCAATCTGGACATTGTTCAAAAGAAGGGTAATCACCTTGGCTTTGAATAGCGTAACTGCTGCTGGCAGGATACAATTATTACCCTTGTGCCTGGCAAAATGATTATAGCATTAGTAGCCCTTTGCACCTGTACTGAGTGGTCATCAATTTGATATTTCAAGACAGGAAAAACTTGGAAGTGAAGGCTTAGACATTTTAAGGGCTTGACTTGCACAATTTGGTTACCGCTGATTTTCCCATAAGAGTTATTAGAGTGATACTTGATGGATACAGCCACCTTTTCTGGGAAAGGATAATTTCCAGTTTTCATATTTGCAATATGAGGCTACTGTACAAAGGCTCCTTTGAAGATTGATGTGGGACTGCGATGAGACAGCAGCATCCTTGTGTTAATATTCATAAATCAATGATAGAGGGATGGATAGATAGATAGATAGATAGATAGATAGATAGATAGATAGAGTGATAAATATAGAGAGAGCAATATAGATACATAGAGCTAGAACTAGAACTAGAGATAGAAATATATTTAACAATACTTGTTTCTTTAATGGGATGGCTATTACATTATATATTTCACAATATTGAGCTTTGTTGTTATAATTCGATGGGGGACATGCATAATGTGGGAACAGGGATGAATTCATTTGATTAACATGTTGATGATTTCCTGAAGGTCAAAAGTTTTAAAACCACTGAATTAAACCCTAACAAATTCAAGGTAGTTGTGTTGAATGATAGCACTATTCCTGAAGAAAGTAAGTTCCCATCCGTTCTGGAATGAGATCAATGCCTCTTGAAAAAGACACCCAAGTCATTCATCAGAGGTTCTTGGCAAATGCATTAACCATTGTTGTGAAATGTTGTCCCTTGTTATTAATATCCTTTGTCTTCTGAAACAAGATATCTCTGTTTCCTGCCTTGTAAGCCAAGTCCAAGGTACTAGAGGCAGCAAACATACAGCATGCCCAATGGGTCAATTTCTTTCTTATATGATTTGAACAAATGCCTCAAATCTATCTATCTATCTATCTATCTATCTATCTATCTATCTATCTATCTATCTATCTATCTATCTATCATCTATCTATCTTATCCTTCCTTCCCCCCCTCTCTGTCTAGGCTAACAGGGTTTGGGCCATTCTAATCTCCAAAGGGAGGGTGTTCCACAGAGCAGGGGTCACTGCAGAAAAAGCCCTGATCCCCACCAGATGATACTCTTTGGTTGATGGGATCTGCAGCATGCCCATTCTGGTTGATCTAGTTGGACAGGTAGAGACTCTTGGACAAATGTGATCCCTTTGCCTGAAATGATTTCCAAGGTCCTTCATAACTCTGTTATTCTTTATTCTGTTATTCTCAGGGCATGTAAATAATGCTGATGATTTGTGATACAAACGTCTCTCAATAAATTCCTTAACAACATTCTACTTTGTGTTACATAGAGTACTTGGCCTCCTTAGCATCAAACTTTCTTATAAATGCAAGAACACATTTCCGATGCTTGAACTCAACCACTCAGTTAAAATGTACTTCAGCACAAGTAGTGTTGTGGGTTTAGCTGTTATATCAATCTCACAGAATTCTGCTGATGCAGCATCACCAATAGTTCTTAGGCTGAGCTATGGACTTTAGCTTGCAGTGTTGTTCATAGTTATTCTTCTCTGTACCTTTAGAAGTGAAGATCAACAGAGGAGTTGTCAACATCCAGCTTGAGAATCCAAAATAAAACTCCATGTTCATTCCATCTCTGAAAATCTTACTGTTTATTGAACACACTGTCAAAGCAAAACTAACTCTGAGGTTCCAACACCAATTCATAGACTTAAACAATAATTTTCCCAGCCAAACTCCTATTCTTTAGTCCATATAAACAAGTACATTTTGTTATGGGAACCGTCTGCTTTAAGTCCACACCTGTTCTGGTGTCCTTGAAAAGGTTTCAGGCTCTCAGGGTCTTCAGCTGTATCATAGAAGTTTCATTTCTTCTTCTAACCCACTTGAAAGTAACACCTCCCCCCCTTAAACTAAAGGCAAATTGAAATGCAGAGGACGGAGCTGCCAAAGTTTCATCCTTGACAGGAGTAGACCCCAGACTCCCTGTTATCTTCCAGTCAGTGACTCAGTTTGTCATTGTTTGATGTTCACTTTCCCATTATTTTCAGTCAAAATAAGATTGATCACACATGGCCAAATATCCACCATGTGCTGAATCCAGACATCATTCCATTAATTCAACTTTGTGACCCCCTTGTGTGAACAACACAATTTCAGCATTCTATTTCTCTAATGAAGAAGACACCTGTTGATTTCTGGCTGATGTTCTACCCAGAATCTGTCTCCATGGGGTCTTGAGAGATAGTGATCGATGTCAAGCTGCAGAACATCTTCGGGCTATTAGATTATTGTATCTAATAATATTAATATTCAATAGCATGAATGCAGCGAGTATTAATATTTATACTGTAAATAAGGACTTTATATCAAAAAGAGCTCAGCTTCTAACCAAATAGCATCAGAGCAATTAAGGAAACATATTAAGAACTGATGGAAATTGATATAGCCTATATTATGACTGCACTAAAATCTGGTTTAAATGCCTATAAATACAAATTAGTAGTGACATTAATTATCGAAGCAGAAATTAGAGGAAGCAATAATAGGGTGAATCAAGAACCCTCTGGAAAGAAAAGAGTGATCAAATTTCAGAAGACTTATGTAGGAGAATAACAAAATAACAGAGCTGGAAGTCTTCTAGTCCAACCCCCTGCTCAGGCAGGAAATCCTACACCATTTTGGGCAAGTGGTTGTCCATTCTCTTCTTAAAAACCTCCAGTGTTGGAGCACCTATGACTTCTGGAGGCAAGCCATTCCACTGATTAATTGTTCTAACTGTCAGGAATTTCTCTTTAGTTCAAATGGCTGTCCAATCTCTTCTTCCAAAATTCCAAATCTGAATTAATTCAATAAAAATTCAAGAGTAAATAATATAGGCATGAATGAAGCTCAAGCCACAGAAATCACAATCAAAACTTAGTTTACAGGAGGATTATTATTTTTTAAGCAGCATTGTCTTTTAACTGCTGGGTTATCAGTTTGACACTCCCGTGTCAATTTGGAGGAAAAGAAATCTCCATTCTTTCTTCCACACATGTTTTGTTTTTAGAATACTGTGCATCTTAATGACCCATCCATAGATTTGATGAGACAACAGCTTTGCCAAGTTTCATGTCAGCCTCTCTCTCTGTGTCTCTTTCTCTCAGGGTCTGTCTGTCTGTCTGTTTGTCTCTCTATGTCTCTCTGTCTCTCTCTGTGTGTGTGTGTGTTTGTGTGTGTGTGTGTGTGTGTCACTTCCTGCCCTTCTCCCCCTTTCACACACCTGGTAATGAAATGAAGAAGGCTGCCAGTGTGCTTATCTGTAATGGAATTGAATATCTAGCTTTTATTAGAACAGATACACAAATAGACTTTGATTCAGCTGCTTGCACACAAACAAATGAGATCAATTTTCATCCTGCTCATAGAGACAAGATGACTTTTGGCAAACTGGGAGGAATGATGGCAACGCTGTTTCGAAGGAAAGAGGAGTTAAAAATCTGGGGCTGACAAATAAGAGGGTTATTTCGCCCTCAACACAAGCCTAGAAGAAGAGGAAGGAGTATTATATGTGTTTGCCGCCTTGAGTTACTTGTAAAATAATCAAGGTGGGATAAAACTCTAATAAATAAAATAAATTTAAAAAAGACCACATCTGCATATTTGAAAAAAAAGGAAAGATTCATTATCATTGAGACAGCCAACTTAGGTGGAGAACAATCTCCTGATGTGGTTAGTAAGGGCTGACACTGCCTTCATACAGGCAGTCATCAACTTACAACAGTTTGTTTAATGACCGTTCAAAGTTACTGAAAAATAGTGACTTATGACCATTTTTCAGTTACAACCAGTGGTGGGATTCAGCTGGTTCTCACCACTTCAGCAGAACCAGTAGCTAATTTTTTGTTGCCCAGGCCCAGAATGGACTTCCGGAAGCAGCATCCACACAGAGAACCGGTTGTTCACATATTTGAATCCCACCACTGGTTACAACCTTTGTAGCATCCCCGTGGTCATGGGATCAAAACTCAGATGCTTTGGCTATTGACTCAACCTTATGATGGTGGCAGTGTCCCAGGGTCATGGGACCCTCTTTTGTGAACTTCTGACAAGCAAAGTCAATTGGGGGGAAGCCGGATTAGCATAACAGCCCTGTTACTGACTTAACAACTGCAGCAATTCACGTAACAACCGTGTCAAGAAAAGACATACAATGGGGCAAAATTCACTTAATAAATGTCTCACTTAGCAACTGAAATTTTGGGCTCATAGGTTAAGGACTACATGTAGGTCTATTAAAGGAAAAACATTAGCCTAAAAATAAATGATGCAAGGTTCTATCTTAATTCTAACAAGTCAGTGTAATCATCATCATCATCATGCCCTTCATCCACACAGTGACATTGACAGGCTCTACCTACCAAGGCAAATAGGTGGGCATGGAATGCCGCAAGTGCATCAGATGGTTGAAGAAGAAAAAAATGGCTTTGGAAGAATATCTGAAGGACGACAATGAAGATGCACTGAACTTAATATATCAGGAAGGCTTACTGACTACTGGAGAGACCAAACTAGCCTACAAGAAAGACCAAATGAAGAACAGAATAGAAGCATGGGAAGACAAAGCACTACATGGCCAATATATTAAAAAAAATAGCTGGGAAAGCAGATAATAACAAGACCTGGCAATGGCTAAAAGCAGGAAATTTGAAGAAAGAGACCGAGGGACTAATTCTGGCTGCACAAGACCAAGCCTTAAGGACAAATGCATACAAAGTCAAAATTGAGAAGACAGCAACAGACAGTAAGTGCCACCTATGCAAAGAACCTGAAGAAACAGTGGACCACCTGGTAAGGTGCTGCAAGAAGATTGCACAGACTGACTACAAGCAGCGGCATGACAAAGTAGCAACAATGGTGCATTGGAAGATCTGCAAGAAATATCATTTGCCTATAAGCAAGAACTGGTGGGATCATAAAATAGAGAAAGTCATAGAAAATGAAAAAATTAAGCTGCTCTGGGACTTCAGAATTCAAAGAGATAAGCACTTGCAACATAACACCCCGGACTTAACAATTGTCAATAAGAAAGACAAAAAAGTCTGGATAATGGATGTGGCAGTGCCTGGAGACAGCAGAATAGATGAGAAAGAACTGGAGAAGATAACAAAATACAAAGACCTACAAATAGAAATAGAAAGACTGTGGCAAAGGCAAGCAAGGGTAGTACCAATAGTAATAGACACCTTGGGTGCAATCCCAAAACAACTGGAGTACCAGTTGAACACCATTGGCATTGACAAATTCGCCATTAGTCAATTGCAAAAGGCAGCCTTACTGGGAACTGCTTCTATCCTGCGACGATATCTGTAATATCATCAAACATCCACATCTGCCTATCCCAGGTCCTTGGGAAGGAGTCGATAGGTAGAGAAAAATGCCAAATCCAGTCTGAACATTTGGCTGACTGTGTGATGATCATCATCATCAACAACAACAACAATAACAATAATAATAATAGAGTTTGAAGGGACCTTGGAGGTCTTCTAGTCCAACCCTCTGTTCAGGCAGGAAACCCTGTACCATTTCAGACAAATGGCTGTCCAGTCTTGTCTTAAAACCTTCCAGTGTTGGAGCATTCACCGCTTCTGGAGGCAGATTGTTCCACTGCCTCCAGAAGTTGTCAATGCTCTAACACTGTAAGTTTTTAAGTGTGGAACATAAGACAAAAGTAAGGAAAGGAAAAGATGAGAGCTACAGGCGAAGACAGCAACAGGGTTTTCTTCAAGGGCAGGTCTTTAATTCTATTTTGTTTTTTTTTAATCTCTCCCCCAACCCTAAGGATCATGATAAAGTTCCTAATCACAATCGATCAACGTCCAGTAAATGGACTCAGAGTCCTCCTTCTTTGGAGAGGAGGAAAGTCAAGTGTTAATGAATATCAGAAGAGCAGCTCCATTCCTTCTCTGTTAAATATGGCTCAGACTGACGTTCTCTTAATAGATTCACCAGCAAACTGTGCTCCAGTCCAGGACTTCTCCCATCTCTCATTGTCTAATGGCGAAAGTTCAAGAAGATTAAAGCTGAAGTGGCTGTAAGTGATTTGACGGGAAGCGGGTCCTCCCCCAAATGCAAGTGCAAGAACCTGGCAGATTTAAATTTCCCTTCATTAGCTTGGAAAGAGATTAGAGAAATCCCCCTGCACTGGAGGATGGTGAGATGAAACAAAGCTGTGATTTGGGTAGGCTTCAGGAAGGAAGGGGTAGCTGCTGTATTCCCACTGAAACGGAGGGCCCAGTTCTAATTGTAAAGCATCTATTTTTGTGCAGACTCTCCCAGGTTTATTCTTGTAGCAATAGCACTTAGACTCATATACCGCTTCACAGTGCTTTACAGCCCTCTCTAAAGCAGTTTACAGAGTCAGCACATTGCCCCCAACAATCTGGGTCCTCATTTTACTGACCTTGGAAGGATGGAAGGCTGACTTTCACTTGTTCGTTTTCCATTTTCAAAATTAACAAAAAAATTATACATTTCTTAATTAATTCTGAGAACTTTCTTTTATTGTTCCTCACTTATAGACAGAAATCTTGCCAAATTAAAGCAACTTCTTGCTTCATTAAAGATATACTCTGGGAATCGTTAGGGAGGAGCCTTTTTAATTCTCTGTCTCCTGACCAACTTTTCCAGACTCTGCTACTTCTTTGTTCTCAAGAATACAGTCCCTGTCTCCTGGGAATCCAGACTACATTCCATTACAGTTTCAATCCTCTCTTGTAAAATACCATTCCCTTACTCAGTTCCTATCTGAGCATTATTCCATATATGGACCTTCCTTCCTTCCTTCCTTCCTTCCTTCCTTCCTTCCTTCCTTCCTTCCTTCCTTCCTTCCTTCTTTCCTTCCTTCCTTCCTTCCTCCCTCCCTCCCTCCCTCCTTCCTTCCTTCCTTCCTTCTCTCATTTTTTCTGGGAATATTTATTTAAAGAGAAGCTCTTGTTGGAATCTACATCTTATGCTATCTCCCTGGGTAAGCTTCTCTCAAGACCTGTGAACAGTAGAGAGTAATAAGGCTAACAGAATCTTAAAATAAAACATAGCTTCAGAGTCTTAATGAAAGCACAAATGCTCTAATAAAATACTTTAATGCTGTTCTATGTAATGTTCTAATGCTGGCTTGCCAGATGGGAAAGTAAAAGAATGGGAAGTGGCCAGATTTGAAATAAAAGCTACACAACCTGGAAAGACAGGTTGTGCAGTCCTTCCTGACCAAAACTGGCAAAATGCTAATTATGGCATTACCAGATGCCCTCCACAGCCATCACAAGGGGAGGGGGATGGGGGGAGAAGAAGGAAAGGAAAAGAAAGGAAAGGAAAGTCTTGAACACTAAAGCAACTTATTTTTTCTAAAGGTTTCCAGAACAAATGAATCTTGGTCAACTCACCCCAGAAGGATATTTAATGAAAAAAAGGACTGCTTCTTTTTCCATCTTTTTTCCTAGCTTTGTCATTAAAATCAGCCCTGAAATGTCACATATTGTCAATTTTCCTTCTGTTCTTCCCCTCTGCATATGCGTGTGTGTGTGTGTGTGCGCGTGCGTGTGCGCACGCATGCATACACACACACACACAGAGAGAGACAGACACAAATGTTCAAACATCACACTTGGCACGCTGTCACTGCTTCTCAGCTATATGTGCCACAGTGATAAAATTATTTCAATTTTAATCATAAGACACAGCTCACATTCTAGCTGCTTTTTCTAGTTAAGGTAGTCCCAGTAGAGTTCCATATTTCATTAGAGTAGATACTGTGCTGTAACTCCCGGTGAGCACCCAGCTTGCTTTGAATGCCATGCTCAAAGTCTTCTTTAAGTCAGAGAGAAAACTAAAAATTGATTGGCAAAAGGAGGACTTATGGCTAAGTTTAATTCAGAGGCATCCACAGAAGGATTATATATATATATATATATGTGTGTGTGTGTGTGTGTGTGTGTGTGTGTGTGTGTGTGTGTGTGTTCTGAGGTTTTCATGGGTGTTTGTATGTAGGTCTTTGGTTATTTGGGTTTTCTCCCGCGTCAAATTGGAAGTGTCTTGGCGACGTTTCGACGAAGTCCCATTCATCATCTTCAGATGAATGGGACTTTGTCAAAACATCGCCAAGACACTTCCAATTTGACGCGGGAGAAAACCCAAATAACCAAAGACCTACATACAGTGTGTGTGTGTGTGTGTGTGTGTGTGTGTGTGTGTGTGTATGTGTATATATATATATATATATATATATATATATATATATATATATATAAATCAATAAATAGTTGAACACCAAGAGAATAAAATTATACAAAAGTTAAAAATGTTAAAACTTTTATTTACTAAACCTAGCTTTCGTCAAGAGCTCTTGACATCATCAAAAGTTTTAACATTTTTAACTTTTGTATAATTTTATTCTCTTGGTGTTCAACTATTTATTGATTTTAATATGAACTTACCCAAGAGTCATATTTTTACTTGCATAGCTGATCATGGTTGCAGCTATCATCTCCAGATGATAGCTGCAACCATGTAATCTAATCTCACTTTTTGTTACATGAATTTGTGATTTGATATGAAAGTCAAAATAATTTCAATTTGGGAGTATCAAATTGTTGAATTTGTCACTTGCCTTTGACTCGGTTAAAAAAAACCCCTTTATTTGTATGCAGTATGTGCAAACTATCTGACAAACCAGTGAATTGGTTCTAAGCCTTCCCAAGCTTATTCAAGAACACTAATTTAGAACAACGTAGCCAACTCATTCAACAATTCTGTTTAAAAACTCTATTTGAAGCCATTACTCCATCAAATCACTTTCAGATTTATTCTTCAAATTATCATTCCCAGATCCCTAGTTGCACCGTCTTAGAAACTGGCAAGTAGCACCAAGTATCCGGTGGGGATACCTCTTCCAAAATGTTAGTCTCAGACATACATACGCCCTGTGCATTAAAACTATTTTTCAACCTTCCTCCAATTTATGTGCAATTAACTAATGACCAAAATTTATACTAGTAATGCACATACACGTCCTTACTCAAATCACACTGCTAGACTTTATTTTAAAACTGGTTGGCTTATTGAAGGACTTGCTAGTGAATACTTGCATCCCGGAAAAATGGACTGATTTGAAATCAAGTTTATGGCTATGTCTGTGAATCTGTGGATTTTTTTTTTTTTTTTTTTTGGCTGCATTTATCTTCCATGCAACAAATTCATTACACCCAAATAGTGCTGTTTTTGAGGGGATACTTCTTTTTCTCCACTTAGTTAGTTGCTGACCACTTTCTTCTTCCCAAGGATGTCACCTTGAATATTGTTACTGTCACACACATGTAATGCCATCAGCAAGCATTGCTTCCTATGCCTTTGAGATTTACAACTGAAATTGATACGAAGATTGCCATATTAAACTTCCAAAGAGGGGGCTTTATTGTTTTAAGTCAGTTGTGTTGGCTTGTAAACCACCAATAAATTTAATTTCTATAAATACAAGTGTCATGGTAAATCACGAAGTAGTGCATAAGAAAGCATTTGCTACACTTTTAAGGACAAAGATGATTAAAATCAAGTTAGCAAGATCAATCACAAGAGGACCTAATGCAGTACACCAAACATTAAGTGAAGCTTTCTGCCCACAGAAGCTGTTTGAGAGAATGCCATCAATATTACTGAATTTTGCTTGGTAATTGCTAATGGTTACAAGAAACTCTGAAGTTTTGCAATGGGGTGGTGGCTGGAAGCTCTTGCAGCTCTCTAGTTGTCAAAAATGACAAAGTTTTGCCCACTGTCTTGTGCATGGCATGATAAGCCACAGATGTATTAGGATGATTATAAGCAACACGGTGGCCTAGTGGTGAAGACACTTGCCTTCCACTCAGAAGGTTGAGAGTTCAATACTAGGGAACAACAGATGTTTCTCTCTCCTAGGGCACAAAGAGAAAATATCTGCTGTGAACTTTGTGTGGGTGTCAAGAAGGGCATCCGACTAGTCAATGCTCGGCTCCATCCAATCGCTCCAATTCTACCCCGAATTAAGGGATTACAGGGTCATAAAAAAGGGAGCATTAGGACGATTATCTTAGCCATAATGACATTTTATTTGGAGGGCTGGATGGATGGGAGAGAGAATGCATATTGTTTTCCACAACTGCAGTCTAGGTCATAACTGTAGTTACGTTTAGTGTTTTGATCAGAATTGTGCATTACTTTTAATACCAAGGTGTCAAATTCAGATGCCCCTCACTGTGGAGAGAGACTTGAGATGAGGGGAGAAATAAATCCATCATTTTGAACTCACTGAAGGAACATGGGTTATTGGAGGGATGAATAAGGAATAGAGTCAATGACCAAACTCAGACTTGATAAGTTTGTGAAATTATCTATCCCAGCTATCCCAGATGATCGGAATCTGACTGGAGGTTAGAGGAACAATCAGTTGAAAGACATCTGTTTAGATCCATTTCATTGACCCTATTTTTGTGAGGGAAATTTGGCCATGTTAGCCAGATGGCCCCAATCCTATTAGCTATTCTCAAGACATTGAAAACCTGGTTGTTCCTCCTGGCATTTGGATCATGAAATAGATGAGGTCCACTCTATTGATGGTAAGTGGAGTCAACTGTTTGTTTTTGGACACAAGAGGGTTTGTTTTGAGGGATTGTATCACCCAGAGTCCCTTGTTTGAGGAGGCAGTTATATAAGTGAAGTGAGCAAATAAATGATCCCAAAGACAGTTAATGCTGGTACAGCTGTTCATATAGGAATATGTACCCATCTTTGCATTATGTATAGTTATACATTTGAAGGCACTAGTTCAGGGGTAGTCAACCTTGGCTCTTTTATGAGTCGTGGACTTCAACTCCCAGAATTCCTGAGCCAGTTCATGCATCTTGCTAAACCAGGATTTTTTTTAATCTTTGTTATCATAGGGATCTGGTTTGCCTATCCTTCTGAATCATCAGAAACAGGCTTGCACATCATGCTAAGTCGAAAAACAAGTCCCATTATTGCCTAACATTATGTGCCAGCCAAGCTATGCTGCGCCATTTTTGATTTAAGAAGTGATCTTCCCATCTTGAAAGTTATAAAGCAGTGGTGGCGAACCTATGGCACGCATGCCAGAGGCGACACTCAGAGCCCTCTCTGTGGGCACTCGTACCGTTGTCCCAGCCTCTCCTCTCCCCATGACCCCCTCCTCACCAGCAGCCCCCCTGGAAGAGAGTCGCCCCGAGTGTGGCCCATGTGGAGCAGTGCTGCCAAGGACATGGCAGCCACGCAGCGTAGACAAGACTCTGCCCTCATGCCCCATTGTGCACAATTGATGCTGCAGGGCGCAGGCAGAGGACATGGCACTGCTGGGCTGCCTGGGTGATCTGCGGTGGACCCTGGAGTTGGTGAGTGGCCCTGCAGGCAGGTGGAGTAGGGGACGGGGTGGGGACAGGTCAGGGGGTAGGGCAGGGGGTGGAGCAGGACGGGCCCAGTTTTTGGGCACTCAGTCTCTAAAAGGTTCACCATACCTGTTATAAAATTTCCTTTGAAACCCAGACTGAATGTGCTTGTTCTCACCGGGTTTTCTTTTTTCTTTGTCTTTTCACAGCTGAAGTTGCCACACGTATTTTAAGAGGAGGAGAAAAAAAAATCAATGCCTCCACTATTTTCTACTATTTGACAAATATGTTCTTTCTTTTCCTATTTTATTCTTGATAGCCATAAGCAACCTTGCCAGCAAGGTTTATAAAAACACCTTAGCTAGTATTAAATATAATGTTAGCAGATCAGTGTCATGAAGGCCAAAAGGAGGTCATGCAGAAAGAAAAAATAGCTTTTACATGTAGCTTCCTTGAAGCGGTAACACCTTTTCAAAAAGATTTGGCTGGGTGGGTCACACCAGAGAGGAGCTACAGCCAGTGAATATCTCTCTCTCTCTCTCTCTCTCTCTCTCTCTCTCTCTCTCTCTCTCTCTCTCTCTCTCTCTCTCTCTCTCTCTCCAGTCTGAATATTACAATTTCAGGTATTAATTTAATATTAGAGAAAGAGAGAGAGGGAAAAAACCTGTAATTTTGTGATATGGCATCTAGGGACAGAAGCATTAGTTCAATTATTAAATATAGAAAGAAAATGGAACAACTATTAAGGGTCTCCCCTTGTCTTTTGGTACCTTTAGAGGCCACAAATATATTTGGGGTTGCTTAAATGACTTTAGCAACCTCAAATTGCTTTCCAGTTTTGCAATTATAAAAACTGCAGTATTATTATACTTAAATTATGCTTTCTGCCAGCCTTGGAACTGGTAAGCTTCACTTAAAATACCCTTGAATTAAGGATGTCATGGTTCCAGAGCAACTATTTGTTTTAAACTATAGGTATAACCTGATACTGCTAAAACCTACTGGTGTATTTAGCCCACAATATTTTATTTTATGATTGATTCTGAACTGCAGTCAGTTGAAACATTTGACTCAGATATTTACCTGGCTGATTTGTGAGGGTGAAGTTCTTAGTTTTCTGATAACTGCTATTCCTTTTATCAACATCTGATCAATTCTCCCATTTACTGTACATACGATTTGATGCCATTTTACTTGGTCTTGGCCTGCAGGTTTAGCTAATCTTAAAATTATTAGGGTTGGGCCTGGTTAGTATTTGGAGGAAGAACTATTTGGGAAGGTCAAGACTTTTGGTTAAAGTGGGAAAAATTTAAAAATCCCAGAAAAAGATCATGAAAAGAACTTCAGCATTATTATCAAAAATATGAGGAGAATGGTGGTTCACATGGTTAGGATGCTGGGCTGACAATTGGCAGGCTTGTGTTTGAGTCCCAGTTGCTGCCACAGGATGGGTTGAGCTCCTATCACTCGCTCTAGCTCTTGCTGATCCAACAGTTTGAAAGTGAGTGACTGCAACTAGATAGATGGGTACCACTTCAGTGGACAGCTTAACAGGGACATGAAGTGAGCCCCCAACTGGGCATGCCCTAGGATTAGCAATCCTTTCAACTCAGAAACAGTTTGGTGCTCTTGACTAGACTGTAGTAGTAGTAGTAGTATCAGAAACATTGTATGGCCATGTAGACCACGAGGCATTGAATTCAGTTCAAAAATGATCTTTGTTTTATTAGTTGGCTATAATAATGCTATTACTCAATTATAGAACATTGATTTTTATATATGATCTTTCTTATGTTCTTGGTTTTATTGTTCTTATTATACTATTTTTATCTCTTCCTTACCCAATGTACATCATTCTTCCAGTATTGTCTGCCAATAACTGCTCCTTTGAGTTCTCATAGGCTCACACTCATGTCGTCAGTCATAATAACTTGTCATCATTCCTTCTGTTGGCCTGTTCTTCTATTGCCTTTGATATTTTCAAGCATCGAGGAGATCTCTTTCACTCTTGCTCTCTCATTATGTGCCTCGGGTTTGCAAGCTTTGGCTTCTTCATTACAGGTGGTCCTTATTCAGCAACAGCAATCAAGACCAGCCACAAAGTCATTAAGTCAAGTGGTCACTAAGTAAAATCACAATTGTGCTTAGGATCCCAATCCAGCTTTCATTTGCTTTACAGACCTGCAAAGGTTGCAAAAGTGAGGATTGGTCATAATGTTACTTTTTCATCACTAGTGTAACTGCAAAAGGTCACTAGATCAGGCAGTCATTAAGCAAAGATTAGTTGCGGTGCCTCCAATGAACTCCTTGCTGTTTTTAAAGTCTTCTTTATCAACTTTAAAATATCAATGTCTTTTCATTTGGTTCTGCTGTTGAGAATGAATAGAATTATGTAAATCAACTGTCCCACCTTAATTTGTACTGTTAGGAAATTTCCACTGGGAAATAGTAGAAAGATATTCACAGAGTAATACTGGCAAAGATATCCCTGCTTATTTAATTTCATGCAATAAAGTTTCTCTGGGGTTTTTTAAAAGCTTAATAGGTGAAGCGGGCTACTTGTAGTTACAATTATAAGGCTTCAAAGCTGACAGAATGAATATGAGATGGAGAAAGCTCTCTGTCAGTGAATTAGTAAAAAATACTCGGAAATGCCTTTTTATATCACTCCTGAAAGAATCATTCAAGAGGTCTTTCTTTTCCTTTGCTAACCCAAGGAGCCAGGTTTATAATTTGCCTCTTGCCACACAATAATTCCATGATGAGGTCCTGAATAGAATTCAGGTGCTACTTTCATGTTGAGTTCCTGCCTGCAAAGCTCTGGATGAATGCAAGCAAAGAGAGAGTTGAAGCATACATGGATCCAGCGTGATATTGACAAGCCAATCAATAAATATTCATGGCACACGATGTTTTTATTTCTTGAAAAAGCTGAAAATGCTCTCTTCTCTTTTTCCCCCCTAAAACAAAATGCACTTCAGATATTCATCTCCTACAGTTCAGTTGCAAAGATGCTACGGTTCCGTGAATACATCTTTAAACCTTTTCTTTCTTTTCTTTTTTTTTAAAAAAGGGAAGGGAGAAAATATCAGAATCAATTGTTGCCTTCTCTCTCTTTTTTATCTTTCTTTCTTTCTTTTTTCTTTTTTTTTCTTTTTTTTTTTTGGTGCTTTCATACAGTGACAAGTTGACCAGGCTGTGAGCGTTCGGCCAAAGACACAAAATGATTCGCAAAAGCCATGGAATTACCACCCTTGTTTAGCTCATTATATCTCCTACTATCTTCAAATGTCAAAACATTACCCAGTGAACTTGCAACGTCGCCAGGCCTTTCAATAATAAATTGCTTCCATTTACTTTGGTTTTGTGGAAAGCAAAATAGGACGCACAGCGAGCGTTTTATTTATTTTGCACCTGAAGGTAATTATGACTGGTTGGCTACTCAACCCCTATGTGCTGAAACACGGCTTGGCTTTCTAAAAGTTACTTCCCAGCATTACAAACAGCTCCCTTTACCAACTTCAGATTTTGTTCTTCCCAACACCCCACTGCCTTCTGCCAACTTTTTGTCACATTCCCATGCAACTAATATCCAAACTGGGGAGGTTTTAGTACATAGAATTGTATCAATTGCATCAATTTGTTTTTCTCACCATGGTATATGTATACATCCAAATTAGACTATGCTGTTTCTCTGGGTCATATATGGGCATGTATGTGGGTATATGCATTTTTTTTCATGTTTATGCAGTGTATATTGGAGGTTGTTATCCTTTGAGAGCTTTATGCAACAAAATCTCATTTTAATATACATTTAAAGTAATAATAAAATTATTATTCTATTCTCTATTCTCTATATTCTATTCTATTTTATTCTATTCTATTCTCAAAGTAGTATAGATGGGCAGGATTTACCTCTACCTTAGCAGGACCAACTAAACATGAACATCTTGTTATATTCTCCCATTTTTGAGTAGGTCACTGGCTCTTTATATGTATGGAAAAAATATTACTATTTTCTGGGGAAGACAAAACATTTTCCACAGCTCTGATGCTGGATATCCTATACCTATACCTCACCCTGTTTCCAGAAGGTATTCTTCACGAAAAATATGGAATGTGTCTTTCTGCATTTCTTATCCAGAAATTCCTTGCAATTTTCTCACTGAAGTATTGGAAAAGAGAGCACCAGTTCCCAAGATGGTTAAAAATCCAAAGGGGGATGAGGTAGAGCAGTGTTTCCCAAACTTGACAATTTTAAGGCATGAGGACTTCAACTCCCAGAATTCCACAGCCAGCAACGCTGGCTGTGGAATTCTGGGAGTTGAAGTTCACATGCCTTAAAATTGTCAAGTTTGGGAAACACTGAGGTAGAGTTTCAATCATACTGTAGGAGATGACCAGGTTAAGCCCAAGGGTGGGGTCAAATGCACCATTAGTTTGGAGTTGCTACACTCCCACAAAAGGCCTAAATCCAGCATGGCAGAAAGTCCTATGGCTAACATTACTCATCCTATAAACAAGACATACCTCAAGGAACATCAAATAGCCCTACTGAACAAGTTACTAATTCTGTTCCAACTTAGGAAAGTCTACTACCTTCTTCTTCTCCTTCTCCTCCTTCCTCTCCCCCTCCATGTTGATTCCTGCCAATTACCTGGATGAGTCCCTGCAGCATTACTGGGAAGATTTCAGAAGTGGTTTTCCATTACCTGCTTCCTGGGGCCAAGAGAGAGGGAGGGGGGATTGGTCCAAGGCCACCCAGCCGGTTTCGTGCCCAAGGCCAGACTTCAGTTTTTTAGCCTAAAGCCTTAACCACCAAACATTCTCATTTCATTTGTAACCATCCTAAATCTCTCAGCCATTGCTTGCAATAAGAAATTATGTCTAAAAAGCAATTCAGCTTTTTAGGAGCTAGCCTTAATTAAAGGTATCCTCAAGACAGATAGTTATATTTCCAGAGTTTATAGGTTTCAAATGCCAAAAGCATTCTTAATCTAAAGAATAAGAAGCAGAAAAGTAGATGAGACATAACTCGTGGAAAAAAATTAAAGCCCAACTGGATATGATGTGATTTATTTTTCTGTCTATCATATGCATGGTGATGCATACTATAGTATAAGACTTGGGGGGGGGGGGAGGAAGCAAAAGCAACAAATGTAAAAAAAAAAAACTTTGGGGAGCATCATCCTCATAAGAGAATGTTAAAGTACAATTTCTTAATAACTTCAGTCTCAGTGGTGGAAAAATGTTGCTTTTTCGGTTATCAGGTATTTGTGGGAAGGTATATAGCAGGGGTCTTCAAACTTGGCCCTTTTATGACTTGTGGACTTCAACTCTCAGAATTCCTCAGCTAGGCAGGCAGGATGAGGAATTCTGGGAACTGAAGTCCACAAGTCATAAAAGGGCCAAGTTTATTTTATTTATTTATTTATTTATTTATTTATTTATTTATGAGACTTATATACCGCTTTAAGTGCCAGCACTCTCTAAGCGGTGTACACCAGTAAGCAATGTATATATATATATATATATTTACATTGCCCCCAACAATCTGGGTCCTCATTTTACCTACCTCGGAAGGATAGAAGGCTGAGTCAACCTTGAGCCGGTTAGATTTGAACCGCTGACCTGCTGAACACAGTCAGCTAAAGTGGCCTGCAGTACTACACTCTAACTGCTGCGCCACCTCGGCTCATTGTAAAGTTTGAAGACCCCTGCTATATAGCAACAGCAGTTAGACTTATATATCTCTTCATAGTGCTTTACATCACTCTCTGGGAAGTTTTCAGAGTCAGCATCTTGCCCCCAACAATCTGGGTTCTCATTTTACTGACCTTGAAAGGATGGAAGGCTGAGTCCACCTTCAGCCAATCAGGATCGAACTCCTTGTTGTGAGCAGAGTTAGCCTGCAATAGTGCATGCTAACCACTATGCCACCAGTGGCTCTTCTGATTGGGTTAAAATGCCCAGCCCTTTTCACAGCTACATTTATGGATTATGAAAATAGGGGAAGCATTTCAGGGATCTCTCAAAGATGGAAGCGAAGAACAATTAGAAGGAAGGAATGAGCAGTCAACTTTAATAAAAACGTGTTTTATTTGCATCTCCTGAACAAATGCACAAACTGCTCTCTTCAGAATTTTGCAATGGGGTTTGCAACTCAAACACACACAATAACAACCACCACCACCACCACCACCACCACCACCAATGAAGCAAATAGCAGAGGGAAATACACCAAAGATGTGTGTTGTTCGGAAGCAAGAGGAAAAGGAAGTAGGGGTTGATTTCAAAGTGCTGCTGCCATGCTAAGGATATTGTGGGTTGTTTTTTTGTTTTTTTTTACTTCTACAGAAATTCCTGGTAACAACTCTGCTCTGGGGAATACCTGAAGTTGAATACATCAAAGTGGACAAATATATCTGTCCCTAGTGGAGAAGCTGAACTTTGAAGAAGAGATAAAGGTCCTCGTGGCTTTAAATTTTACAAATTTCAAGCTTAATCAGTTTCTTCCCAATGACAGCATAGCACGTATCAAGAATACAAGTTAATAGACACAAAGGTCACTTCCAAATAGGAGTTTAGCACCAGCTCAGAATTTGCTGTGGAGTTTGTCCAGTCCAACCATCAGCTGTCTCTAGGATCTGATTCAATTATTGCTAGCTTGGTTAGTCATTGATTGATTGCTTGCTTATGTGCCATTGGATTGCTTTGACTCCTAGCAACCCACTTAGATAGATCTTCCTCATCAGATTGTCCTTAAGATGTTCTTTTGAATCTCCCAGTGATGCACTCATCACCACTGTTATTGGGTCTGTCCAAGTTGCAGGTGGTCATCCTCTTCTTGTTTCTTCCACTTTTCCAGCAATAGAGCCTTTTCTGGAGAGCTGGAAAATATATCTGAAATAGGATAATTTGAGCCTGATTATTTGTACCTTGACTGAGAACTCTGGGTTGATTTATATGATGAACCATCACTTTTTTATTTGTTTGGCTGTCCGTGGTGTTCTTAGGAGTCTTCTCCAACACCAAGCTCAAAGATGTCAATATTCTTGCTATCCTGACTCAGCTATGGTGATTCTGAAATCTCTGTGAACCCAAATTTGTCATGCTGTGGCTTGGTCTACAGAGCTTGTAATCAGTCCTTTCTCACATTGGTGGAGACCCTTGCCTCATTTGATTTCAGAGAGAGAGAGAGAGATGAAGAGAAAAGAGAGAGAGAGGAGAGAAAGAGAGAGAGAGAAGAGAGAGAAAAGAGAGAAGAGAGAGAGAAGAGAGAGAGGCAGAGGCAGACAGACAGACAGACAGACACAAATTAACTTCAAAATGCATGTGAGAGTTAAGGAGTAGACAGAGCAATAATGTGAATTTACCAGGTGGAGACATCTACACAATTTTTATGGGAATCAAAGTAGGTGGACCAGATATTTTTTTTAAAAAAAAAATGCTCTTGCACATGACTCTTGATAATTATGTACATTGCAGACGTTTTTGTCAAGATAACAATAGTAATTTGGCATTTTCTCCATACACACACACACACACACACACACACACACACACACACATTATTATTATTTTTTAGATTGCTAACAAAGAATAAAGGGAGAACTGGAACAGCTATTTCGAGCTTCTTAACTCTCTTCAGCCAGACATACCCTTCTGAGAGTCGAACCTGGGCTGTGTGCATGTTAGGCCGCTGTATTAACCTCTAGGCCACAGGCTCTTTCTCACTTTGTCAGCTGTATCAGGGAGGGAAGAGACAGGGGGAGGAGATTTATCTTGAGTGTTTTTTTGATGCACCCTGTTGGCCCAAATATGGGAGAAAGAAATCTTCTTTCTTTTTCTTTTCTAATATATATATAAAACCTTCTAATCATATTCTAACCCAGGTGGATGTGTCTTAGCTTCAAGGTTCAGTCAAGGTCAATCCAGGGCCACTACCCTCTTCTTACAAGCCGTTCTTCAGCCAAGTTTGGTCTAAGAATAGAGCAGATGCAGAAGGCAGTCTGGGCCTTCTTTTCTGTGTCTGCCTTTACCGTATTAAAACTTATGACAGCAGTTCATATATTATAAGCAACCCAGAAGGGAAAGAAATAGGAGTCCTTAGCCCTATAATGTATATTGTGATTCAAGAATTATTGAAGTGAATCACGATGTTGAAAGAGCTGCAGCTAGGAGAATATGAAATAGGGTACTGGAAGATTTAAACATCCTTAAAAATATAGAATCCTCTGCTAATTTCTTATCCTTCTGACCTCCACTTTAGAGGCCAGATCTGCTTTTACTGCCATCTTTTTATGGCAAAAGGAACACTCAGAATGCTTATATGCTGAGAGAGATGGCTGAGGTCCTTTTTTTTGTTGTTGTTGTCAGCTTACAGCATTTGAACACAAATCCATCACTGGAGTGTGCATTAATACAAGCTACAAAGCAGCACAGCTGAGAGATGAATACCTCTGGAAGGCAATTGGCTGAGGAAGGCTGATTATCAGTGTGTATTATCATTCATATCTTATATGAGAAAAGGAAACGTCAAGGAAAGAAAGCCAAGGACTCATGAGAACAAAGCAATGGGATGTCAGAACAGTTGTGGCCATTCCAAGCCCCACCCCTTTTGTAGCAATAGCAATAGCACTTAGACTTCACAGTGCTTTGGCCACCTAATGAGAAGGAAGGACTCACTGGAGAAGAGCCTGATGCTGGGAAAGATTGAGGGCAAGAGAAGAAGGGGACGACAGAGAATGAGATGGCTGGATGGAGTCACTGAAGCAGGAGGCGTGAGCTTCAATGGACTCCAGAAGATGGTAGAGGACAGGAAGGCCTGGAGGAACATTGTCCATGGGCCAGACACGACTTCACAACTAACAACAACAACAACTAAATGGCTTACAGAGTCAGCCTATTGCCCTCAACAATCTGGGTCCTCATTTTACCAACCTCGGAAAGATGGAAAGCTGAGTCAACCTTGAGCTGGTGAGGACTAAACCCCGAGCAGTCAGCAGAATTAGCTTGCAATACTGCATCCTAACCACTGTGCCACCAAGGCGCATACATCATCTCAAGCCCCACCCCTTTTGTACATGCATCAGTGTCATATGTACAAAGAGGTGGGGCTTAAATGACACTGTTCAATGAATACTTAGCTGCTTTTGACTCCATCCCTGCAGACACACACTGCAAGGTGGTCACATGAACACAGGATGCTGCAACCATCATTAATCTAAACCGTGGCTTACCAAACCCTTTGGGGAAGCAGACAGCAATGAGGAATAAGCAAAGAGCTATAGTTTATTTACTTATGAAATTTATATGCCACTCATCTGAGCAAAAATGGTAAGAAGATTAATATAATTTAGCAATATCTTCAGAGGTTCCAGGTTCCAGATCTCTAGAATAAAGACTCCCGTGACTTATAGATTATATACAGTATACATTATACTATATATTATGCAGTTGTCCTTGACTTACAGCTACAATTTGTAGCTGTAAGAAATTTGTTCAGTGAGTTTCGCCCCATTTTACGACCTGTCTTGCCACCGTTGCAAAGTGAATAACCGCAGTTGTTAATAACACAATCAAGTGAATCTGGCTTCCCCATTGATTTGGCTTGTCAGAAGGTCACATGATCCTGGGACACTATAACCCTCATAAATCTGAAGCAGTTGCATCATGCCGCAATGCTTGTAAGTGTGAAAAATCTGTCTTAACTCACTTTTTCAGTGCCGTTGTAACTTCAAACGGTCACTAAATGAATTCTTCTAAGTTGAGGACGACCTGTATTCTGAACTAGAAGAGTTAAAAATTTGCCTTTTTAAGGAAAGCATGTTTTATAAATGTCCAGCCTTTGAGTATTGCTTTTTTCTATACTGTTAAAAAAAGCAAACCTCTTTTGCAGAAAGTTGCAGAGCTGAGAGTATTGATTGGGGAAAGTTGTGTAGAAGGGAAGTGTAAATGGCCATTTCCTTGCTTGTGATTTATAGCATCTTATAGCTTCGCCCAGTCGCAGCTGGAGCAGTATAGGGGCTGTCTTCGTTACTGATATATCAGCATAGCTAGAGCTAAAAGTGGATATAAATCACGAAGGAGAAAATGGCCAATAACTAGGTAAATAAGATATAGTGCAACATGGGCCCTGACACAGAGCTAATTGATTAGGTAAAGCAAATATAAATTATGGGGGGAAAAACATTCAAAATCTTTACGATGGCTGTGGAGGTATGTGCTGATTCCACCTGATTCATAAGAAATCTGGTTTCCTGATTGGATTTGCCTCGAATAAGATCTTCTCATTTACATCTCCAGCCTCTCTGATTCTTATAGAATCAGCCAGTAGCCCCTCCCCACTGCAAATAGATTTAATGACTGTAAATAGAGCTGTCCATCAAGCCAGTCAGAGCTGGACAACTTTGAGATGGCCGCAGATAGTTCATTTTCTGTATTTTGTGCCTGTCATTTAGCAAATTGCTAAAATACATTTAGCAATTTAGCAATCCGAGTGTGGTCATTAGGCAGTCTTCCAAATGTGGCCTTACAAAGCCTTAGTAAGGCCATGCTTGGAATACTGCATCCAGGTTTGGTCACTACAATGTAAAAAAGATGTTGAGACTCTGGAAAGAGTACAGAGAAGAGTACAGAACAGCTCTGGGTGGCCTGCATAGATAAAAGAACAATATAAAACAGGCCAAACCCAGGCAAAAATAAGTAAATGTGACCACACGTGCAGAGGAAGCAGCAACCCACAAATCCCCCCTCCCAGAACTGGATGGAAAAGTCTCCTCTTCATATTTTGCTCAAGGAATGGGGCTAGACAGGTCCGGGGGGGCAAGAGGATACACTTCCAAAGGGCAGGGTCAATCATTCCCAGAATTCCATAAGAAAGCTGTCTGTATGTCTCTCTCTGTCTATCTGTCCATCTCTATGTCAGCTGGTCAATTAGTCCATCCATCCATCTATCCATATCTAACCTGTCTAATTTTCCGGTATGTATCTGCCTATCCATATGTATGTCTGTCCATCCACTGTCTGTCTCTCTGTCTGACTATCTATCTATCTATCTATCTATCTATCTATCTATCTATCTATCTATCTATCTATCTATCTATCTATCTATCTATCTATCATATCTATCCATAATATCTATCTATCTATCATCTATCTATTATATATCATCTCTCTATCTCTCTATCATATCTATCTATCATATCTATATAATTATCTATCTATCTATCTATCTATCTATCTATCTATCTATCTATCCATCTATCCATCTATCCATCTATCCAATTTAACTCTGCGTGGTGTACAATTATCTAATAAAATTGCATATGTAAAAATGATCATCTCAATATGTAAAAAAAATCAGTTAAGAATTATTAATAACATTAAAATATATAATCCCCAGGCAGGGAGACAGTGAGTATATCAATAGAAGTGCTACGTGAACATGTTTCTGGTTCCTTTGGGATCCCCAGGCCTGGTGACATATCCAGGTTCTGAGGACTTACTGAACATCCAAAGGGATGGAGCGAACCTAACCATGGCCAGGCAGAGAACGTTTCAAAAGGTACCATGGCAGAGAAGGCCCATCTCCTGGGACCCACCACTTTTAAGTCCCTGGCAAATGGTGTGCCAGTTCTAACGGTATGAGTGCTTCTTTGCTGATGAAGCCCACAGTCTGCCATTCCTTTCAAGATGGGTCAAAACAATGAAGAAAGATGAGCCCAAAGGTATCCAGGCCACTAATGATGAAAGGCTTTATAAAAGTCTTTATCCCGCACTGTGAATTGCACTTGGGAGCCAATCAGTAACCTTTGTTAGCTCATAAAGTGTCAGATGGCGCAAGAGACAGAGTCATAACAACTTGCATCCCGCAGCCAAAATGAATCAGCTGAAGTCTCTGCTCTTATGTTGCTATCTATCCTTTCCTGCTGTCTCTTGCTTCTCCTTCTACAGATCTGCAAGTACTTTTCTTTCGTCCATGCATATCAAAAAGGGGCTTTCATTTTGCCCCATCCTAATAGTTATCCTATTTAAACCTACCCAGGGATTCTCAATTATTTCTATCCATTAGTTGCCAGGGAGGAGCCATTTTTCAAACAAGGGGAACAATCCACCGATACTCGTAGTAGTATATTATAAACCTCTGCTTCAATAGGAGCTGAAAGTTCAGTTCATCGTTTCTTATTAACTCTTGCAAAAATGGGATAAGTTACTTGCTTGTCTCTATAAAGAACTGGAATCAGGATGTCCTCGTTGGTTGCAAGATGGCAACATCCGAGTTTGAATGGCACGGTTCAAATATGGAAAATAACAGTAAGCATTACAGGCCATCATTCTTGAGCCTCTGGTTAGAATCGAAGACTCTTAGAACTCAAGACTTGCAAAGTATTGATTCCTTTAGTGCTCACTGTACATTTAAATAATAGATCCTGTACTAAAGCTTTGGAGAAGAGAACCGTGGCACTTGATACTTTATCAATGCCAAGTGTATAGATTCTTTTCATTTTGCCTTCAGCGTATTTGCTTTGTGTAATGTAGACTAAAACCACAGCTTTGATTTATAGCAGTCAATGGGCAAGGTATTTCATTGTTTATATTTAGCGGTTCACATCGATGAATAGCAGTGTCAAATGATCCTGGCTAAACGTCCACTAATAGCTTTTCCATTAAATATTACAGACTTTATTGTAATATGAGGAAGGGGTAGTAATGACTTTCTCTCCTGTCTACCCCAGTGTTTTGTAACCTTAACAATTCTAAGAGGTGTGGACTTCAACTACCAGAATGGGTTGGATGGCAAAACTCTTTACTTCCAGCCAGCCAGCCATCTGACACAAGTTGACTGACTTCAACTTTAGCCATTCTAAGAGGTGTGGACTTTAGCTCCCAGAACTTCTCAGCCAGTTTTGCTAAAATTGAAAAACCCTCACTCAGATGGCTGGCTAGCTGAAAGTGAAGAGTTTTGCCATCCAACCCAGGTAGAGAGGATATCATTTCAAATTCCACTCTGCCCAGATGTTACACAGGTGTTCTCTTTAGCAGAAGGGTCTTTTGGCAACTGAAAACAGTTTGGCTTGACTCAGGAGATATGCATGATCGCTTGGCAGTCGAAAGTATAACAAACGAATAGACTAAGCACCTTTCTATTTTGCTGCATCGTCAATTAAGCAGAAAGGTTTCTCCAGATTCATCCAGGTGTGGGCTTACCTGTCTGGCAAGCAGCTTCCTACCTGTCCCATGCCTGAGAGGGTCACTGTGCAAACCAGAAATCGGGGTTGTCCAGCACCATTGGTCCTTTTTCAGGAGGCAATTGGACTTTCTTGTTTTTCTTTGAAGATGTTTCACTTCTCATCCAAGA
Source organism: Crotalus tigris (assembly GCF_016545835.1). Lineage (NCBI taxonomy): Eukaryota > Metazoa > Chordata > Lepidosauria > Squamata > Viperidae > Crotalus > Crotalus tigris. Next base: position 4,550,388 of record NW_024096999.1, on the reverse strand, counting down.
AGCTTCTTCAGCTTTGACTGGATGGTGGAGAATGGAAGGAGTGGAAGAGATACCCACCATCCAGTCAGAGCTGAAGAAGCATCTTGGATGAGAAAAGTCTTCAAAAAAAACAAGAAATTCCAGTTGCCTCCTGAAAAAGCATCCTGGGGACAACCAGACCTGAATGACTGAGATCCTCCATAGACATTGGTCCTAGAAGTTGTGGTCAGAAGAGCCACATTGTTATGGAAATAACTACTACTTAACTTGAGAAGAGTCCTCCGAAGTTCACAGCTCATATTTAAACAGCAGGTAGGGCCCTGCTCTAGGACAGCTTGGAGTCAGTGATTCATGACCTAATCTCCAAACTGCTTTCTCTATGTAGATGGAGTCAGAGGCTTCAACTAATGCAAAATACACCCACTAGACTGCTTTTAAGACCCATTGCAGTACTGTAAAATTATTCCCACTTTGAGCCTGCTGCACAGGCTACCAATGTACAGTGTGTGATACCAGAATATAACAGATGGTACTTTGCGAAACAGGTTGGCTGAACAGGGTCAACCACAAATAACTGCAAGTTTAGCACTAAACAAGCTAAGAATGGTGCATACAAGCATGTTTTGTTATTTTTTTGTGTGTGTGATCTGTTCAAATACTGTGAACAGAGCACCATGTTTAAGTTTGGGTTTTAGTGTAGTGTAGTGTACTGCAGCTTAGTTTCTATTCAATTGTTTTGCCACCTCACCACAAGACATAGTGTGACCTCTTTCTCTACCAGTAAAAAAAAAAAAAACCTTTCTTCTCCTCTTTACCATTTTAATTTTTGTACATTATTGATCTATTTCCATTTTAAGGGAATTTTGAAAAATTATGTGTAAGAGTGTGCATATTTCACAAGAAATGTGTAGAATAACTTAAGTGTGGAACAAGGGAGGCATCAGATTTGTAAGGAAGGAAGCTTCCCATTGTATGGGAAGATAGGAAGGAAGGAAGGAAGGAAGGAAGGAAGGAAGGGAGGGAGGGAGGGAGGGAGGGAGGGAGGGAGGGAGGGAGGGAGGGAAGGGGAAGAGGAAAGATTACTCTAGCAGGGTAAGGTTAGGACAAAGGTGGAAATTAAGCTAATATGACAGCTTACCCAAGAAACAGATGCCCATTCTATTGAGCACGACATTTGAAACTCACTTGGTATTCAGAGAATAGAACATACAAAATCTGTATTTATGCTTGGCTTGAATCAATTGATTTAGAGTTTCCATTTTCCTCCCCTCCCCCAGACAACCTAATTTATATTTTAATTCTCAAGAAGTAATTGATTATCACACAGTAAATCCGCTGTAATGAAAACACTATTAAATCACAGCCTTAATGGGAAAGGGGAAGTTTTTCCCCCTATTGTGTGTGGCCGTGCATGTCTATGTGTCAGCAAGCAAAGAGGAGGCGGGGGGATAAGGTTTTACATTCCAAAGTATTTTTTTAAACCCATGTATCAAGGTCTAAATATTTTATGATCCACTATTAAGCCCTGTTTGGGATCCCTGACTCTCTAATAGCTAACCCACAGATTATAATCCATAAAACAATTTGACCAGAGAAATGATGTTGGAGGTAGCTACATGAAAACCATTACAGAGTAAAGGCACTGCAGGCAAGTGTTAGATCAGATATAAAGGGTGGCACCCCAGTTACCCTGTTTTGACTTGTCGTAAAATAATTGAGTTTTCTACAAGGTGGCTTATTTTCTATAAGGTGGAAAGTAACCAAGAGAGAAGCAACTTTGAACTAAGGAGAAAAATCCGAATGGTGAAAGCAATCGACCAATGGAATAACTTGCCTTCAGAAGTTGTGGGTGCTCCATGACTGGAGGCTTTCAAAGAGAGACTGGACAACCATTTGTCTGAAATGGTATAGGGTCTCCTGCTCAAGAGTTGGACTAGAAGACCTCCAAAGTCCCTTCCAAGTCTATTCTATGTTGTTTTATGTTCTACGTTGAGGGCCAAGTGACTCACTTTCAGAGACTCACAGCATCCATGATTATTTTTATTTTATTTATTTTTCACATGCATTTAACACATTTGTGCATGACAATGAACTCCGAGCTGGTAAAAAGTGTCACACTTTTGAAAGATTTAACAGTCCAATTTGGACTGGGGAAACGGTTCTGTCCCTTTTCCTTCACGTTGAAATCAGAGTCTATGAACCCTTCCAGTTTGTTCCTGCCTTCTCTGTTTATTGATGATAAAACATTGTTTAAAAAAAATCCTGGAGGAAAAAAAACCCACCTGAACCAATCAGCAAGATTCTTTTGATATAGTGCGTCACCCAAATTTGCATATAGCTTCAGCAACTCTGTAGCCTGGCCATCGTTTTGCATTTTCTGCAGTGCTTTCCTTTCAAGATAAGTTTTGGAATACAGAGAGAGGGAAATAGCGAGGAGTAAATTCTACAATTTCAAGGGACTTTTAGGTGGGGGCAGAGGATACAAAAGTAGAAGGTCTCTTGAAAAACGTCTTGAAATTTCAGCTGTTGCCTCAATGCATATAGAAGCCAAAGGAATATTCAAATTGACACACATTAAAACGTTGGTGAGAACAAAGAGGAAGAGGAAACAGGGCATCCACAGAGGACCGCAACAATACTGAAATAACAATTCACATCATCAAAAACAAAATGCAGTAATGACAAACATCTCAGGCAAGTACAAAGATGGGAGCCAATCTGACCCAGTGGTTGAGGAACAAGGTTAGAAACAGTGGCGGGATTCAGCCAGTTCGCACCAGTTCAGCAGAACTGGTAGCTAAATTTTGTTGAGTTTGGCTGAATGCACACTGCTTCCAGAAGTCCATTCTAAGTTTCGAAGGCCTGGAAAAGGCTTCACAGACCTAGAAGGGCCCGCCAGAAGTGCATGGATGCCACTTCCAGAAGTCTGTTCTAGGCCTCGGAGGCTTAGGCCTATATCCATGCAGAGAACTGGTTGTTCTGATATTTGAACCCCACCACTGGTTGGAAACCAGGAGATGTCAGGTCTAATTCTGCTTTAGGAATGAAAACTGGCAGGGTTGACTTTGGGCCAATCATTAGGAGATTGTGAGTTCTAGTCTCACCTTAGGCATGAAAGCCAGCTGGGTAACTATGGACCAATCATCAATCAAGTTGAGTTCTAATCTCGCTTTATGCATGGGTAAGTTTAGGCCAATCACCAGGAGACAGCGAGTTATAGTCCCGCCTTAGACATGAAGGCCAGATGGACAACCTTGGGCTAGTCACTCTCTCTCAACCCAACTCACCTCAAGAGAGTAGTTGTTGTGGGGAAAATAGAAGGAGGAAGGATGATTAGGTATGTTTGCTGCCTTGAATTATTTATTATAAAAATAATAAAAGTAGCATATACATTAATTAAAATTAAATAAATACAAAACACATGGCATTTGCATGAAGATGCCATTGTCCACATTTTATTATTTCCCCCTTTGTATCTCCATAGACAACCATGGGGCAAACAAATAATGGAAAGAAATGGCAATACACGAAAAGGTAAACTCATTGTATTCTATACAATGTTTAGACTTTCAAAAACTGAGGGATTCTTAACCGAGTCCAGTTATTCAAGAGGTTAAAACGTAGAGAAATCCAAACCAAATAGCATTAATAATAATATTCTATTGTAGTAGTAAGACTTTGTTCTATGTTCTGAACTGCTGCATTTTCCATGAGGTTTCTCAACCCAATATGAAGAGACATTATACCCACAGAAGAGAGAGGATTTTAAATAATAAAAAATATGGATTTTTGTATTGATTAAACAATAAGCAAAGATTAGAGAGCATAAAGAAAGATCTGGAAAGGCAGAAAGAAATGATCAAAAGATCTAGCTGGCATTGACAAGCCATCTTTAAAAGAAATGTTCAAAAACCTGATGGGACCTCATGACAAGTCTTTAATAATTAAAACAAGAAAGCTCCAGCATGATAAAAAAAAAGTTTGAATTGTTTCTGGACTCTGAATTTAGAACTTGGTTCAAAGACCTTTCAAAATACGTGAATGTTCAAGTTGAGTTCCATTTCCACTCGTGGGGGTTCTGAGGAATCCCAGTGACCTTTGTTTCTTTTTCAGTCCTTCTTTTTCTCCTCTGATCTTAATCGTCTTTGGCCACCACAGCATCCTTTGTGAAAAATTTTTTAAAAAAACAAACTCCTCAACTAAAATTCTTGCCCTACTAAATTAAGAGTCACCTTCATCTCCTTTTCTTTTTATTATTCTCATAGATTTTCCTTCTCACCCTTGGAATCACCGGCTATTTTGTGCTTTTCAATCCTCGTCCTTCTTATCCTTCACCTGAGAGGTTTTGTTTGTTTGTTTGTTTTGGGGGGGGTTTAATGACACACTATCTTTTTTTTGTATCTCGGGATCCAATTGCAGTCTTTTGCTACTTTGATACAAATGTGGCTTTCGTGTGCATTGCGCTTGCTCCCTTTACATTCCTTTTAGGAACATTTCTCCCGAGTGAGCATGAAAACATTCTGTTGGCATTCCTTCGTTCATCTAACAATTGGGATATTTATTCATGTATTTTAGATATCAGACTCACAACCAAATGCCGGTTAATTAATTGATGCAATATCTCAAAGGTGCTTTTTCGAAAGACAACTGGATGTTGTTTTTCCTTGAAGATGTTTTGCTTCTCATCCCAGAAGCTTCTTCAGTTCATGGGTGAGAAGCGAAAGATGTTCAAGGAGAAACAAAGTCCAGTTGCCTTTTGAAAAAGCACATTTGGGACAACCCTGACCTGGATGACTGAGAATCTCCATAGACAATTAATGCAATAATTTTTGCAATTGCTACTTACAGTACTGTTTTGAAACTTGGACGTTGAAAAAGGCAGATAGGAGAAGAGTGGACGCCCCTGAATTTGCAGTGCTAGAGTCAACTATTATGCACCCCATGGAATGCAAAAATAACAAAGAAAGTCCTAGATCAAATCTCATCAAAAATATCACTTGAAGCCAAAATTGACAAACAGAAGCTGCCATACTTGGTCATCTCATGAGAGCTGACTCACTTGAAAAGTCATTCATATTGGGAGTGATTAGCAGAAAAAAGGAGAAGGGGGCATCCTGGTACCCACTGGCTGGACACTATGAAGGATGATGCTGAGATCCTTCATAGTGGGAGGATCCCGAAACCTTCAAAGAAGGATGTGTATGTCTAGCTTAATGAAAAGAAGGACTAGGGGTGACATGATAGCAGTGTTCCAATATCTCAGGGGCTGCCCCAAAGAAGAGGGAGTCAAGCTATTCTCCAAAGCACCTGAAGGCAGGACAAGAAGCAATGGGTGAAAACTAATCAAGGAGAGAAGCAACCTAGAACTAAGAAGAAATTTCCCGACAGGGAGAACAATTAATCAGTGGAACAACTTGACTCCAGAAGTTGAAGGTGCTCCAACACTGGAGGTTTTAAAGAAGTGATTGGACAACTGTTTGTCTGAAATGGTATAGGGCTTCCTGCCTGAGCAGAGGGTTGGACTAGAAAACCTCCAAAGTCCCTTCCAACTCTGTTATTCTGTTATGACTATTGGGGATCTGAAGAGGTAGACAAAGGGATATGCAGACTATTGGTCCATAGAATACCAAAGGTCAGACATGACTGAATGGCTGATGATGATGATTATGAATCTTTTGACCCTTAAAAAGGAACCCCTTCCATCATTTGGAAGGTTCTGAACTTCAATGATTTTTTAAGAACTTAAAAAAGATTTTGAAGAGGTGGCTAGACAGTCACTTGTCTGAGATGGTATAGGTCCTCCTGCTTGAGCAGGGGGCTGGACTAGAAGACCTCCAAGGTCCCTTCCAGCTCTTTTCTATTCTAAATGTCTACTGGGCTTTTATTTTTGGACTTTTCCTATGGAATTATGCTGAGAATGATAGAAGCTCCCCTGAGCATGGACGCTATTAACATCATACCATGTTTTACTTCTATTAAAAGAAGGTGCAATGAATACATTTTTCAGCACAGAAATGTGGTGAAAGGGGGCCTGTTCTGTGCGGCATTATTTTTTTAAAAGCTCTTCAAAATTGTTATTTAAGGCTTAGCATTTGTCCACAATACATGGGGAGAGAGAGGAGAGATCCTAAAATGTTAATTTGAAGTTTGTATTCTTATTCGTCTTTAGATCTTATTATACTCATATTTTTTCCCTGTTACATATATAGATGTACGTAACAGCTCTATTATTGGATGGTTTGCTGTATCTGGCCTTATGGCGGTAATAAACTGATTTGATTTGAAATGAAGACATGTTTATTTTCAATACATATTTAAACGAGGAGACATTTGTTCCCTGAAGCAAAGAACTTGTTTTTGAGAATATATAAAAGTAAAGGGCCAATTAAGCATACACAACATCTCTCATCCAAGTTTAGATACAAGAGACTTTTCAGCACATTTAAATTATTGAAGACAGCTTGAGGTCTTTGAGATGGTGGCCATAAGTGACAAGATTATCCCATGTAGGGCATGATTTTTGTTGTTGTTTTAAATATTCTTTGTCCTTTTCTATGGAAGTTAGCATGATTTAGGTCTTCTATTGCAGTTTCTATGTTTTTCCAGCTTCAAAGTTATAGGCATGTGCTAAGAAATATCTGTCCTACAAATTGTGATTAGAAAATGATGACACTGCAACCTATTGAAGACTATACAGCTGCAACATATTATAAAGCTTAAATTTGCCATATCTTTTACCAGTGGTAACCTTGAAATGGACCTCTGTGTTTTAAGTGGTTTTCAGATTGACTCAGGATCACGTGCAAAGGGGTCTATGCAAACCTACTACAGCCAAATCACCATGGCCAACTTGCCATGGGATAATTTGCTGCGGGACAAGAGCTACACTAATATTGAAGAAATGGTGGAACAGAATCCTTAAACAAAGGATGCCAAAGGAGGGACAGAATAAAATGTGAATGAGAAAAATTATAATATTTTTTAAATTATTTTAAATAATTAAATTGCATGGTTGAATGGTTCTGCAGCCAGTTGCCCTATGGTGAATTGGCCGGAAAGCATTGACCGTGGCAAATTGGTAATGGTGAGTTGGGCGCAGAGAATTGGCTGTGGCAATTTGGCTATGGTGAGTTGTCCCATTCCGCTTGCAAAGTAGGGAATACTAGTTCCCTCAATCCCATCTCTTTGCCAGCAAGGTCAAGGACAGGGGTAGGCAACGGCTCTTTTATGACTCGTGGACTTCAACTCCCAGAATTTCTGAGCCAGCATGGCTCAGCTTGTAAACTCTCTCTTTCCCCTCAGCATGGCTGGCTGAGGAATTCTGGGAGTTGAAGTCCACGAGTCATAAAAGAGCCAAGGTTGCCTATCCCTGGTCTAGGACAACTTGCCATAACTGACTTGCCTAGGCCCACATGCCCTGGCTGACTTGCCCCATCCATCTTGCCCTGTCCAACTTGTCCCAGCCAACTGTCCATGGAACAACTTGCCTTTGCCAGCTCACCATGGGCAAACTCGCTACAGGACAATTCAGTTCAGAATAACTCAAGAGAGGCTTTGTCTTGCATTTGGTTTTAACCTTCTCAAGTTAGAAGTCCTTGACACTGGGGTGAGCTGCAATTCTACTTGTCCCTCTCTTGAGTTATCCCAGGTTGAATTATCCTGCAGTGAGTTGGCCAGGGTGAGTCAGCCGGAGTGAGTCAGTTGTGGTGAGTTGTCCCATTCCACGTCAGCAAGAGATTAGAGATGTACCCCTTTTAGGATTGAGTTTCCCAAGGGGATTTTAGAGCATGCAAGGGTGTAAAAACACAACCGAATTTGCAACTTTTTAAAGCAACTGCCTCATTTCCCAGGATTCACATTTCCACATGCTACAAAGCAACTTTTGAAGGCTGAATTGGCAGAACAGCACAGCCCCTCTGAAAGATCTCCGAGGATTAGAAATGAAGTATTTAAAGCTGAAACTATTGCTTCTCAGCAAACTCAGTTCTCAGCATTTTTTCTTCTGGTGATTTAAACTCCATCTCTGATTGCCATTAACAGATATGAATGCGTTTTAACACCCTTTCTCAAGGGCCTATTACTGTATTTTTTTTTCTCATATTCTCTCCATTGTATCTGGAAAATGTTGTTTATGCCCAAGGACAAAACTCAACTGTTTTCCAGCTAAGCACAACATCTACCTATTTATTGTCACTGCAAATGGAGCTTATCTTTGACACTCAGTCTAACAAAACATTAGACACCCACATTTAACTGCTGCTGTTAAAGTGCAAGCTCTATCAGATTTAATTTAAAATTGACCGTTTCGTCTTCACCATGCTAACAGCCCAGAAGACCTCATCCTTCGTAGTTGAACAAAAGCCTTGTCCCCTTGTTCAAATATCTGAGCATGTTCATACTGTGTGTTTTGTGGCAGGTGCTCCCAAATATTTTATTTCAGTTTCCATGACAGCATGGTGGCAATTAATTTTGCAAGGGAGTAATGATCTGTCAAAGTAAAAATTCAAACATATCAAAAAAAGTCACATATCTGGATCCATGCTATTACTTTTTATTTCATCCCAACAGGAGAAGCCTTTGATGTGGTTTGCAGAAAGTTCTGGCCAGCTTCAATCCTCAGCATGTCCAGGGCTGAAAACAAATCTGCATGAAATCTTTCAACAATGCATTCAGAAATCCATTTTAAGACATCATCTTAGTTTCCTAAGAGAAGATTGATTGATTGACTTTCTGTTTAATGGATCCCAACATGCTGGATATTAGAAAAATACAAAATATCCCATACAACAGGGGTCTTCAAACTTGGCCCTTTTATGACTTGTGGACTTCAACTCCCAGAATTCCTCAGCCAGGCAGTTTGAAGACCCCAGCCATACAACATTCCATCCTGTTGTGTCCTACAAATACAAAGTGGAAGGGGGGGATATTCTGTAGCAAGGAAAATACCTGGATTCAGATACTGATTTCAAAACTTCCATAATTTCACTCACTTGGGGCTCTGATTATACCCACCCTATGAGGTTTCACCCAAGCTTTCAATAAGAGAACCCTTCTTGTTTTGTCCCAAAGGTGCTTTTTCAAGAGGCAACTAGACTTTCTTCAATTTTCCTTGAAGACATTTCGTTTCTCATCCAAGAAGCTTCTTCAGTTCTGAAGTAGCTTCTTGGATGAGAGGTGAAATGTCTTCAAGGAAAAACAAAAAAAAAATCCTGTTGACTCTTGAAAAAGACAACCATGATCTGCAACGACTCCATGATTCCCATGATCTCCATAGGCCTTCTTGCTTTGGTTCATACTAACTATTAGTCAAAGGATATTGATAGAAGAGCTTATCTTAAGACTTTAGCTTTGTAGCTACTCAAGGAAGGCTCCATCTCTACTGTTTTTTTTTTAATTTGTTGGCCAAAGCTGTTCTTTCCTCCCCTCAAAATTCTACCTTTCCTTTGTTCCCTTCAATTGCTTCATTGTCTTTTTTAATAACAATAACAAGAAAGTTGGAAGGGATCTTGGAGATTATCTAGTCCAATCCCCTGCTCAGACAGGAAACCCTATACCATTTCAGACAAATGGCTGTCCAGTCTCTTCTTAAAAACTTCCAGTGTTGGAGCATTCACCGCTTCTGGAGGCAGGTTGTTCCACTGCTTAATTGTTCTAACTGTCAGGAAGTTTCTCCTTAGTTCTAGGTTGCTTCTCTCCTTGATTAGTTTCCATCTGTTGCTTCTTGTCCTGCCTTCAGGCGCTTTGGAGAATAGCTTGACTCCCTCTTCTTTGGGGCAGCCCCTGAGATATTGTAACACTGCTATCCTGTCCCCCCTTGTTCTTCTCTTCATTAAACTAGACATACCCAATTCCAGCAACCGTTCCTTATATCTTTTAGCCTCCAGTCCCTAATCATCTTTGTTGCTCTTCTCTGTACTCTTTTTAGAGTCTCAACATCTTTTTTACATCATGGTGACCAAAACTGGATACAGTATTTCAGGTGTGGCCTTACCTTTTCTTTCTTCTAAAGCTCAAACAAGCAAAGTATCTAAGTTCTTTCTACTGAAAAGGACAGATCCACCAGCAAATTGATAGAGGAAACCTAAAGTCCTCTTGGAAATGAGCAAGATTTTCTCATCTGCCATCGTCTGGGCTTTTTCTTTTTCTTCTGGCCACCATCAGAGGGATGTCTCTTGAAGACGAAAATCCATTCTCCTCCCTCCCATTTTTTTCCCCACAGACGGTAGCAGCCTACCAAAAGCCAAGATAAATAAAGTTGGAATTTGGCGCTGCAAGAAGACTAAGAAATATTGCGGTCTTCTTTTCGCCAGAACCTGTTTCTCTGATCCATCAATCGGGACTGTTGTGAACCGGGAGGTGGAAACAGAGAGAAAAGGGCAGTTGGAAAAATCAGAATGTGTGGAATGAATTTCAAGTGCTGGATAGCTATTCAACAAGTCTCAGTTTTGGGCATCCTGCAATTTGTTCTGGCATCACATGAAACCCTTCAGAGGCAAAGAGAAGACTTTGTTCATTAGATCAAGGCCATCTGCTTGCAGAAAGCCTGGATAATTTAGAAAACTCTTCCACATTCCTGAGCAGATTTTTGTGTGCATCATTTTTTGCCATTTAGGTTTTGATTATGTTCCTCTCACGGCAGGTATTTTGCAGAGACAATTTTCCTTCAGGTCAATTCCATTTCATTCATACACGCACACACACACACACACACACACCTTTCAATATTTCTTTGGGGCATTTATAATTAAATATGACATTAGCTCTCATCAGTTCCGTGAAAATTCCAATTCTTTCCATTTGCTTGATAGCAGAACTGCTATCTTCAATTGAGGGCTTAAATAGTAGAAGGAGGAGATTGCCATACAAAGTTGATTCCCTTGGAATGTTTTTTTTAAGCTGTCTTTTTTTTCTTAACACAAGCCACAGATTATTTTTTTTTAGTTTTTTTTTAATGTAATTTTTTAAAAAAAATTCTTCTGGACTATCATAGGGAATTCAGCTGAAGAGTCGAAAATTAGGTGAGTGAGTCAAGACAAGTAGGTGAAGGTATCTTTGCATTAATTTAAACACAGTAGTCATCATTTATTTCCCAAGTATTTAATATTTTCTCCTAACTGTGACATTAAAACTTACAGCTTGGTGAACATATTGGAAGGACTCTGAGGACCACAATTGGAGCTATGACCTTGGAATCTCATTTATTCCACTATCAGTTTAAGGTTTTAAGAACATCTTCAGAGATGTAAAGCTTATATTTCATCAGAGAACAAGAAACAGCCATCTGTAGGTTACAATCTCCCTTTTTACAACCCTATAATCCCTTAATTCGGGGTAGACTCGGGGCAATTAGAGTTGAGCATTTACTGGCTGGATGCCCTTCCTGATGCCTTGCGGAGTTCACAGCAATTTTTTTTTCTTTGTTCCCTAGGGGAGAAACATCTATAGGCTACAATGCTGTCCCCATTTTAGCAAAAGAGTCACAGCCACCAAAATCCTTTAGAAATCGAGATTATGTAAAGGAAGTAAATAATGGATATGATCAAAGTGTTTATTTTCTACTTATATCTATGTTTTTCTTGATAGATAATTCCTATGTTGTCTCAAGAACAACATGGGCTTCAAATAATAATTCCTTTGGGAGGCTTGCTCTGAAAGCTTTGTGGTAAAAGAGAAGGGATGTAGAGAATGAAGAAGATGACCTTGATGGAGACAAGCAAGCTCGGTTGCCAAGGCAACAAGAGGTAAAACATTTTTCTAGGTCCAGAACTTCCAGATAGCATCCAGAACTGGCCTAGATAAAGACTTTCCTAATTCGCTGGACTATTAGAAGGAGAAAGGGGTAAAGCACAGTCAGACTTACAAGATTCTGTTTATTTAGACAATCTTAATAAGAGTAGTGTTGGCCTTCTTGTAGAGTTGATTTCATGGCCTGGTCTACCTAATGGAGCTGATGAGAGGTAACTAGCAACTGTATTTGCCCAAGTAATGTTTATTTTAAATGAAGGGAAGGGTAGAAATAAAGAGCAAAAGAAAAGGATTCATGGATGAATAGATATACAAATATCTGAATATGTCTGTCTCCTTTCCTGAACAGATGCTTCCTTCATGGGATAATAATGAATACATATATTTCAATTATGGGAACACCTCCTTAGGTAGGGATTGCACACTGAAGTTATGAATGTATATCACAGTAAGGGAGTGACTAGAAGAATCATTTCTTGTAATTAAGCTTGGGATCTCCGGAATAAAATATTTTATTATTAACATAGGAAAATGTTGCAAAAATGCTGCTTCCAAGAGGAGTCTGAACAATCTTCCCTATTAATTGATTTTGCAAGCATTCTATTACTGCAGCAGGATGCTAAAAGCAAGCATTTGATGGATACACAGGCCAGATAGACTTGTCTGAGGAAGCTATCTTCCCGCAAATAAATTAATGGCACACTTCACTCCTGAAATTGAGATAGTATTACCAGGAAGGTTTGACCTTAAGAGAGAATTTCACTCTCATTCCACTCGCCTGATCTCTCCACCTCATTGGTGAACTGCTTCCTTATCTGTCTTTGCAAATTGTGTCGAAGTTAAAAGGCCGTAACAAAGAACTGGGCAAGATAACTTTTCGACAAAGCTCAGGGATGCATGATTTTTTTTAAAAAATCTACATTATCCCAGAGATTGATAGCTAGATGTGGAGGAGAAGCTTATTTGGTTCTACAACAATCTAGAGAATGGCAACAAAGATGACACAGGGACTTACGGCCATGACCTATGAGGACAGGCTGAAAGAACTTGGGATGTTCCCACACAAGAAAAGCAGACCAAAGGGAGACGTGATATGAATATTGAGTTACTCCAAATGATGTCATAGGAAGGAGAATCAGGAACTCTCTTTTGTTGTCACAGAAACTAAGATCCAAAATAATGGTTTCAAGTTGAAGTTACTGTCCAAATAAACAACAGGTAGAAGCAGGCTGTGAATTGGTCTGAGGCATCCTTGTCCAGACTAAATTTATAATTCTGAGTGTCTTTTTTCTCCCTTTCATTTGCTTTATTAAATTTTAAGGGCTTCCATAAACAAGCCTGTCCCAGTGCTAGGGCCCTTCGAAATAAATTTGTGTTTATATGTATGAGATACAGTATAATCTATAATGCAAACTCATATCTTTACATTTGCCATGAGCAGCACAGCTTCAATGTCTTGTATAATATTGCGAAATATTGCTTGAAAACTTTTCTGCCAGCCTCCTTACGGTTATGTGACAAGTTAATTGTATGGAAATACTGTTTTGTGCCTGTTATTCATTCCTTCAATAGAACTGGCTCTGGCAACAGCCAAGTTCTATTTGTTTTGTGGTAAATGAAATGAAATAAAGTGGTAAATGTGTTCTTTCAGTGAAACCGTTAAAAATAATACCCCACAGTGTGTGTCTGTGAGTGTATATGTGTGAATGTTTCACAGGGTAAAGAGACTGAATGGATAACATCATCAACATGTATACCTAAAGGGGGGGAAATTAATATCAAAGAGTTATTGCTCTCCATAATCTATTCTTAGCATTTTTGTAACTGAGTAAGTTCAGAGCAGAGGAAATTCCTGTGGACTGGATAAATAAATCTTTCTCATATTCATCTCCTTTTTCCATTGCCAATTTTTTTTCTATTTTGCTTAGATTTCAAGGTCTAAAACAAAGTACCGGTCGTCTTCGCCTTAACAACAGTTCATTTAGTGACCAAGTTACAATAGCACTGAAAAAAGTGACTTATGACCATTTTTCACAACTGTTGCAGCATCCCCGTGGTCATATGATCAAAATCCAGATGCTTGGCAACTGACTCATATTTATGATGGTCGCAACGTCCCTGGGGTCACATGATCCCCTTTGGCAACCTTGAGACAAGCAAAGTCAATAGGGAAACCAGATTCAGTCAACAACCGTGTTACTAACTTAACAACTGCAGTGATTCACTTAACAATTGTGGCACGAAAGGTCGTAAAATGGGGCAAAATGTACAACAACTGTCTCACTTAGCAACAGAAATTTTGGGCTCAATTGTAGTTGTAAGTCAAGGACTATCTGTATTTCATATCTAAACACGAACATGCTGATTGTCAGGTGTAAAGGATCAGAATCAGACATAAGTTCTCATTCAGAAGATTTACTGCTTACATGAGAATCTAGACAACTAACGTATCAACACTAAATTGGTCAACTGAAGTAAAGAGAGGTTGGACTTAGACCATTTGTGGGAATGTAACGACTCTTGGCTGATGACTTACTTAACTCCATCCCTCAGCTCTGCCTGCTCTTTTCCCACATTGACCTACCTAGAGTTCCTCTTCATAAGATGAATCCAAGTGAAGCCCGTAGCTACATGCTTTGTTTAACATGTAACGTGAGGGATTCTGACACTGAGTTGGAATAGGTGAGTGGGAAATGAGAAAGGAAGGAAGGGAAGGAGGGAGGGAGGGAGGGAGGGAGGGAGGAAGGAAGGAAGGAAGGAAGGAAGGAAGGAAGGAAGGAAGGAAGGAAGGAAGGAAGGAAGGAAGGAAGGAATTGTATTATGTGATGTTCAAAACCACATCCTTGGTTGGTTGGATTTAGAAGAGATTTTTGGGAGATGTGGTGTTTAAGAAGGAACATGGAGATGTTTCATTGCTCCAAAAGCAAAGATATAAACTGAAGAGTAAGATGTTGAAAGCCCTGCTTCCCCTGTGATTATTTATGTGTTTTTCTTAATATCTCCATCAATACAAATCTGGTTCCTGTCAAAAATAATAGAAGAAACCAACATTGGTCATATTACAAAGTAATACAAAACTGCAGGCAAGTGGATCAAATATTAAGTGCTGTAGGAAAGAGCGAGATGGAAGACCTATTATCATTTTTACAAAACGTTTCTTGTTTCAGGGAACCATTTTTATTTATTTATTTATTGCCAGAAATATAAATCAGACAAAGAGAATTATAGATTTACTGAGTGGAAAAAAATGGACTTTGTTACAATTGGTTTTAGCATTATGGATGAATGTACCATGCCTTGAAACAGATTTAGTTTAGTCAGCCTAATGCTATGGTTACAGAAGATATTATGGCACATATTACTTTCAAGGTCAGGTCAAAAGCTTGCACCATCATGTTCTTGAAGGTTGCTTTATTTCCAAATATGAGGTAGTAATTATCAGGGATGAAGAATAGGAACCAGGCATTAAGTTCAAGTTAGATGATTTGTTGCTTGTGCTTATAACAAGAATCTAATCAACTAACAGGCAGCACTAAGTTGGCATTAGATAAGAGAGTCTGGACATTTGTGGGAATGTAATGACTCTAGACTGCTTCCTCTCTTGACTCCTCCTCCAGGCTCTGCTCTTCTTCTACAATAATGCAGTGTGTCATCAGCTCTTCAACTGAGGAACATTTTTTTTTAGGAAATTAACTAAAAACAAACAAGGCTTAAATCAGCCTCATATTGATATCATATCCCAGTTCTCAAAATTAGGAAAGATGTACCTATAGTTCAGTTTGATGTCCTGGAAGGGAAATAGCAATAGCACTTAAACTTATATACCGCTTCATAGTGTTTTACAGCCCTCTCAGCATATTGCCCCCAACAATCTGGGTCCTCATTTTACTGATCTCAAAAAGATGGAAGGCTGAGTCAATTTTGAGCTGGTCAGAATCAAACTCCTGGCAGTGGGCAGAGTTAGCCTGCAATACTGCATTCTAAGCACTGCACCACCACTCTTATTTAAATATAGAAAAACCACATATAAAACCCAATACTACCCCTATGATAGGGGTACCTTAGAAACCACAATTCATGTTCTGAACTACCAGTTCTTCAGGGACATTTGCCACCAGTTGATTTTCCCTCTTTTATTTAAATTTCCAGGCCATTCTGAAACTTTTATTTGATATAAGCAATTTTTAAAAAAATGATCTCTCTAAAAACAGCAAAATTTTGCTACGTTATGAGTAAGCTTCACCCACCAATGATTGCTAACAGTTCTTGTTAGAACATGGTTTTGTATTGACCATTTTATTGAATGTCAGTGACTGAAATAAAGTTCCTTTTTGATTATCAACATTGCAAGGTGCTGAATAAAAAAAACTGAAAGCAAAAAGAAAGAAAGTCACAGCTATTTGAGACTGTGAGAATCAAAGGTCTTGGTATGATCCACATTCTCTATGGTCAGAAATTTAGGGCAGTCAAAGTTGGTCTCCTGTTGACTTGTCTCTTTGGTGAGCCTATGGATGGATGAGTGAGCCCCAGGCCAAAAGTCATTATGTTGCCCACTTTGTTAGGTTGTCTTCTTCAGGGTGATTGATTATTATAGGATTGGCTATCTATAAATTAGCCACCACTGGATAGGACAGGGAATAATCATACTGCTTAGTAGTAGTAGTAGTAGTAGTTTATTGATTTATTAGTTTTGTGACCTTTTCAATAAAAATAATAATACAGTATATAGTCTAATTTTGGAATAAGATAGATAGGAAGAAATAAAGTGATAAAATAGAAATGTGTTAATACAAAGAGACAGCACAGAAGATAAGCAATTGTGTCTGGAAGTAACCCTGTCCTGGATGCAGCTATATCTATATGTACAGCATTCAATCATATTCTATACCAGTGTTTCTCAACCTTGACAATTTTAAGGCATGTGGACTTCAACTCCCAGAAATCCACAGCCAGCATTGAAGTCCACATGCCTTAAAATTGTCAAGGTTGAGAAACACTGTTCTATACTGTATATCTGTACATAACTAAGGGTTTTTTTTTTCCTTGAAAAAATCAATTTATTTAAAGCATTTGTATCTAGGCTTGCAGCAAGATTTATTTTTATTTTTTTTTATTTCTTGCACTCGAGTCAGAAGCACTGAGGCGCTTGTGGACTGAAAGGATTAGCCCGGTGACATCATCGTTCCCTTGGGGATGCCCCGTGGGGGGCTCCTTTCATGTCCCCCCAGCAGGAGCTGGAGTGAGAGCTCAATCCCACCCCACGGCAGCTCTTGGGTCTCAAATGAAGGTTTGGTAACCTCCTGACCAGCGTTCCAACCACTTGAGCCACTGTGCTCCTTTAGGGAGACTATTGTATGCAAAAAGTTGGAAAGATTCAGTACTACCCACAATGGAGGAATGGTTGGTGAAGATTATGGAACTTGCTGAGATGACTAAGTCTACTTCTTTGACCAGAAAACAGGCACTCTCTTCATTTATAGCTGATTGGAAACCTTATGGATCTTTTGTATCCCTAGACAGGCTAGATTCTAGAAACCTCTGCAGGCATGAAGAATCAGGATCATACGTTAAGTTGCAATTAAGAAGATTGCTCAAGTCTATATACAAGAGTCTAGTCAACTAGTGTTCAGTACTATATTGTCGCTGGATAAGAGTTTATGGAATTCATGAGGGGCTGGACTTGGACCATTTGTGGGAACGTAATGACTCTAGGCTAATGACTCACTTAACTCCACCCTCCATGCTCTGCCTGCTCTTCTCCTACAGGTAGCATCTTGTGCAAAATAATTTCATAAGTGAGAATCTAGCCATTGCTCTAGTAATAAAAACCAACTACAATGAAAGCATTGTTGGTGCATCCCTCTTTCAATGAATTCATACATAGACAATTCATCTTTCAACTGCATGTGAACTGCAACCTGTCACAAGACCTTTGATTCCAGAACCTGAACATGAAAGTGAAGAGAAGAAAGGACACAATTCTCCCTTTCCTAGTGAAAGATCTGTAAACAAAGAGAAGAAAATGAAAGGCCGGATTTTGATTTTATATCTGCCTACCTGTGAGGGTGGAAGGGAGAGAGAAATAACCCTCAGAAAAATACAGAAGTATAGGCTTCGCACAATCCTGCACCAACAACATTTCTGAGAGCTTCAGTTTTCTACTCCAATTTAAAATATAAAGTTCTGGTTTCTGGGAGATTGTGAAGAGAATTGTCAAAGGGTTGTGGGCAGTGCCTAGTGCCACAAAGAATTGTTAAAAAAAAAAGATTTCTGTTGCCTGGATTTGATGATGTGTTTTGTGATTGCCAGTCTCCTGTAGCAAATATGAGAAGAAGGTAGAGTGCTTGCATTCGCTCAAAGCTAGAGGAGATGGTGGCTAAAAATGCCAAGTGTGATTTTGCTCAAATCCCCATATCTATGACCTTGAATTTGTTCTGAACTATTCATGAACCGGTTTTATTTTTATTTTTTAAAGGCATGGCTTTCCCTAAAAGAAACAGAAGCACCATTTTCTTAGCTTACAGAGATTTTTCTCCCTATTTTTCTTAATATATACATGCTTATTAATCAAGCAACTCAATGATTAATAATTAATATTAATCAACTCAATCAAAAATCAAAAGTTTTTAAGAAGAGACTGGACAGCCATTTGTCCGAAATGGTGTAGTGTTTCCTGCCTGAGCTGGGGGTTGGACTCGATGACCTCCAAGGTCCCTTCCAACTTTATTATTATTATTATTATTATTATTATTATTATTATTATTATTATTATTATTATTATTACAGCAACTCTCCATAAAACTTTATTTATCATATCTATATAAATAAGTCTATATGTGACTCTAGCATCAACAACCATTCCTAAGATGTTTGGATACTTGCTAACTTTCTGAGGATGCAATATTGGGCACGCTGGCATAGGGATTATATACTATTTGGAGCTTTATCAGTTCTAGATGTTAGTGTTGCTATTATTATTATTATTATTATTATTAGCACTTTAAAGAGTTTTTTTTAAGATCCCAAATA
This sequence comes from Crotalus tigris, assembly GCF_016545835.1. NCBI lineage: Eukaryota > Metazoa > Chordata > Lepidosauria > Squamata > Viperidae > Crotalus > Crotalus tigris. The sequence continues at coordinate 4,531,635 of NW_024096999.1, read as the reverse complement.
AAAGGAAGAGGAATAATACGCTACAAAAGAAAAAATGGTCTTGACCCAATTCTTTAACATACCAAAGGGAACCAGGGAAACCAAGAACAATTAAATAAAGATAATGAGGAATAAATAATAATGACAATTAATAATAAGAATGCAACTATTTTCCTTTCTTAAAAAATTTAGAAAAAGCTTTGTTGGATTTGCTATCACAGGAAAAGCCTTGTTCTGGTGCAAAAGAATTTTAAGAGGCAGGCCTTTATGACGACAGAGATACGTTTTGCAAAACTTGTAAAACCCAAAGGGAACAGAAGTGTAACCCATATCTTGTGGAATTCTCATTAATGAGATAGTGGAGTTATTGAATTCCCATTTCTGGGATTTCAAATAAAATATGAGATACAAGCACCCACTGTCCTGTGGACAGCCAAAGTAATAGAATTGTTATTTTCTTAGTCAAGAGCAGAAAACAAAAGCAAAGACTATATCATGATAGTCTAAGTTTTGAGTTCTTTTCTCAGATAGCCATAACAAGCTTTTTTTTTTTCTCTTTTCCCCAGGAAATCTTTTCTATTAATGATATTTAAAAAAATAGATAAAATAATAAAGAAAGGGGGAGAAAGCTAAAAACAAAGAAACATAAATGTACAGGACATATGTATACAATAAACATTTCAATGAATGTCTAAAGGTTGGATCATGGCAACTGGACCAAATTTTGTTAATCTGAGACATTTTGTTACTCATCCAAGCAACTTCATCAGTCAGAGCAAAATGAATTAGGCAGAATCAGAGAGCCGTAGCAATTTACCAACTCTTTCCAAACCAATTCCAGGAGTTTCTCCTCAAAATGGCTTGTAATATGTCAGTGAAGACTCAATCATCCAGGCCAAAAGTGTCTCAAGGTTGATGAAGTTGCTTGGATAAGCAACGCAATGTCTCAGATTAAGAAAGTTTGGTCCAATTGCCATCATCCAATCTTTAGACCACCTTTGACCTGGATGAATGAGTTTTCATTGACACATTTCAATGAATAGAAGCCATAAGTCATTATAATCATCAGTAGCTAATCTGTACTTATACATCATTGGTTTTTAAATTGCCGGTAACATTACTTCTGCAGTCCACTGGGTATATGAGGCCATATGTTTATATTTCCAATGCAGAACAGATGATCTTTGAGTTGTAGGTAGAATACAAAACATCCACTTTCTTTGTCCAGATAACAACGTCTATCTGATAGGAGTAAACCTCAAAAGAATAAGAATCTCTGAAAATATTGAAACTCAAAATTAAGTTAATGCATGTCATAACTTCTTTCCCTTAGAACTTGAATTTTAATTTCTTAAATCATCGGTTTCTGAACTATAGAGTATTTACACCAGAAGTGAATTAGAATTCCACAGAAGACCACTTTAGTTCTTCTAAAATTCTTCCTCTTCTCTGCATTTTTGCTCCATCTAAATAAGGTGTTGCCTTTGCTTCCTCCAGTGTGCCCAAAGAATTGTAAACCAAGAACTATAAACCATGCAAAAATTGTGGTTAGATTCTCAACCCCATTTCTTTGAGGTCTTTTCAGATTCCCAACTTTGGAATTTCTTCTTCCTTCTGGACATTTTTCTTGGTCTCCATGCTGTCTCCTTTAAAAAATAATAATAATGGATGGCTTACCTATTCACCATGGGTTCGCTACACTACCATTTAAAAGAACAATCTTCTTTTAAAAATTAAGCCCACAAAGTTCTAAAATTATGGAACTGCTTTGAGGAAGCAGGCTGACCACTTGTGGCCCCCGCCAGAGGGGCAATGGGATGGGTTTCATTGCATTCAAATGTTCTTTGCTCTAGAATGTTGGAGCATTCACCGCTTCTGGAGGCAGGCTGTTCCACTGGTTCTGTCAGGATGTTTCTCCTTAGTTCTAGGTTGCTTCTCTCCTATCAAATAGTACATTTTATATAATTCCTTTTTTAATTGAAAAAAGAAGGATAAGACTCCGTTATAAAATATTATGAAATGTATGCCAAGGGAGACATATTGCATTGTATTTTTTTTTATTGGTAGGAAAGATTGCCTTTTCAAAAATGGATAAATGGCACATGTCCTTAATTTAATTCTTAATATCCAGAATAGTAATGCTTTTCCAATTTCTCAAAACAATATTCTTAGCAATTCTCCACACCTGATTGAGACAGAGCTCCTCAAAAATCAGTCAAATGCCACATTTTTGGGAAAGTAATGCAACATATCTTTGACACCGAAAGATTTTCCCATAAATCTTATATATGCTAAAGTGCTGTTCCAAAAAGATGTCCAAAAGCAACTGAATTTCTTGGTTTTTCTTTTTTCTTGAAAATGTTTTGTTTCTACTACAAGAAGCTTCTTCCGAACTGAAGGAATTGCAGATGGCAGCTCTGTCACCGCCTGAGTCACAACTTGTGCTGTTAGAGAGGAAAAGAGTTAAAGCAGCGCTAGAAAAGAAAACAAGAGGAAGGAAGGAAGCTTAAGGACTAGAACAACCCAACGGGGTTCTGTGGGACTCAAGAAACATCTGATCTAAATAATAAAGACGACGTTTGCATTTTTCTATGAATATTCTCTGCCACTTGCTACTCACGCCCTGGAAATAACACCAAGTCTCAAGCTTGCTGGAAGACGTAAAGCACCTCCAGCAAAAATTAAATCAAAAGGCACTAAAGGAGTGTGACGAAAAGCAGAATAATTCTTGGCACTAATTTCACTCTTGATGTTATTCCCCCTCCGCGGTGTTCCGCAAGTATTTTTATTGATTGAATTTCTTTGTTTAGTAATTTGATTTATCCTCCTCTCAATACTCAAGGCAATGCCAAGATTTTAAACATGTAAAAAAAATTAAAATAACTGAAAACCTCAACAGTTCAACTCCATGAATTCCAATGATTTCTAAAACTAAAGCTAATATTAATTAGCCTTTGTATTCCTGGCAAAAGAAAAGCAAGTGGGTAGAGTGTCTTAGAGAAAAGAGCTTAAATGCAGCTCCATAAGGAGAATATTCCAGAATATTCCAAGACCTGAGAAAAATGCAGGCAAGGATGTCTGCAAATTGTGGTTTAAAAAGTCAAGATGGTAGTGTGACAGTGCAATATAAGTTCTGCCTGTTTTATGGATGTTGCATGTGCCATCTTGACACACAAATAAAAAACAGACCAAGATCTGATCACACCACTGAGCTCTGTCATCATGACTTATTGGATGATTTTCTGCCCACACCCCTCTCTCTTGTTACTCTAAAAGATGAAAATCGTCATCTTCTTCTTCTTCTTCTTCTTCTTCTTCTTCTCCTTCTTCTTCTTCTTCTTCTTCTTCTTCTTCTTCTTCTTCTTCTTCTTCTTCTTCTTCTTCTTCTTCTTCTTCTTCTTCTTCTTCTTCTCCTTCTCCTTCTCCTCCTTTTTCTCCTTCTCTTTCTCCTTCTCCTTCATCCTTTCCTCCTCCTCTTCTTCTTCCTCCTAGATCTTAACAACATAAAGATTTGCACTAGGAAAAGTGGTGCATCCAATGGTCAAGCCTTAACTTCTTTAGAACTCTTTAGGTTAATACAAATCCTTTAAATACTGGCCACAAATGAAAACTTTTCCTAGGAGCTCTGTATCTTGCATCTTAGCAGGCTCTTCAGACCCTACTTTAGACTTTTAAAGGACAGCCCCAAGAAGTGTATGTTATATTAGTCAGGATCCAATGTCATCAGAGCAGGAATAGCTATCGCCCAACTGGCTCAGCAAGGGGGAATCTTCCTGGCATTCTAGGCACAACAGTACAAAAGCTCTCTTCACACAGTCTCTGCATGCAAAATCCGTGGTGGCACTCCAAGACTGCAAATGTGCTGTTTCAGGGGGAATGAAATCCCACTCTAAACAAGCTGCACCTTGTCTGGATGTACTTTCAGCTTGTGCTTCCCCATTGAGTCCATGATCGATGGTAGCCAATGTTCTGTCATGCAACAGTTTCAGCAGCTTTTCTTCTGCTCCCCAATCCATCAATCGGACATGATAGCATGTGATTTACGGCACGTATCGTTTTCAACCCAGCCCTGTACATCTTTTTAAGAGGCCAAAAGAACAGGTCCATTGGAAAAAAAATATGTTGTCATTTCATGCATTCCCTAACAAAAGGCTATTTGCATTATTTACACTTAGCTGAAGTCTCATCCATTATGGCTTTTGTTTCTGAAATGGCACTTTCATGTTCCAGCGTCGCTTGAAGAATTGACAGATGAAAACAGATGCACTTGTTCTGCATTAAGCCAAGTGGGGCGGGCAGAAGAGAACTTGCCAGCAAGTGAAACAGATGAATGGCTTCTGAAATGGAGAAAGAAGGCAGTTCATTACCGAAGACGTATTAAGGAAACAATTTCTTTCTGCTACTGCAATCCTTACTCGGGCTTGGTATTTTAGATCCTGGATATTGTCAATGGATATTCAACATTAGACAGTCACAGAATGGATCCCACTTGATCAAAAGTGTCATGAAAGAGACCTAAAACAAGATGGATCGATGAAGTCAGCAAGTATTGCAGGCCCAACTGGCAAAAAAAAAGCTCAGGACTGTATTGGTTGGAAACAAGAGGAAGAAGCCTTTGTCTTGCAGTGGATAGGCAATGGCTAAAATGATGAGGATGAAGATGACTCAACATTAGACAGCTGGGAGTATTGCTTCACTTGTGAAACCTACAACTGACTTTCTCAGATTCAGGTTTAACTCTCACTGGAGTCCTTGGTGTTCTCTGAGCTCAGTTGTTTGTCTGCAGACATTTCATGAACCTACTAGGAGACATTATCAGTGCTGGTGAGTGTGGGGTTTTCTCTATCAAGTACTACCAAGGAGAAAACATTCCCACCAACACCAACAAGGCAATCCAAAGGTGTCAGAACTGAAGAAACTTATGGGATGAGAAGTGAAACATTTTCAACAGAGCTCAGCCCATCTGCTGGTATGTCGGCTACAACCAGAAACATGTTCCAATAATGACTTATTTTGGGCCAACGACAAAGCCAAGAAGGTGGTTTCATTCTGGCAGTTTAAAATTTTATCTAGATATGGAAGGAGGAGGAGGAGGAGGAGGAGGAGGAGGAGGAGGAGGAGGAGGACAACGACGACAACAACAACAAAATCTCAGAATTTGGGAATCAGATCCACAGGACTGCCTGATCTTATAAATCAGGGGTACAACCTATTATAGTTTTCCTTATATTATTTTCATCAACGATGTCGAATTTTTTCTAAGTCTGCATCTCACAACCTGGTCAACTTCTCTTTCTTTAAATTGGATAAGAACTGATAAGAGAGACAGAAGAGAATTTTCAATGCATAACACTCGATAAACAGCCTGCTTTTCTCCAAGGACTTCAAAGTGATAGTCATTAAATCCCCTCCTCCCATTTTCTCCAGGACATCCCTGTGAAGAAGGTTGGGTTGAAGGTCTTACCTGGTTCAATTGGGAGGAAAATAGTGTTGAACTTGGTCTTGGTCCTTCAGGTGTTGCATCAGCGGATACATCAATTCATGCTCAAGGTGTGAACAGCACCACATCTAACTGAACTGTCAATAAAACTCAATTTTATTGAGAAGTGTCATTCAGTTCTGAGACACTTGGTCTCCTGAGAAGCCTGAAGACCTTTGCTGCAGAAATGCAGACTTTTAATGGGGCATTTAACGTGGCCTTGGATCACACATTAAAGTGTCTTAGAAACAAATCCAGCACCAGTTTTGGTTTTCTTGTCCTTATAAATGTGTCTAAGATCCACACTTTTGTTGTAAAGATAGATTTGGAATTAAAGCAATAACTCAGACAAAAAAAAAGAGCAAGAGATTAATTTATGGGAACGTCATTAAAACATCCAACCCTAATTTCTTTGCCTTTTTTTTTCCTTTTTAAGAAAGAAAGATGGTTCTGTTTCAGCAGTTCTGCTTTTCCATCCTTCACATCTTCTCGGTTTGAACCATGAATAGGAATGATGAAAATAGAGCGTCAAAGAATTAAGGCCTTTGAACAATGGTGCTGGAGAAGACTCCTGCGAGTCCCTTGGACTGCAAAGCGTTCAAACTGGTCAGTCCTAGAGGAGATCAACCCTGACTGCTCTTTAGAAGGCCAGATCCTGAAGTTGAAACTCAAGTACTTTGGCCACCTCACTGGAGAAGAGCCTAATGCTGGGAAAGATTGAGGGCAAGAGAAGAATGGGACAACAGAGAATGAGGTGGCTGGATGGAGTCACTGAAGCAGTAGGCGTGAGTTTAAATGGACTCCAGAAGATGGTAGAGGACAGAAAGGCCTGGAGGAACGTTTTCCATGGGGTCGCGATGGGTCAGACATGACTTTGCAACTAACAACAAGAGAGTTTTGTTTTAATTTACTTGCTTCTTGCTTTCACAAAAGTAACAAATCTATCTGGCTCTTTCTTATCTTAGCCTTCAATTTATGTGACTTACCGGTTCCTACACCTCCTCTGTGCTTTAAAAAACATTGCTTGCCCCTAAAAAGTAATAGTGTGATAAGTATTGTATGTGTAGTTTGTTCTGCACACTTACTTTAAACTCATTTAGGTACCTCTGAAATTATTCTAATGCCATTGGCAAACCCAAGTCTTGCTGCCAGTAACTTTTTTATTTGTTTTTGCTGGTACACCACCATGCCAGGCTGGGACAAAAATATCAACCATAGTCCTTGTTTAACAACCACAGTTGGAACCAGCAATTCAATCATTGAGGAAAGCAATCGTTAAATGAAACTGCAACTCGGCTGGTGATCTTATTTCAGCTTTCCTTGGCTTTACAAAGCTGTGAAGGTCATAAATATGAGGACTGATCACAAAGTTACTTTTTCATCACTGTGGTAAGTGCAAATGGTCACTAAACCAGGCAGGTTCTAAAGAAGGTCTATAGATATTTTGACTTCATCCACTCATTCATCTATGATCATTCTCTCTCTCTCTCTCTCTCTCTCTCTCTCTCTCTCTCTCTCTCTCTCTCTCTCTCTCTCTCTCTCTCTCTCTCTCTCTCTCCCTCTCTCTCTCTCCCTTTTCTCTTCTCTCTCTTCTCTCTCTGACTCTTTCTCTCTCTCCCTTCTCTCTCTCTCACAGTCACACATACACACATACACATAGAAACACACACACAAAGTTCTTCCATGGCAAGAAGACACCAACCAAAGAATGTTTGAAACTAGCCATGAATATGCATGAGGCTATCATTTTTCCCATCGATGATAAGCAAGGATGCCCTGCTGAGAACAGAATAGCTGGGTGCCCAGTTGGCTGTACGATCAATGTTCAAACATTGGGTTTAGCAAGTTCACCATGTAGTGCTGCAGCCAATTGGGGGGGAGGGGGGTACTCTAAACTAAAACAAGCCCCCCAGGAGAATTTTCAAAACCACTAAAACAAGACGTGTGATAAAATGAAAAGCAACATTTTCCTCATCAGAGTCTCCCTGCATATGGCCAGAAAAAGCTGATGGGGCCATGATCTACAGCCTCAGGCGTTACAAAGGAAGAAGTAGATGTGAAAAGCGAAGGAAAGACACCACATTGGGCGATTAAATAACAGTAGGGCAATTCTTTCATGGGAATCAACAAAGGATTACAAAGTAGAGAGCAGAGGCCTTTGAATTGAGCAGGGAGCTTGTTTGGAATTACTGATAAGCAAAAAGGAAGGGAGCGATGGGGGGAGGAGGGAAATGGTACTGCTAAGGCTGCTGTGGAGGGAGCCTAGTTATTTTTAATACCGAGGGAAGAGGGAAGAGGAATTTTCCAGCCATTGTTGGGTTAGCAAAACTGCAAAAAGTTCCCTCCCACACAGACACACACACACAGGGAATTTTGAATAGACCCAAAGACAAATAAATAGCAATAGCATTCAGGTTGCAGGAATTAGGTATGGAGGACTAGAGGAGGGGGACATGAGAGCAGTGTTCTGCCATAAACGGGGGGGGGGGTCCAACCTATTTTCCAAAGCACCAGAAGGAAAGACGAGAAACTAATCAAGAAGAGAACCTAGAACTTCTTCTTCTTGTTGTGCCATATCTGTTATTGGACGTTGGCGATCATGTTGGCGAACTTAGAACTAAGGAGACATTTCCTAAGAGTGGGAACATTTAACCGCTGGTGGAACAGCTTGCCTTCAGAAGATGTGGGTGCTTCATCAGTGGAGGCTTTTAAGAAGAGACTGGACAGCCATTTGTTTGAAATGGCATAGGGTCTCCTACTTGTGCAGGGGGTTGGACTACATGACCTCCAAGTTCCTTTTCATTTTTCTATTATTTTGTATTCTGTATGTTAGATTTCTTGCCCCTTGATCTGCTCAGAGATCCAATGGGCAGACATGGACCCAATGCTTTGAGGTCCAGAGATTCCACATTAAAAAATTAAAAAGTCTTCGTGAGACAGGCGGGATTCTGGATTTTTGCCCACTGAAATGCTGAGGTTCCATCTCAGAGATGGAAAAAAAGGGAGGAGTGGAGAAAATCGACAGGTACAGATACAAATGTTTTGATCATGCTGTAGAATTGCCCATAACAACGGGTACCTATTGAAGGAATCCAGAGTTCAAATAGCACCAAGATCAGAAGGATCTTCACCTCATCCACCCAGCAGGAAAAAAGGAGGGTGAAAAAAAAAGCTTGTGGAAGTAAAAAAAAGAAAAGAAAAAAGAAAAGAAAAAAAGCAGCTCAAATAAATTACAGGGTTTGTTCTGTTATTGTCTTCTTCCTAATGAATTGCCATTTCAGGCCAACAATAGAAGTTGGAATAACAAGCGCTCTCTCTTACAGTCTCCATCCTTATCCCTTCATTAAGTTTTACTGTCACAAATGATAGCAGTTCTAGCCCTGAAATTGGACCAGGAGAGACGCTTCATAAATCCCACCCACCCACCCTACCCTCCCTTTCCAAGGTGTCTAGCTTGCATGCTGGTTAAGAGGCCTGTCCTTGTAGAGAGACGTGCACTCGACATGCTGTTTGATCTCATCTGCAGAATCTCTTTTTCTTTTTCTCATCTGTGGCAGCTGAAACTTTGAGGAACCCCTTCCAAGCCTGGCTCCCTTTTTGACTGCTGTGGATCAGGCCTGCTAACCTTTAATTGAAAGGAAGAACTGCAGCTTCCCCTTTTAGGATATAAGTGACAGCTTCATTCTGGTCCCAGCTGGCACTGGGAACTGTGTGCAGAGGCACTTGCTCGTTTACTCTCCAACAGAAAAAAGAAATCTGGAAAGATGGAAAGGATGACAGCTCTGGTATCTCTTTTTTTTCCGCTGGAAGGGGCAAAGGCACATTTAAGCGTTGATGCCTTGTCAAGTCTAGACTTTGCCAAGGGGGTCATCAAACAACTTAGAAATAATAAAAGGGGAATTAGAACACAACGGAAATATCAACAGACTCTGAAAAACCGCACCTTGGGGGATCAACAGTTTGTTTTCTGCACTCTCTTAAGTACAGGGCCCTGACAGAGAAAATGTGGACCCTTTCAGGGAGTCAGGAGGAGAAACATAACAATGAATACTAGCTCTATCTTTACGTAAGGATGTGGTAATGCAATTTTGCAAATCTGAAAATATTTCTCCCATCTTTTTCTTTTATTCTTCTGAAAACTACAGAGGATTCCTTCTGAGATATTTTCCACACTGTCTCTCCTTCTGTGGGCTGGCATACCTTTACAGAAGGTTTATCTAGTCTGTGGTTTTTTCTCCTGTCTCACAAGGTCATTCCTACATACCACTACAGAAAAGAAATTCCATCATTTCTTTCTTTCTTTCTTTCTTTCTTTCTTTCTTTCTTTCTTTCTTTCTTTCTTTCTTTTCATCCATTCATCATCTATCTCTCCATCTATCTATCCATCCATAATCTATCTAGCTAGCTAGCTATCCTCTATCTATCTATCTATCTATCTATCTATCTATCTATCTATCTATCTATCTATCTATCATCTATCTTCTATGCATCTCTATATCTATCTTCTATGGATCTCTATCTCTATCTATCTGTCTGTCTATCTCTCTATCCATGTTTCCATCCAGCCATTTATAACATTCTTCTCCTATTCATTATTGACTTCAGTCCCAAAGGGAAGAGAATAATAATAATTGCCATGTCGACAGACATCTCAAAAAGTATGTAGGAAAATTATACAGAGCTTCATTAAAATAAAAGTCACTTAAGAAGTGAAAGAATTACACATGTATATACTGAAAACGTTCGTTCTATGTACATTCATATGTAGCACTCATGCAAGGAAGGTGTTCCCTCCAAAGGTATCAATAGTTTAATTATTCAGCTTAATCTAAGACAGCCAGTTTTCTGTAATGGTTAAGGCATCAGGCTAGAAATTGGGAGACCATGAGTTCTAGTCCTCCCTTGGGCACAGAATTAGTAGAGTTACCTTGGGCCACCACACTCTCTCAACCCTAGGAAGGAGGTAAACTAGTTCCAAAATCTTGCCAAGAAAACTGCAGGAATGTGTCCAGAAAGCCACTTGGAATCTTAACCTTTTTTAAAAAAATAAATATTACTACGGTAATCAAAGCTTTGAGAGGATTGTTTTTTAGATCAGATCTGTTGTCTACATTTGTAAAAGAGCTTGGCAGTTTTGCAGTTCAGCACCTGTATCTTATATTACTGTCCTATTCTGCCCATCATGAAGAATTGCCTTAGATCAGTGGTTCTCAACCTTTCTAATGCCGTGACCCCATAATACAGTTCCCCATGTTGTGATGACCCCCAAGTGGGTGTGGCCACCAATAAGAGGGAGTAGGTCAGCTAGGGAAAAGGGAAAAAAATGGCGGACAACGTGGTTTGGCGACCCCCGTGAAATGGTTGTTCGACCCCAAATGGGGTCCCGACCCACAGGTTGAGAACCACTGCCTTAGATTGAGATATGAAATGAAATATGGAAGCTAGACCATCTTGAGACTAGAAATATATCCATATTTAACAATAGATAGTTTCCAATTAAAACAGGGCAATTGAAATGCTCTAGTGTTGGTGGGCATTTCAATTCTGGTGTTTCTCCATAAGCTTTAGATTTACAAACATATAAAAATGCCTCTGCTTATAATATCCTGCTGTCCAAGTAATCAAACATTTTGGCTCTGTTTAAGAGGCATTTTAATTCAGAGTCAAAGGTCTGGAGACAGAGCGTCTGGCCGGTTGGAAGAATCTAAAGCTTTGTTTATAATGGTGATAATGAATTTTGCTTAAAACAAAAATAAAAATGAGAGGAAATGTAGTAGATGTTTTTCTTTTCTTTAGTTTCTTTAACATCTGGGTACATAAAATAAAGCATAGGTTTTCCAAAGTCCTCAAAAGCAATGGTAATTATTTTACAGGTTGTGTTAGCAGTAAAGCTGGTGACTATACTAGTAGAGTATTTTCATTATCAGATATTTTTCCTACAGTTAATAGGACATAAAGGTACTTAATATTTGCTGGTTCAGGTTTAGTCTCTTGAATGCATTGAAAATAGCACCTAGCAATAGCACTTAACTTAGGTACCAGCCCATAATGCTTTGCAGGACTTTCTGAGTGGTTTACGAATGTCAGTACCTTGCCCCCCACAATCTGGGTCCACATTTCACCCACCTCGGGATGGATGGAAGGCCGAGTCAACCTTGAGCCAGTCAGGATCGAACTCCTGGCAGTGGGCAGAGTTTGCCTGCAATACTGCACTCTAACCACTGCGCCATCATGGCTCAGATCCTGACTAGCTCAAGGTTGACTCAGCTTTCCATCCTGAGATCAGTAAAAGGACCTAGATTGTTGGGGGGTAAGATGCTGGCATTGTAAACCACTCAAAGAATGCTGTAAAGAACTAGGGAGTGGTATATAAGTCTAAGTGCTAGTGTTATTGCTACTGCAATCCTTAATCCTCACCTTTATCCAGTCTTTGAAGAAAGTATCCATGGGGGAGGGGCAGTGAGAAAATAAAAGTATGGGGAAAGGGCAGATAGAACTACTCTGCCAGGATGGGAGATACTGTTTTTTCCATTGTCTCCAAAGAAGCAAAAAACAAACAAAACAAAAACAGTATTTTCACAGAATACAGTTTAAAAAAAATGGGCCTTTGGAAATTGATTCTTCTCTTGAGACAAATTACTTTGTGTACTGAAATCAACACTTCTGCAGAAAGTAATGGACCATCGCAGTATATGAAAAACACAATTAACATAGGAAAAATACATTGACATAAGAGAGTCATGAAAAGGCTATTTGTTTTCAAGCGCAGATCCTTTGTCTTTCTCACTCTCCCATCAAATAAATAAATAGGGAGTATTAATTGCCAAAAGGTTTCTCCAGCTTAAAAAAAATTGGAAAGTGAGTGGAGGATCAATACATAATGAACCCTGCATAGAAAGAAGGTGTTGGGAGCACTCCGAAATGAAGAAAAGGCTACCTATGAAATATACATTTAAATGTAATTTGCAAATGATAATACTCTCACCTAATCTGATGGAGAGAGAAGAACAACTGTCTGTCAGTTATATTCAGTTCAAAAATCATTAGCATCTTTCCACCAACCAAAGTGTATTGGGAAAACAAGAAACAGCTCTATTAATGGCATATAAATGTGCAATATTTCAAACCAGTTAGAAGGCTGCTAACAAACGTGAAGGTTGCAAAATAAATGTGTCTGTTACCTTAAAATAGACACATTTATAAACGGCATGAACCAAAGGGTTGGTCATGTTTTCAGGTGCTGGGATCAAAATGAAATAAAATCAGAAAAAGATGGCCAAGATCTTATGAGAATGTTTAGAGCCACTTTCTTGTGTTAAGAGCATATTTATGTTGCCCATCACTGAAGATGCTCTGTAGGACAGACAGCACAGGCACCTTTTAAACAAGCGAACACACCTGTTTTGCTGTTAGCTTTGTGCAGAAATATCAGAACAGAAAGAAATCATGCAAGCCCTCTAAGATCTATGTCTTGTAACAAGACACCATTTTAATGTTTCATCTCTAAATGAACTCCTCTAATTTATTAGCCCTTCTCCAAAAGTTTTGGTTGGCTTCCTCTGATAAATTATCACTTCTTTTCTACAGTTTAATTGTGCCTTCTCATTAAAGAACTGCTCAGTCACTGGCCATTTTCACGTAGTGGTTAGAGTTTTTCGTTTCTACCCTTCTGTGACTCCAGACAGCAACCAAGTGGTTATTAACCCTCTGATCCTAGTTGAACTCACTTTGATAGGCCACTGTGGCATTTAAAATGAAGGACAATTGAAAAGAGGCTAAGTGGAAAAGTCAGGCATAAAAGTTCAGAGTTGCACTGGGATTTGCAGAGAAGTGTCTTAGATGGTGTGTGATGCTGTTACATTGGAATTTTACATCTCATGCCCCCATCATGAACATTGACCATCAATCTGGGAAGGGCAAAGCACTTTCAAAGACAATCCTTAGCAACCCTTTGGGATCAGACCTTAACACAATTTTTTTCCCCTTCAAAAGCTAAAACTCAAGGCTCTGAAGACATTCGTGTACATGACATACTGTATTATTTATTTTAAAAAGGTTTCTTTTGGCTCATATGGGATGGAACTATGTCTAGTTATTATTCTTTCTTCCTTCTGTGAAATGATACATTCGCCATAATCACGCGGTGGACTCTGTGAAAGATGTTTGATCATTGTTGGGGCAAAGAAATATACGGGAATTGATTGTTCAGTTTGTAAAAGATAAGTTGGCTCGTGTGTCCCAGCTATCCTGGAAACATGATTGGGTGCTTTCTGAAATGTGGTGGTACATCAAATGCCATCTGCATTTTTTTTTTTCTTGCACACAAAGACTATAACAAAGCACATACTACAGCTTCAACAATTCTGAGCCTGACCTACTTCAGGGAATAGCCATGAAGATAATTCCACGCTGGGAAAGAAGCATGTATGCCATCTTCCTGTCAGAGGTAAAGGGAGGATATGAAAACAATAATTCAATTAAATGTGCACTGATGAATCCTATCAAGCTGGATCGTTCAAGGACCACCATTGATCCTAGCCAGCTGGACCCATCTTACTAGCTGGCTGCTTTCAGTCCTAGTAAATGTAGTCCTGCTAGGAATTGAATCTGTGAGCAGAAGAAGCCCTTTTACTGATGTGTAGGAACTCTACATTTCCCAAATTGACAGTAAAAACCGCATTTGGATTCAGGAGAGTAATTAACAGCCTGGAGCACAAAACTCTGAAAGCCAAAAACATCATTTCAGGTAAAACATAAGCTGATTCAAAGCAATATTGATCTCTGGGCATTGAATCTTCTGCTTAGCACTTTTCTGTTACTCTCTGGGCCCTTCCCATTTTAAACCTATAGTTGCATAGTCTTAGTTCCTATCAGTAAACAGATAAATATATAGGATAAGCTGTTGCTGGAAAATAATAACAGCCATTGTTTGTTTACCTGTAAAGCAGGTTAACAGATCACTTGAAACTCATCTTGTACACTGCAAGAATGTGTTGTAAGGTCATGAGTGGATATTCCAGTTTGTGGGACCTCAGTTTTAAAACAAGAGCAGAAATGATCACAAAAGGAGCTATCAAGGCTAGACCTAATTAGGACATGAATGAGAGATTGCCATAAAATCCTGAAGGTATAATAATAATAAAAAAAAGCAGTAGAAAAAGATGGCAAAACACTTGGGTATATAATAGTTGTTAGATAAGTTGATTCTTGTCCAGACCAGCCTAGGAATGACATAGAACAATCCAGCCAAATTCAGTTCTTTATTTGCTAGCACCCAATAGACAGAATCTTGCCAAAATAAAGCAATTCTTCTCCAATCTTAATGGATATACTCTGTCGGGTTCTAGGGAGTGGATATCCTCCAAGAAAAGGTAAAATAGACCAAGAAACAGTTGATATAAAACAAGATGGTCTTCTTTTTTCATTCTACAAAACAAACACCAATGAAAGCGAGTTGATGTTTGACATTTGAGCCTTACTTCATCCTTAGTGATAGGACTGCCTCCTCCACCAACATCAAATGCTCAGATATCAAAAAAGCTGGAAGATAGGCCATATCATTCATAGGTATCTCTTCCAATAGCTTCCTGGTCGTTAATATCTCTGTGACTTAAGGCTACCCCTTAACTCAGAGTGTATCTGTCTTGCTGAAAAGACTCAACTTGAAAGGTGTGTTTCAAAGAGTTGTACAATTAAATTATTAGGTCTTGCAAATGAAAATTCATCTGGAATGCCTGTACGAATAAAAATTGATAATATCTAGAGCGTGTGTGTACATATAATTTTTTTTCTAAAGTCACTTGCGCATAAAACCACTCTATGCATGACAGTACATCTTTGAAACCCAAGCCTGCATTTATTTGCAGTCTTTCACTGCCCTGTTTTAACTGTTCCATGGACTTAAAAACATCACTGATGGAAAATGATTTCCCTGAAGGCATCTACATTTCATTTCCGTAACAGTGATGCAAGTAACTTCAGAGATCTCAATTGGTGTTCTGGATTTCTATTTACAGCATCAAGTTTAGGCATCAAGCCATGAATATTCTTCAAAGGAAAACCGAAAGTGTCACCTTGTAACTTTGTCATGTCGGATGCCATCCTGTCCCTTGGCAAATATCCAGCTGAAAGTCCAAGACTTCAAAGCACAAGACACAACTGTAGATTGAAATCTACAGACACACCAAAAAATGGAGATGACAAAAATGGTGAACCATGGGAATTAAAGATTATTTTTAAAACAGAGATTGCATGTCAAAAATAGGAATACATTATTGTCTACAAAACATGCCACATCTCACATCTGGAGAAAAGACAGGTGGCTTTTTGTTCAGCTATGGAGAATCTGCTTTGTATGAAAATATTCTTGCTTCATTCCTTCTTATTTCCTATTATGCTTGATAAAGATCCTTAGTTAGTTGTGAAGTCGTGTCTGACCCATCACGACCCCATGGACAATGTTCCTCCAGGCTTTCCTGTCCTCTGCCATCTTCTGGAGTCCATTTAAGCTCACGCCTACTGCTTCAGTGACTCCATCCAGCCGCCTCATTCTCTGTCATCCCGTTCTTCTATTGCCCTCAATCTTTCCCAGAATCAGGCTCTTCTCTAGTGAGTCCTTCCTTCTCATTAGGTGGCCAAAATACTTGAGTTTCAACTTCAGGATCTGGCCTTCTAAGGAGCAGTTGGGGTTGATCTCCTCTAGGACTGACCGGTTTGATCGCCTTGCTGTCCAGGGGACTCGCAGGAGTCTTCTCCAGCACCAGAGTTCAAAGGCCTCCATTCTTTGGCACTCAGCCTTTCTTATGGTCCAACTTTCACAGCCATACATTGCCACTTACATAGCATATTTATTCATAATTTCTCTCTTATTCAAAAAAAAAATGAAATGAAAAGGGGTAAAAGAGAAGAAAAACAACATGCTGATTTTCTAGTGCTAGGAGATGGGCTCAGCCATTTCATTCAGGAAAGCCTCAGGAATGTCCCCACTAGAGCAAGGTTTTCTAAACTGTGACTATATCTCTCTTGGGGTGGTGCAGGCAGAGTCCAGGGGAGGCACGAAGAACCTTTTAGCTGCAAGGTTTCTTGAATTGTTTTCATTGTTCATTGGTGTTCATTTTGGCCGTTTGGATTTTTAGCAGAGTCGGTTTACATTGTGATAACACTAAGGAGAGGTATGATGGCTCTCTAGAACAGTGGTTCTTAACCTAAGCGATATCGCCCCCCAGGGGGCGATTTCATTTTTCAGGGGGGCCATGGAACAAAAAGGGGTGACGCAGGGCGAAGGAACGAAAAGTGGGCGATATGGGTGCAATGGAGCGAGAAGTTTTGGGGATACTTTTGAGAGTTTTTCGTACAGTGAATGGCTTTATATCTGTCATCCAAAAACATCAAATCGCTGGCTATTAGTGGGTTGAATTGTGTTTTCAAATGTCCCTCCAGCTAGCTTCAATACAGAACGCTGTACATATGTGAATACGCATCGCTTATCTTCATGAGCGTTGCATAGCAGCCTCTACCCATACAGTGGCGTGCCATTTTAGCCAGAATATGGGAGATATGGGAAAAAGACTGGAAATAAATTATTTGCATCGATATGTCCTGATGACAATTTTAAAGAAAACAAAAAAAAAGTGTTTGCATAAATTGAAGAATTATTTTCTATGTTGTGATTGAAAGGTTATGTTGGGGGAGGGGGGCGATGACAACTTCCTCGTTGGCTCAAAGGGGTGATTTGTTCAAAAAGGTTAAGAACCACTGCGCTAGAACATCGCTAGAAGTTTTCAGATAGTATTTCTTAAAGCATCAGAAATCAAAACTGACTCAGTACATGATGGGATCGGGTTTATAGGTCATTACATTTAGATAATCATCAAATGTATTTGCACTCAAGCTCCATTGAACACTTTCTAAAGTGCAGCCCTTACCTTGCCACTCAAAAGCTCAGCGCCACCCGCCCTGGAAAAAGTTGTGCACCCCTAAAAGGCAGGCATTCTTAACAACTAATTATTTCTTCTCAACAGATGAAAGCTGCAAAGACCTATATTCTGACTCTCAAGTTCTGCTTCAGTAGCTAGTTCATAATTGCGAAATAAGAGGTTAAACCGCAGATATGAATAGCAACTGTGAGAATCCAGCTTCTATTTGCAAAACGGGGAAGATCTTAACCCATCACACCTTCTCAATGAATGCCACACTATCCTTCTTTATTTCTTCGCTTCCCAGTTTCATTCAGATGGAAAGAAGACAATTTGCTTTTGAATTTTCTCCCAGAGGTGAGGAGCATTTTTGCAGAAATTCTTATAACAAAAAAAGTGTCTGCTTGCTTAGTGATGGCAATGGGGGGTCTATCGGCATTGACTTTTTCATTTCCAATTTTTTTATCATTTGCTGCAGCCTTTCATGGTTTCCCAGATTTCAAATAAATCCTTTAAAAGGGAAGTCCTCTCACAAAACAGATTTCCCCTGGGGGGAAAAAAAATCAGGAGAAATTATTCACTCAATCTCTCTGCCCGCACCACAAATCTTTGTGCCCATCTCTAAAATCAACCTTACCTTATTCTTGATTTTTTTTTAATTCAGGCTTTACAGTTCCTTATTTTAATATTTTGAGAAAAAAAATGAATTTTCTAAATATACATTTGGGAGGAATAATAATAATAATAATAATAATAATAATAATAATAATAATAATAATAAGGGTAAGGACTCAATAGGTAGACAAAATGCCAAATCCAGTCTGAACATCTGGCTGACTGTGCAATGATCGATAATAATAATAATAATAATATAAAGTTGGAAGATACCTTGGAGGTCATCTAGTCCAACCCCCTGTTCAGGCAGGAAACCCTATACCATTTCAAACAAATGGCTGTCCATTCTCTTCTTAAAAACTTCCAGAGTTGGAGCATTCACTGCTTCTGGAGGCAGGTTGTTCCACTGGTTAACAACCTGCCTCCAGAAGCGGTGAATGCTTCCAAAACTGGAAGTTTTTAAGAACAGACTGGACAGCCATTTGTCTGAAATGGTAAAGGGTCCCTTCCAACTTTTTGCCAACGTTTAACGTTTTGGTTAAAGACCCCCGACTGCCCCTCCCTATACCACCACCTTTGAATGCAATTTTCTTATCCTTTGCATTTATCACATTTTGTGCCTGACTTTCATTAACATTTTTTTTTAATTTATGCACTGCTAATGGACTCCTCTGTGTGAAAACTGCCAAACAATCATGCATAATGTCGCTTCGCCCTACAGAGGAATGTTCGTGATGGAATCACCCATAATCTGTAACCTGTCCTTTAAGGTTTTAATTTGGAAATAAAAATGGGAGAGGCAGTGGGTGAGAGGAATGAAAAGAAAGAGCGGAAGAGAAGCGATCATGGTAAGTCCCAAAGGTGTTTTTTCAGGAGGCAACTGGGCTTTCTTATTTTTCAATGAAGACGCTTCACTTCTCATCCAAGAAGCTTCTTCATCTCTGCCTGGATGGTGGGGAGTGGAAGGATTTATAGTGCTTGCAGACAGCTGGAGATTCGGACACATAGACTCATCCCCAACAGCCTGCGCCCATCTTCAACATCTCAGGCATCCAACTGAAGGCCTGGGAGTTTGAGGGTTCTGCACAGCATCTTAATTGTTCCCATCACTGCATGTTCTGGACAGACAGCTCTGATGTCGTTCCTGGGATCTGTTGGAGCACCTGTCCCAGCTCATGAGTCCCAGCCCCGAATGCTTCTACCACAATTGGGACCACTTTGGTCTTGAGTCCAGGGGTAGGCAACCTTGGATCTTTTATGACTCGTGGACTTTAACTCCCAGAATTCCTGAGCCAGCTATGCAGGCAGGCTCAGGAATTCTGGGAGTTGAAGTCCATGAGTCATAAAAGAGCCAAAGTTGCCTACCCCTGGTCTTGACCCAAAGGTGCTTTTTCAGGAGGCAGCTGGACTTTCTTGTTTTTCTTTGAAGACGTTTCGCTTCTTGAACAGATTTCCAGAAAACGTTGCAGACTACAGGAACCATTTGTGCTTCAGTTTGAGTGGCAGACAACTCAGACTCATCCCCAACAGCCTGCGCCCGTCTTCAACAGTGAAGGGACACAGGGCAGAAAACATCCTGCAGCCAAGAAGGCTCCACACCTATTTGCACCACTCAGGTGACCCTGAGGACACAGACAAACCTCCAAGTGGCCTCAACGATTCTCTAAAAAGATGCAAATGACCAGCTGTCTGCAAGGAGTATAAATCCTTCCATTTCCCACCATCCAATCAGAGCTGAAGAAGCTTTTCGCTTTAGGCCTCCACCGCCATGTGCAAAAAAAAAAAAAATGATTCAATCAGTCAATTTCAACCTTGCAGGGAAAAAAAGATCTTGCAAAGTTGGAATTGATTGATTGAACTTTTTAATCCCACCAAGTTTGCCGTTACCACCACAGCCATGCCCACCCAATGGGCTACCCCCACCCAATGGGCCACACCCACCCAAGGGGCCACACCCACCCGGCACCCGACAATGCATAAGTGGGTTTTGGGTTGCAGTTTGGGCACTCGGTCTCTAAAAGGTTCGCCATCACTGGTGTATGATAAACCACCATTTAATACAGACCTCTGTTTACTGTATTTACTCCTGGGTTACCTCAGCGCAATAAGACTGGGCATGCTCTGACATGCTCTGTCATAACCTCTGGGGTATTTCTCACCATTCCTCCCAAAGTAGAAATTTAATTCATTTTCCAGCTCTGAAACATAGTCCGTGACTCAAATAAATATTCATGCTTATTAGAACATTGTAAGAAGATTCTTTTTAATATTCAAAGTTACTCTCCTTGGGCACTGTAGTTTAATGAAAGGCACTAGGAGGGGGAAAAATGTACTGTGCTGTCAATTGATGGACTTGCAAAGGAAAGATGCCACTCACCTCTCTCTCCTTTGAGGAGTTGTAATCTGTGATTAACCTTTCTGCTAAGCATGCTGCAGCAATCAGACTATTTCTGTTTTGTAATGTAGCATTCTTCTCTTCCATAATTGCTGCCATCTTCTCAGCCTCTCCACGAATGCTGTAGTGGGATGCAAGAACTGTGCAGAGAAGCTTTTGCATGTAGCTGACATAGGGATACTGTGATCTGTAAAGAGAGAAAAGGGTTGGCCAAATAGGAAAGACAGTTTACACTGTTAAAGCTCAAAATGTGCTTTGCTCAAGTATGTCTTGACAATTTGTTAACAAGGGATTTTCCTGCCCAGTGATAGTGGGCAGGTCAAAAATTTCAGACAGCAAAATGGACATCACCAACAGATTCCTAGCAGACTGCTATGCTTGGGAAGGTGCTTATTTTTCAAGTCTGACCTATATACGTTTCTTGGTAAATCACATGGGAAAATCCCATTGGGAGACAAATGTACTTAGGGTTAGAGTTAGGTCTCCATGAATTTGGAGAGCAAAATAGACATTGTAAATGGATTCCAAGCGCATTGGTGTGCTTAGGTGTGTGCCAACTTTTCAAGCCTGACCTATCCATATTTCCTGGTAAAATACATTGGAAAATCTCCTTGAGGGCAAATGCACTTAGGGTTAAGGATAGGTCTTCATGAATTCAGACAGTACAAAGGACATTGTCAAAGGATTCATAGCACATTGGTATGTTTAGGATGGTACTGACTTTTTGAGCCACCATATCTATGTTTCCTGTGTAAAAATACAGGGGAAAGTCCGATTTGAGTGCAAATCCACCATTTGTTCCTGAGATGGACACTATAGAAATGAGTTGAAATAAAAGTTTATTCCTAGATTTGAGACTGAACGTCAAGTAGACAGAGCAGATTTGGGTCAAAGGGAAAATGTGTTCTAAAGGATGAACAGTTGCTACTTTGTCATGTCTATTAAAAATTATTATTATTTCTATTAAGTATTGTGTATTGGACTATCTGCAAGAAATACCACTTTCTGGCAAGTAGGAATGGTTGGGACCACAAAATAGACAAGGTAATATTTAGTGATGAAGCTAAAGTGCCCTGGGAGTTTAGTATTCCAAAGGACAAACATCTACCATCCTAGAGGTAACAATTGTTGGTAAGAAAGACAGCAGAAAAGGGCTGCCTAATGGTCATCACACTATGCAAACCTGGAGGCACTAGAACTAAAGAAGATTACAAAAGACAAAGACAAAACACAAAAACAGAAGTAAAATGATTGTAGCCAAAGAAAACAAAGATGGCACCAATAGTTGTAGGTCCCTTGGGTGCAATCCCAAAACATCTGAAGCACCATTTGAACACCCTCGTCATTAACAAAATCACCATCAGTCAATTGCAAAAAGCAGCTTTACTTGGAACAGTTTACATCTTTCAACAATACCTTTAACATTATTAAACAATAGCATCTGCCTATCCCAAGTCCTTGGGAAGAAGTCAACAGTGGAGTAAAATGCCAATCCAATCTAAACATCTGGCAGGCTGTACAGCCAAGTCTAATTAATTAAATTTATATGCTGCCCGACTCCTAGAGATTCTCAACATTTTTCTGTTCAAAAGCATCCTTAGTTGATAACTGTCTTCAGTCCAGTTTGTTTCCGTGGGTGGGTTTTTAAAACAGGTTCACTTAGCTTAGCTCATTTAATAAGTTTATGGATCGCACCATTCTGTTAAGTCAGAAAATGATTTATTAAGTACTCAAATGGTTATGTGAATGCTGTTATTATCTATCAAACTACAGACTTGCTCTATACGACTTTCTGCAGAGTATTACTTTCTTGCTATCAGATTTAGTTTACAGTGGTTTGGATTGTCTATCCAAGTTGGAATAGTAGTAATAAAAATTAAACTATTGATAATTATATTTGCAAATGTTTACAGTATTTTTTTATTGTGTTTAATGACACTGCCATTTTTCTAATTCTATATTAAGAGTTTGGATATACTACGAAAAAGTGATCTCTGTTTCCAATACGTTTGCCGTATCCTAGCAACGTGGCACATTTGGGGGAGAAAACTTCTCAAAAATATATATTTTTAAATATCTTTTTTTTTTCTTATAAAAAATGGATGCATCATCATGCAATATTCACACTCATGGCTCTAAAGCCAAGAAAACCATATAGATTTTCCTAAGCAACATCGATGTAATTCTTTTTAAAAGCCAAGAAAATAAATAAATAAATATTGCATAGCAAAATGCTAAACCAATAGAAAACAGTAATAAAATTGTAGGGGTACACAGTGATGATCGCATTACTAGGTCTTTTTTAAAGTGGATTTTAACTTTTTGGAGGGAAGCCATGAATTGTGGCATTTGAGGATTTCTTCATTGCAACAAAGGAACTTGGCAATCACTGGAAATACTCATCCACATGCTCTGTATATCTAACGATTATCTGACCAAAAACTGTGAGCAATAGGCACATCCAGAAATACAGTATGACCTAATTCTACTTTTTTTAAAAAAAGAGAGAGAGCTGTACTCAAAACTTCCAAGAAACCTTCAGAGTGGTCTTCCAATGCCCCCAGAATTTACCAAGTCTTAATTTTAAATATAGCATGAAATTTTTCAGAGCACCAGAAGGCAAGACAAGAAACAACGGATGGAAACTAATCAAGGAGAGAAGCAACCTGGAATTAAGGAGAAACTTCCTAACAGTGAGGACAGTTAAGCAATAGAACAGTTTGCCTTCAGAAGTTCTGATTGGAAGTCATCTCTAGAACATCTGTCCAGAACTAAACACAACTTCGTCCAAGCCAAATTGTGCCTCCTTGTTTAAGAGGGAGATCTTAATGAGCTAACTCATTCTCCTGTGGAACACCTTGGAAAGCACGCAAGCCTGTCCTACAACAGGGCTGGTATCTTGCCAAGTCAAACTACTACTCTACAATAGCCTTATGGTCTCCTGGCTATGGTAACAACACCATACACTAATAATGATGAATAATAATCAGATAGTGTGCCTAGAATTTGGACAAGGCCATTTCAATGGGAATAAATAAGGTTATAAAAATGGTCTAACATGCTACACAGCCAATATTCAGTGGCATTTTTAAGCTCTCCTTTATTTGATCTGTTTATTTTTTAGAACATAGAATAAAAGAGTTGGAAGGGACCTTGGAGGTCTTCTAGTCCCACCTCCTTCTCAAGCAAGATACTTTATACCATGCCAGACAAATGGCTGCCCTGTCTCTTTTCTAGTGATAGAGCACTCAAAAGTTTCAGAGGCAAACTGTTCCACTGAGTAATTGTTCTCGCTGTCAAGAAATTTCTCCTTAGTTCTAGGTTGCTTCTCTGTTTAATGATCTTTCACCTGTTATTTCTTGTCATGCCCTCTGGTGCCTTGGAGAATAGGTCTACTCCCTTTTCTCTGTGACAGCCCCTCAATATTGGAAGACAGCTATCATGTCATCCCTTGTTGTTGTTAGTTGTGAAGTCGTGTCCGACCCATCGCGACCCCATGGACAATGTTCCTCCAGGCCTTCCTGTCCTTTTCCATCTTCTGGAGTCCATGTAAGCTCACACCTCCTGCTTCAGTGACTCCCTCCAGCCATCTCATTCTCTGTCGTCCCCTTCTTCTATTGCCCTCAATCTTTCCCAGCATTAGGCTTTTCTTCAGTGAGTCCTTCCTTCTCATTAGGTGGCCAAAGTACTTGAGTTTCAACTTCAGGATCTGGCCTTCTAAAGAGCAGTCAGGGTTGATCTCCTCTAGGACTGACTGGTTTGATTGCCCTGCAGTCTAGGGGACTCACAGGAATCTTCTCCAGCACCATAGTGTCATCCCTAGTGCTTCTCTTTGTTAGGCTAGACTTATCTAGTTCCCTCAGTTGTTCATCGTATGGTTTAGCCCCCGGATCCCTTATCATCTTTGTTGCTCTTCGATCTGTTCCAAATTTTCTTCAGGGACGCCAAGAGATTGTATGGAAATCTCCCTTCATTTGATCCTCATCACAATCCAATGAAATCAGGTTGATTTGTAGGAAATGCCTGGCCCAAAGTCATCCTATGAGTTACTAAAGCTAATAGTAATCATAAATCCAGATTTCCTCCAATAAATTTTATGGGTTGGTGCATTGTGCAAATCTGCCAATTGTAGTTTATTGTTTTTTCTATACTCTCTCCAATGACTGGCATTTTCTCTGGCTTCCCATTCTTCAATTATAGCCCAAGGAAAGAAGAAATCGGGTGAAAAATTTATCCCTGGAGGTTTCTTCAGAGTAGAGCTACTGTCACTGCTAAAGATGAGTCCTGTCTTCAAGAGATGGGCAGATCCCCCCCCCCCGTTCCTGGGGAAATTCAGAGACACTATCCATCCATTTTTCCCCAATGAAGGATTTCAGCAATCCATTTGTACTCCACGCTAGTTTTAGAATTATAGAATTATGGAATTGGGTAGTAATCACAAGGGGTACCTAATCTAACCCCTTGCAATGGATAGGAAAATTAAATCATCTCAAAACCATCTTCAAGTAGTAGCTATCCAGCTTCTTCTTAAAAACCTCTAATTATTGTATGAACCACAACCATAAAGAATTGGCATTGTGTGAATGAAAGATGCTACAAAACAATGAACAAGATACTTTGAATGATCTCTGAAGTAAACGTAGTGATTTTTTTTTGCAGTCCTGTCCTAGTATATATTTGATCTGTCCGGGTAGCTGTGACTGCTAGTGAAATACCATCTGTGTTAAGACGATGATTCAGTAAATAACTTGTGTCAGATGTACAAAGGATTCATAAACTAGCTGATTTATTTGCTAATGGATCAAGGTTCTCTTTTGAAGACCTACACTTTAAATCTAATTTATCTGGCAGGAAAGTTTATGTATCTCTTTGCACAGTAAATTGATCATCTTTTTTCCAAGCATAATAGGTAAGAGAACTTAACATTAGAGTTCAATGTTATAAATTGGGTCTGAGTAGAAGTATTGCTTTGCAAATATTGGATAAACATATGGTAGATGTCTTCCTGCTTCTCCTATTTGGCAAGATTAATGGACTGCAGGAGACAATAACTCTGTTATTCTTTTAAATTGGCAAAATTAAATACAAAAAAAATTTCTGCTGGCTGAAAATCAGTGCATCAGTGCAGCTCCATAATGACAAAATTGGCCATGCTTGGTTCAATATTTGTTGCTAAATAAACGCTGAAAATGTTCACAATCTATCTCAAGATCCAAGTATTGCAATTTTACCACTCAGATCGTTTATCACAATACAAGGAACCAACTTATAATTTAGATTTCAACAGAAAGCATCACTGCTTTGAGAAGTCTAAGAGCCAAGCTTGATTTTGAAAATCAGGCTGGTAGTTGTAGCTGCCAGTCTAAACTAAAGTTAATTGCATTGTGTTGCATTGCGTTCTGTTGAATTGATTGTTAACTACATTTAAAAGGAAACAAATGACGATATGATTAAGAGTGGTGTTATTATGCGTTATCTGTCACAGAAATGAATCTATTCCCTTTTTTGGAAAAATGAGATAACACCATTGAAGGAAGCGATAATTAAGAAAATATTGGATTGTGCGGAAATGGACAGATTCACATTGAGAATCAAAGGAAAAGAAGATACAGTATACTTTCAAACATGGAACTTATTTTATCAATGGTTGGAAAAGCGGGATAGAGAGTAAGAACTTAATCTTTATGACTAGAGAAAAATCAACCCGTTGTTTATTAAGCACAAATGAATTGTAATGATAGAAAAGTAATAAAATACAAGAAAGAGAGAGAGAGAGAGAGAGAGAGAGAGAGAGAGAGAGAGAGAGAGAGAGAGAGAGAGAAAGAAAGAAAGAAAGAAAGAAAGAAAGAAAGAAAGAAAGAAAGAAAGAAAGAAAGAAAGAAAGAAAGAAAGAAAGATGAATCTGATTCCTGGACAGTGACCCATACCCATTTTGTTACCAAGCACATTGGATGTTGACTAACATCCCATGTTTGACGCCCAAATCTATTCTCCTTATCTGTTATCTTCAAGGTGGAGAAGTTTGCAATGTTATCATAATCAAGCTAACGAGGAATTTTTACAGTTTGGGATAATTGGATGATAATAAAACAAATTGGAGATGATTAAGAACCAGCTCTTTCTGACTTCAGCTTTTGTGAGAAGATCAATATAATTAAAATTAACCATTCACCCTCATCCTCAAAATTTATTTGCATCCCAATTGAAGCTTTATTCTGGCAATCACAATATTCTCAACTAAGGGAGTGAAATACGATCCTAATTCTGTGCACACGTCGTCCGCTTTCAGTTTGATACCTGGCCACACCAGCTGGTGATTCTGGGAATCACACCAACTCACTTGGAGGGCACCAAGTTGGGGAAGATGGAGCTACATGACAATGTCACAAGGCTACATTTTTGCAGAGAAATGGTGCATACGGTGGACAGATGTCTAGTAAATTAGTTAGCAACCAGCCATGGTGAATGACAATTATTAAATGCATGGTGTGTGCATGGGGGTGGTAATCATGTTTATTCAATTATTTATTTCAATTCCATTTACATTTGTCCAAACATTTGGGAGTGGTCCATAGGTTGGGTGGTAAGCGCATGAAAGGCTATGCATTTCTTTCAAAGAGGTCAGGTGTGAGTCTTGTGATGGGGCGGTTACATCAGGTGAGGGTCATTGCCTGGCACGGCACAAGCAATTCCATCAACAGACACATCGACCTACCACCAGCCTACAAACCCCTCAGAATCCAAATCAACCTCACAGCCAACCAGAGACAGCACCGACCCTCAACCTGCCACCAGCAGCTCACCTCCCAATGACATTGACCTGATGTAACTTCCCTGTCACAAGACCCATCATAAGCCTCTCGCCGATGAGTCACACCTGACCCATCACAAGACCCATCCCAAAACCCTCACTCGACACACCTACACCTGAAGCCCTTATAAACAAAAGAACATTGATACTGGCATCTCCTGAACTCTGCTGAAGATGTTACCTAGCTTGGTGATGAACTGTTCAGAAACCAACCCACAAGCTTGGAGAACGAATCTTCACCCCCTGATCATTTGTAAGTCAAGGGCTACCTGTCCTAGATCAACATTAATAAGTCCACAGCAAAACATGCTTTTCTTATGACCATGGAGGACTCTGGATCTTGATATTTTAACAAATTCTTGGGTCAATTTGAAAAGGAGATAACCTTGAATGACCAATATCCTAGTGATATACTAGCCAAAAAGGGAGGGACTGGGGAAGAAAGTCAGCAGTGCATCTATCAGTGGTAAATAAAACATTCAACACAGATATCTTATTTCTTATGGAGCTTGCCTTAGTCTTAAGCAGTCTTCAGGGAACATAGCAAAAAAGAAATATGACCATTTCTAGCATTTGTAGACCAGCTTCTTCTATAAGTCAAGCAAACAGTCAAAAAAAGATGCTAGAATTTTTCCCCAAAATTAATTGCACTCTAGGGATTCTTATTGGCTGTCTGGGAGAGTTTGAAATCAGACTGCACCATTGCCATACATTCTGGTGTGGTTTATAGAAAGAAAGGCACATTCATTAAAATGATCATTCCCACACACGTGCTACTTGTGGAAAGCATTGGCCACAGACTAATAGACTACTTCAGCTAACTTGTGCTACATTTTGTTTTACCTCTCCTTTTAACTAGCAGTAATCACCTCTAGGGTCAGGATTTCCTACCAAATATAGGCTATTCAATCTCCGTAACTAGTAAGTGAATATTCTACCAAACTATCTAGTTCAGAGACCAGCAGAGTATTTGGTGATCTCCAAACTTGGTAGTTTGCTTGCAAATGTTTTACTACCCAACTAGGTAATATCATCGGTGCTAGTGAGTGTGGATTTACTGCCTGTTTATATACAGTAGCTTGCCTGTCAGTGTTGGTGGGGTATTGGTTTTTCTATTTGGTACATCCTTAATTGGGGTTTTGTTTTCTGCTGGATTGTTTTGTGTTAACCCCTCCCCCATCATTCTCAAGCCTTAATGATGTTACCTAGTTGGGTAATGAAACATCTGCAAGCAAACAACCCAGCTGAGACACCCCCAAGGCTTCCGTATTTCAACCCTGAGCTACAAATATTCTCTTCTATTACTCCTACTCTTTTTTATCTTATATTTGACTTCAGGGAAGAAGCGAAGAATGTGCAGCCTTACACATATGCTAGATCCAATTCCCCTTACCCTTGGCCAGCATAGCCAGTAGGCAATCCTATCAACTTGCTACCCTTTCCCATAAATCCTATTAATTGTCCATCCATAATGTTTATGGGAGTGGAGTTTAAAGTCAACAAATTATATCTTGGAGCATTTAGCAACTTGTAATGGTAATGGGAGGATATGGCCTTGGACAGCTAATTTTGATATTAAATGGATATTGTACCAACATCCATTTTAGATGCAACTGGACACTCCATTTATCAGGGCCAAGCTGTCGGTGGTACTTCAACATTCTGGCCCCTTTTAATGGTGCATAAGGATGACTCTGGGTGCTAATCTTCCCTAGTTTGCTAACATTCTGTCCCACTTTATCATCATCAAGAAATCCAATATAGGTCAAATTTCTGCTTGGCAATTTAATTCAGGTCACATCTTGCATCCTTTGCAACATCCTTTGCATCCCAAGGACTAGGATTCAAGGAATACAGAGAGAAAGAGAGAGAGAGAGAGAGAGAGAGAGAGAGAGAGAGAGAGAGAGAGAGAGAGAGAGAGAGAGAGAGAGAGAGAGAGAGAGAGAGAGCTGGAAGGGATCTTGGAGGTCATATAGTCAAACCCCCTGCTCAGGCAGAGGAGCCTATACCACTTCAGACAAGTGGTTGTCCAGTCTCTTCTTATAAGTGTCCAGTGATGAAGCACCCACAACTTCTGAAGGCAAGCCGTTCCATTGATTAATTGTTCTCACTGTTATGAAGTTTTTTTCTTAATTCTAGGGTGCTTCTCTCCTTGATTAGTTTCCATTGCTTCTTGTCTTGCCTTCTGATGCTTTGCAAAATAAGTTGACCCTTTTCTTCTTTGTGGCAGCCTCTCAAATATTGGAAGACTGCTATCATGTCACCCCTAATCCTTCTTTTCTCTAGATAGCCAGACCTGCAATTGTTCTGCATTTGTTTTATTCTCCAGGCCCTTCATCATAACTTAGTTGCTCTTCTCTGCACTTTTTCCAAAGTCTCAACATTTTTTTTTATAACTGAGTGACCCATAATTTTGAGAAATCAGTTGGTTTGGCATCAAGAAGCATACAAAAGCAGCCAGGGCCACATTATGCAAATGCAAGCTGATTCCGTTCACAATAATGGAATCCCTTTGTCACAAAGCAGTTGTCCTGAGTCAAAGGACAAAAACTGGGTTCCGGCACCTGGTTTATAGTTCCAAGTCCATTGCTCGGTATTTACTTTCTTCCAGATAAATAAACTATAACTCACTCGTCCAGGAAAGGAAAATAAACATTCACTTTCAACCTATAGGATTTCACTGTAGTATGCTGGTCACCTTTCCAGTCCTCCATCCCTTGAGAACCTTTGAGTGTTTTATAAAGATCTCTTCTTGCAAACATCAAGAAATAATAGCATGACTTATAATAATGTAATAAATCTTGGACCATTCTGCTCCAGGAAAATTTGAGCTCTGTTTACTTTCAAGCCTAAGGAAATGTGTATAATACCTATCAGCTAAGCTTTCAGAGATGGGAAAGTATAGGGGCCATGGGACAAACTAGTGCTTATAAACATGAGCACCTACTGTCATAAGTAGAATTTATTTCTGCGTTACCCAGCTTTCCCAAATGCTGACAGCAGCCTTCCAAGGACTACATGTTTTGCATTCATAGAGTCCCCTGGTCTATATCCAGTATCTTTTAGACTCAGGATAGCCAGGATGCAAGAAACATCTTAAACAATACAAAGCATTGTGGAAATTAGAACCAGGGTTCTTTTTCTAGTCTGCATGCAGATGTCCTCAGGGGATTACCAGTAGCAGAACAGTCTGAAACATCTTTCAAGATCGTGGTAAAGCAACAGGAAACCTGAAAGCCATCTGTGATCCCTAATCTAATTGCATCCAGCTCCTGTTCTAATTTGGAAAGCCTTTTTAGAGTCAACTGTTAGGTGGACAGTATGGTACTTTATTCATTCATTTGTCCAACGATGACTGCCTTGATTAAGCCTTGTAGTTTTCTTGGCAAGATTTTGGAGAAGTGGTTTGTCATTGTCACCTTCTTAGGGCTGAGAGGAAGAGGCACTGTCCCAAAGCCACCCCTGCTGACTTTGTGTCTAAGACAATGGCCTTACTCATTGTGGGTTTTGTGTCCTCCCATTCTGTAGTCAGAGGATCTTTCAGGTGGAATGTATCTCGGAGTCCTAGTAGACAATCACTTAAATATGAGCCAGCAGTGTGCTGCAGCTGCCAAAAAAGCCAACACAGTGTTAGGCTGCATTAACAGAGGGATAGAATCAAGATCACGTGAAGTATTAATACCACTTTACAATGCCTTGGTAAGGCCACACTTGCAATACTGCATCCAGTTTTGGTCACCACGATGTAAAAAAGATGCTGAGACTCTAGAAAGAGTACAGAGAAGAGCAACAAAGATGATTAGGGGACTGGAGGCTAAAACATATAAGGAACGGTTGCTGGAATTGGGTACATCTAGTTTAACAAAGAGAAGGACGAGGGGGACATAATAGCAGTCTTCCAATATCTCAGGGGCTGTCACAAAGAAGAGGGAATCAAGCTATTCTCCAAGGCGCCTGAAGGAAGGACAAGAAGCAACGTATGGAAACTGATCAAGGTGAGAAGCAACCTAGAACTAAGGAGAAACTTCCTGACAGTGAGAACAATCAACCAGTGGAACAACCTGCCTTCAGAAGCGGTGAATGCTCCAACACTGGAGGTTTTTAAGAAGAGACTGGACAGCCATATGTCTGAAATGGTGTAGGGTTTCCTGCCTGAGCAGGGGGTTGGACTCGATGACCTCCAAGGTCCCTTCCAACTTTATTATTATTGATATTATTATTATTATTATTATTATTATTATTATTATTATTATTATCATCATCATCATCATCATCATCTTTCAAACTGTACAAGAGTCCTAGATTTTACTAAATCCATACAAAACACAAGAGGTTCATACAGGCTGAGCGATCACAGGAAGGCACGTCATGAAGATTTCTCAGAGTGCCCTTAGATGGGTGCACTGAATCCTATTCAGATGTTTCAATGAAAATGAAGATAATTTGAGTGCGGCACTATTGTTGTGGCTAAGATCAATACGAATCCCTCTCTTCCACTGCTTAAATTGGCTGGGCATTTCTGCAACAAATTATAAAATTTGCAAAAAAATAAAATAAAACAAGGAATAGATGTTTCAGGCTTGGCTTTTCTATCAGGATTGTTCCCTTTATAGCGCATCCTTCAATTATATTAAGGAAAATAGAACTCTAGGTTCTATCTTTTTTTTTCTTTCCTTTCCAATTGATGGAGAATAGATCTCTGAATTTTCTATCTGTCCAAGCTCATCATTTACAGAGCTAAAGAAAGACATGACAGAAAACCACAGGAACAGCAATCTCTTATAGACATATTGATGAGGAACAGATAGCATGTCTTTGTTATAGACAATAATAGCCAACGCGACAATCAGCTCTGCCAATTTAGCAATCTCGCTACATTTTAGGCTTCTTGAGCTGTGAAATGCTAGCACTTCATTAGTCAGTCAGATCTCAGCAATTTACACGTGCTAAAAACACCAGTTGCACCAGCTCCGTGGAAAGTGTAATTGGCCAGTCAACAAATAGCTGGGGTTTTTTTTAAATTAAAAATCAAACTAGAAATTTACCAGTTTGCAGATCTGTTCCTAAAGTCGGGCTGCAAAATAAAACAGACTTAGACTGGTTCATTAGCCTCTTGCTAGGAGTCAGTTTTAACCAACAAGGCCATGTTTGAAATAAAGGAACTCGCAAATAGCTTCTTCTTTAAATATATATATATATATATATATATATATATATATATATATATATATATATATATATATATATATATATATATTCATTAAAGAGTTTACATAGATAATGAGAAATACATTTAAAGAAAGGGGCAGGGGAAGAAAAATATATGGCAAAGTAAATGTGTAAAAGAAAAGAAGAAACAAGAAGATAGAACAGAAAAATAAAATAAAAGCAAAATGGAGGGAGGGAGGAGAGAGAGAGAGAGAGAGAGAGAGACCTTTTCAGTCCCTCCCCACCTGGATAAAAGCTTCAGGAAGCAATAACAAAATGAATATATGTACACAAGAATAATAAGACCCCTAACCAGGAACTTATAAAGCCAACATATTTGTTTAGCTATTTCTACACATAATGAAACAGTCAGACATCAGCTGCCGTCTGGTATAAAAGCTTTTTAAGAATAATGAAGTAATGGCGTGATACAGGGAAACGAACTGAGGGGGAAAAAAGTTGCTGAGCATTTTTGTATGTGTCCTTGTTATTATTGTGCCTTGTAGCAAATATTACTGGAAAATGTCCTTTGATTCCTTCAGTTCACAGCGGGGTTGGGTTTGGGGGTTGTTGTTTTTTTAATTTGGTTTGCGTTTGTTTTCTTGAGCTGCTTACTCAATTGAAGCCATCTGTTTCTGGATGGGGATCCTTAATCCTCCTTGAGATACTTATCTCTAGCAAGAGCCCAACATGGACAATATAATCTGCTCAGACAAAATCACAGCAAAACCTCTAAACGGGGCCAAAAGAGACAGCCGGTTTGGTCTAGTGCAGTGGTTCTCCACCTGTGGGTGGGGTCGAACAACCATTTCATGGGGGTCGCCAAACAATGCAGTCCGCCATTTTTTCCCCCTTTTCCTTAGCTGTGCTACTCCCAATAGAGTCTAATTCTATTGGCTTTCAAAAGCCAATAGGAATTGTCCAGGCTGTCTCTGCCCTGCTGAGCCCGCCAAAAGTCCCATTCTGCAAACGGTGCTGCACCAGTTGAGTAGTCCTCGACTTACAACCGGTTGAGTAGTCCTTGACTTATGACCGGTTGGGGGTCACGGCATTAAAAAGGTTGAGAACCACTGGTCTAGTGGTTAAGGTGCTGGCCTAGAAATCAGGAGATTTTGAGTTCTAGTTCCTCTTTAGGCATGAAAATCTGGGTGACTTTGGCCAATACCCAGAAGATGGTGAGTTCTAGTCCCATCCCAAGCATGAAAGCCAGCTGGGTGACTGGATCAATCACCAGGAGACAATGAGTCCTAGTCCAGTCTTAGGCATCAAAACTGGTTGAAGGGGACTTTGGGCCAGCAACTCTCTCTCAGCACAACTATTAGATATGTTTACCACTGGTGTGAAGTTCAAAGCACATTTTTGCTGGTCCAACAGTTATTGCTTGTTACATATGATGTAATGAAGGTGGGATGAAAATCTAATAAATAAAAAAAAACAGTGAAAACTGTAGTGTAATGATTACTGGCCTGGCCTGCAAAATATGCAAATATTAGGCTTTTCCACAATACTTCCAAACAACAAGGAATGACATTTCCTCCTGTGTGGGTGGTTGAGCAGTAGGTGGGAAAATAATTCAAGCTGCCTAGCTAAACACCTGTTTCCATTATTCTGCAAATGGCTTGATTATTTTTTAAAAGCATCTTCTGCCTTTACGTTTCAAAAGCGAACATTTTCTCTTACGCACCGGGATCCAACTGTTGGTTGTCAGCTGGCTGGGGGAGGAGGGGGAATAAAGTTCTGTCCCCCTCTAAGGCCAGGATCACATGCCCTATAAAGCCATGGTTTCTTTTAACAATGATTTATGAAAGACGACTTCACAGGCCCTGTTCAGAAGAAATGCTGAACTATGAGTCATCATTTAGAAAACGTAATGGGTGACTTGGCACATCGTGCAAAGGCAAATAAACTTCATTAGGCTTAGCAAAAGGTTGGGGTGTGTGGATAAAATAACATTATGAGAACAATCAAGAGTCATTGGCCTAAAATATATTAAAGAAATAAATACACCACTGAAATTAAAAGCAACAGTATTCTCTCTCTCTCTCTCTCTCTCTCTCTCTCTCTCTTTCTCCTTATGACTTACCATTTTAAATCAGTGCATCTTCTAAGCAAAACTTGTCCCTCTTTTTGCCTCTCAGGGGCAACCATGTATATGAGAGAATGATATAGGACAGTGATGGCAAACCTTTTAAAGACCGAGTGCCCAAACTGCAACCCAAAACCCACCTATGCATTGTCGGGTGGGTGTGGCCCATTGGGTGGGCGTGGCTGCGGTGGTAACAGCAGACTGGGTGGGACTAAAAAGTTCAATCAATCAATTCCAACTTTGCAAGATCTTATTTTTCCCGCAAGAAGTTGAAATTAATTGATTGAACCTTTTTTTTTTTTTTGCACACGGCAGCGGAGGCCTAAAGCGAAACGGTTTTATAAAACCCAGCTGAAGGCCTAGGACTGGGGCGACGGCATGCATGCCCACAGAGAGGGCTCTGAGTGCCGCCTCTGGCACCCGTGCCATAGGTTCGCCACCACTGGGCTAGGATCTCCTGCTTAAGTAGGGAGTTGAATTAAAAGACTTCCAAGGTCCCTTCCAACCTTATTATTCTATACAAATAGGTAGTCCTTGACTTACAAAGCATTCACTTAATGGTTAAAGTTACAACAGCACTGGAAAAAACTGACTTATGTCTGTTATTCACACTTTCAACTCATTGCAGTCTCTGCAAGGTCATCTGATAAAAATTTGGACACTTGGAACGTGGTTTATATTTATGATGGGTGTGATCACTTTTTGTGACCTAATATCCAGCAATGGTGGCATATGATTTTATGGAGAAGGTGCTTTCACCAACAGAGCAATGTCTGTAGAAAAAGATGAAGCCCTCTCAACTCAGCTTTCTATTCTCCAAAACACCACCTGCTTACACTGTGTTGTCTCAAAACTGACAGGAGAAGAAATCAATTCGTCTTTTAGGGGTCTCCAATTGCCCAGTAAGTGACTGGTTGGGAATCAAGAAGGACCCTGTTTTTCAAACTCAGTTAAAGGTAGTCTTCCAAGTGTCAAGGATGAAACTTTGACAGCTACGTGCCTCTGCGTTTCACTTTTTCTTAGATTAAGGGGGGAGGCAGAAAGAGATGTTACTTTCAAGTGGGTTAAATGGAGAAATGAAACCTCTTTGATTCAGCTGAAGATCGTGAGAGCCTGAAGCCTTGTCAAGGACACCAGAACAGGTGTGGTTTTGAAGCAGACAGTTCCCATAATGAAGAGATCTTGTTGATATGAATTACATAAGACGGCAGTTTGGCTGGGAAAATTATTGTTTAAATCTATGAATTGGCGTTGGAACCTCAAAATTAGTTTTGCTTTGACGAAACCATGCAGTGTATTCAATAAACAGTAAGATTTTTGGAAACAGAATGAACATGGAGTTTTATTTGGATTCTCAAAGCTGGATGTTGACACCGAGCTTTCAGACCTGTACTGGAACCCAATCCTCAGGGAACTTCTCTCTCACCACATTCCCTGAGAATGGGCTCCAGCACAGGTCCGAAAGCCCAGAAGACTAAACCTCTGGTCCTGCTGACCGACCCAGATTTGATCCTGAGAACTTCCTGTTGTAATGATGGAAAGCCAAGAGAAACAATCAGACAAGTAGCATCTGATCTGGATTCCATTCAGATCAACTCTCTATTCACAACCAGGCAATTAGGAGCCTCAGAAACTGTTCTAGTTTGCCGTCAGCCTGGCTCTCTGCCATGAGAAATCCAGAGAGGTCCTTTGGACACATCTTCTCCCTTGGTTTAAAAAAAGGACTTCTATATTTACAATTCCCACCACATCCCTCCGCAGTGGGATATTGTTCACATTTTTCTTTATTACAGGAAGAAAGTAAAGTGGTCGATTTGTTTTCCAAGTGGAAAAAGCTAACATTAAGGCAGCGCTTACAGATGGCTGAACAATTCAATGAGGGGAAAAAAGGACGTCACCAGCTCTGTATGTGTGTGTGTGTGTGTGTGAGAGAGAGAGAGAGAGAGAGAGAGAGAGAGAGAGAGAGAGAGGGAGGGAGGGAGGGAGGGAGGGAGGGAGGGGGAAGTTCTGACAATCACCATGCAAGCCATTCTGGTTCTTCACGATGGAGAACAAATCACTGAAGTGCAGCTTTTGTATTTGTAAGTATTCAGCACTTAGATATGACCTTTTATCTTCTAGTCGGAATAATGAAATACCTGAAACCCGCATTCATACACTGAGACACTCACAGTGGCTGAGACAGAGCAATGTTCAGTGATTTAGGGTTTCTTTTTTTTTCCTACCAAGGAAGCCTATAAAATTAGGATATCTGTATTTGTCTAGAGTCAATTATTTGGATATTCCCTCCTTGACATAATAGACAGTTCAGAAGGGTGAATGAATCACTAAGGAATGATCCATTGGTTTGAAGTAAATAGGGGAGGGAGAGAGAGGGGGGGAAAGTGATCAATTTTTAACTACCACAGTCCTCGTAAGTCACTTAGCAAGTCCACTGCTAAGTGAGACAGTTGCTAAGTGAGTTTTGCCCCGTTTTATGACTTTCCTTGCCTGCAGTTGTTAAGTGGATCACTGCAGCTGTTAAATTAGTAACATGGTTGTTAAATGAATCTTTGCTGGTCAGAAGCTCACAAAAGGGGCTGCCATAAAGAAGAGGGAGTCAAGCTATTTTCCAAGGCACCTGAAGGCAAGACAAGAAGCAACAGATGGAAACTAATCAAGGAGAGAAGCAACTTAGAACTAAGGAGAAACTTCCTGACAGTGAGAACAATTAACCAGTGGAACAACCTGCCTCCAGAAGCGGTGAATGCTCCAACACTGGAAGTCTTTAATAAGAGACTGGACAGCCATTTGTCCGAAATGGTATAGGGTTTCCTGCCTGAGCAGGGGGTTGGACTAGATGACCTCCAAGGTCCCTTCCAACTTTATTATTATTATTATTATTATTATTATTACAGAATAACAGAGTTGGAGGGGACCTTGCAGGTCTTTTAGTCAGACCCCCTGCTCAAGCAGGAAGGCTTGGGTTGATGATATATAATCAAATCTAAAAATGACTAAGAGATTAGAATTAGAAGAATAATGAGATATGTAGCTATTCTATTCTAATAATTAGAATAGAGGGGAATATTCGTAGCTCAGGGTTGACTTGTGGGGTCCTTGGTGCTCTCTGAGCTTGGTTGTTTTCCTGCAGATGTTTCATTGCCCAACTAGGAGTGGAGTTTGTACATAAACAGAGAACAAGCCCCACTCTCTTCTAGTACTGATGTCGTTGCCTAGTTGGGTAATGAAACATCTGCAGAAAACAACCCAGCTCAAAGAGCATTAATGTGATTAAATCTGCTGTGAAAAGTAAGACAACCCATACAACGGTTGATGGAGCATAGAGTAGCAAAAGTATAAACTGTATTGCGACTTTTGTAAACCTATGTGTCAGTGCAGAATGGATCCAAAGAAACCATAGACACCAGTGCTAAGACATGCACATATTCATTCAAGCACACCCAGACATCTGCATGTCCTCAGACATAGTCCCTGTGTATTAAACCACTTCCAGAGAGTCTCACATAGTCTAAATATCTGCCTTTCATGGAGGAGAAAATTGACACTTTGAAAGATAGCAAAAGATTGAAGTAGAAGCTCCCTAGGTTTTTCATCATCATGAAAATTGCATTGAGCTGCCAGAGGGACATAAAACATTTTTTTTCTTTATGCATTGAAGGGAAGGTTTATTATTAAACATGGTAGAGAAAGAGAATGAGCTAACTAGAGTAAAAAAAAAACAAAACAGGGGGAGGAGGAGGAGGAGGAGGCCATGAGACTTAGAACAAAAAACATGGAATAATAAAAGGGAGCTTGGAGGTCTTCTAGTCCAACCCCCTATGCCATTTCAGACAAATGGTTATCCAGTCTCTTTTCGAAAGCTTCCAGTGAGGAATGTTCTCCTTAGTTTGTCCATTTCCAACACAACAAAACTTGGCTTTTCGCCCAAATCATGGGCTAGTGAGGTTGGTTAGAGAGCCTCTTAATGGAATATTCACATTAGGTTTCATTTTTTCTCTTTGGGTAACTGTTTTCTGTTTAATCACATTGACTGTACTTAATATCTGCCTTTCAGTATTATAGGATGCCCAGAGTCACTACAGAATTGTTTGGGCTTCTAAACTGGATAGATTAATAAGTAAATAAAACACGAGAATAAACCAGAGGTTGATAGCCAGATGTTCAACCCTTTGAATGGGAAACATGGTGCATTTATATTAATATGGAGTTAGGTAACAAATCACTTACCTGGACTTTATGAATACGTTACCCAAAGGGGCAACATTATCTTTTGACAAGGTAAGAAAATAGGCGTTGAACTAATGGGGAGAAATTTCAATCCCTTCTAATGGTAAAGCATGTAGAAATCAGTCATTCTAAATCTTACCAATAGAAAGAAAAGGAAAGACCAGACCTCCATTCTTAATGAAGAATGTTTAATGAAAAGAATGGAGGGGTGACATGGTAGCATGTTCCAATATTTGAGAAGCTGCCACAGAGAAGAGGGGGGTCAGTCCCTTCTCCAAAGCTGCAGAAGACAGGACAAGAAACAATGGATGGAAACCAGTGGTGGGATTCAAATATGTGAACAACAGGTTCTCTGTATGGATGTCACTTCCGGAAGTCAGTTTTGGGTCTGGGCAACAAAAAAGTAGCTACCAGTTCTGCCAAAGTGGTGTGAACTGGCTGAATCCCACCACTGATGGAAACCAATCAAGGAGAGAAGCTACCTAAAAATAAGGAGAAATTTCCTGACAGTGAGAACAATTAATCAGTGGAACAACCTACCTCCAGAAGTTGTGGGTGCTCCATCACTGGAGGTTTACAAGAAGAGACTGGACAGCCATTTGTCTGAAATGGTATAGGATCTCCTGCTTGAGCAGGGGGTTGGACTAGATGACCTCCAAGATTCCTTCCAACTCGATTGTTCTGTTATTCTTCATTTCTCTGTATTACTATACAAAGGAAGCTCTGCACAATCAGAGTTCCCAGGCAGACAAAACACCATTTGCACTAATCTAAATGTAGTTCAGATAAACTGCAGAGCTTCCGACAAGCTCTGCAAGATCATAGGAGGGCACCCATATCCATCTTTCCTCCAGAAACAGACTGTTAAGAAAGCCTAAAGGGTGTTAAAGTGTACCTATTCAACAGTTAACTTCTAATGGCTGCCCTAAGAGACAACAGGTTGAGTCAAGTATTTTTAACATTTAGTGCCACTTAGTAGCTGCAGAGGCAATTTATGCAATTGTCTAGAATCTTACATTTAGTCAGATTAATCCAGCATCAGTTTAATGGAAATGTAAGTCCTAAGAAGTATTGGCAAAATAACACTCAAGACATACAAAGCATAGAAAAATCACTGCACAGCCTGGAGACTGAAAGAGAATGCAAGATAACATGTCAACAAAAGAAGCAAACCAGCGTGTGTCCTACACTGCTTGCGGTATACATAACACAAGAACATGAAGATGCTCACTTGGTTATGAAATCCGAAGTGGCTTTCTAGAAAGAGTGACTGAGTGATTTGTTAGATAGATCCTGCAATGAAAGCGTCTTATATCGAACTCTGGACAGTTCCCCATCAAACAAGTAAAACAACATCAAAAATAAAATAACATGGTACGTATATCGATCAAAACCACCAACATTTCTTGGTATGGATCAGGAGAAGAGCATTTAGGAATAGAAATATCCTTTATTGACTAAGTGTGATTGGACACACAAGGAATTTGTCTCCAGTGCCTAAGCTCTTAATGTACAAACAACGAAGTAGTAGGTCATAAATCATAAGATGCAATCATAAATCATAAGATACAAACAACAAGTGGTAACTCGTAAGTTACCAATAGGAAAAGGTAGTAGGAAAGATGGTGAGAAGGTGAGAAAGGCAATAGCAATGCAATAAATATCTTTAGGCCTAAGATGTGGGAATTAGTGATCAGCAGAGTGATGGCAGGCGGGAAAAACTATCTTTGTGTCTAGTTCTTTTGCCATGCAATGCCCTGTAGCCTACCGCCTTCTGGATCTTCCATCTTCTACCAATCACCAATAGATTTCTGTAACATTTATTCATTCTTGGGGGGATTTAACCTTGAAGCTAGGCGCAAAGCATGGCTCCTAAGCACAGGGCTAAGAAGACTGTCCTTCTGTCCACAATCTAGCTGTCGTTTCAATGTGCCCTGCTCCAGAGAACTAAAAAAACTAAAATGGTGAAATAAAATATCGCCAATGGTACCGGGACTAACCGTTTGATGGGGCTTTAATTTTTCCCTTACAAGTCCTTATATTTTAATCCAGTTAAGGTTAATGACTTACTGATTAACAACAGAGGAGACATTACCTTTGAATTATCCATGACTCTGGTGGTGATTTCAGGGAAAAACTTTGAAGAACCGTCTTTTAAAAAAAAAAATGAATGAGCTCATTCTGAAGCCCTATTTCTGAAATGTCTTGGCGGGGATGGTCGAATCAAAGTTATTCATCTCTAGGGTGCCTTTCATCTCTCTCTCTCTCTCTCTCTCTCTCTCTGTGTGTGTGTGTGTGTGTGTGTGTGTGTGTGTGTGTGAGAGAGAGAGAGAGAGAGAGAGAGAGAGAGAGAGAGAGAGAGAGAGAGAGAGAGAGAGAGAGAATGATCATAGATGAATGAGTGGATGAAGTCAAAATATCTATAGAGGGAGGGATGGAGGGAGGGAGGGAGGTGTGTATTCCATTGCATTGATAGCTGATAGTATTTTTTCCTGAAAGAAACTCATCTCTGATGAAGTTCAAAGATAGGCATGATACAATTTATATAAGAAGACAGGATATATTTTCTTTTTGTTGAACTAGAATAGATCTAAATAAACTAAAGCACTCTTAGTACTTTAGAATAGACTTTTTTTTAATCTTTCTATTCTTCTATATATTTTTTTCTGTCCTTACCATAGAATCAAGATTATGTGAAGTGTTAATATATCACATTATAATGCCGTGAGAAGACAACATTTGGAATATTGCATCCAGTATAAAAAAAAAAAGATGTTGAGAATCTAGAACAGAGGTCCCCAACCTTTTGGGCATCAGGGACCGGTTCTGTGGAGAAAGGATTTTCCACGGACCGGAGAGGGTGTGGTTTTGTGTGTTGCCTGCATCCCGTGGATGGGGCTTTGCTTGTTTGTGCAGACCGGTTGTTGGCATGCCGTGGCCCAGTACCAGTCCACGG
Source organism: Crotalus tigris (assembly GCF_016545835.1). NCBI lineage: Eukaryota > Metazoa > Chordata > Lepidosauria > Squamata > Viperidae > Crotalus > Crotalus tigris. The sequence continues at coordinate 4,489,961 of NW_024096999.1, read as the reverse complement.
ACCAGTGGTTGGGGACCCCTGCTCTAGAAAGAATACAAAGAATACAAAAAGCAACAAAGATGACTAAGTGACTGAAGGCTAAAACTTCTGAAGAACGGTTGCAGGAATTGGGTATGTCTAGTTTAATGAAAAGAAGGACTAGGGGGTGACATGATAGCAGTCTTCCAATATCTCAGGGGCTGCCACAAAGAAGAGGGAGTCAAGCTGTTCTCCAAAGCGCCTGAAGGCAGGACAAGAAGCAATGGATGGAAACTGATCAAGGAGAGAAGCAACCTAGAACTAAGGATAAGCTTCCTGACAGTTGGGACAATTAATCAGTGGAACAACCTGCCTCCAGAAGCTGTGGATGCTCCAACATTGGAAGTTTTTAAGAAGACACTTGACAGCCATTTGTCTGAAATGGTATAGGATCTCCTGCTTGAGCAGGGGGTTGGACTAGAAGACCTCCAAGGTCCCTTCCAATTCTGTTATTCCGTTATTTTTTCAAACCAATTCTGGTTTGAGTATATGGATGTAGTTGTGTCATTTTCTTGGTCATAATAAGAACATGGTTTGTCTTTGTCTTATTCTAGGATACTTGGTGGACCTTCCTGTCTAGCCTACAATCCTGGTAATCCCCTTTTAAGCAAATCTGGTACTGCTTAGCTTTTCCAGCTCTGTCAAAACTGACTAGTTGTTAGTGACTTAGCAAATGTTCAGAGTTCTCCCAAGCTGGGAAATAGGAACACACACACACACCCTCCAATAATGGATTGAGGATTGAGAATGTTCGAATCGGGGTTCTTTATAGTTATGCGGTTGTGAAAGTGTTTACCTCTTTTTATTACTCTACTTCATATATTTTATTAAATGTATTACAATTGTCCACTACAAAATATTTGGGGTGGGTTCAGTTGGAGCTTAACGTATTTGGGTTACAGCAAATACATTAAGAAAGATTGGGTCGGAGTAAGAATGGCTTACAGCTGAATGAGTAAAGATCAAGACAGACAGTTGTAAGTAAAAGTATGGGGGTTTTTACTAACCAATTCCCATTTTGAAATTGCTTGTGGAAATGAAGTTGGAGGCAACCATTTAGGCCAATGAGTTGAGCAACCTGCTCAGTTCAGGAATCTAATTTAAAGCATCTTGTGCAGAGGGACGCTTGGCCTTAAGTTGAATACATCCAATTATTCTTTTCTCCCATTCTCCACCCCCCCCCCCAGGACTTAGCTTCACGTTCTGATGAGATACTAACTGCCATTCATTGAATTTGTTACACTTTTTCTGCCTCCTTCCTAAAATATGGTATCCATTTCTGGACACAATTGTTGAAGTTGGGTCTGACCAATGCAATAACAATGGCTTAATTGTTACTAAGTGAATTGATCTGTATGTCATTCATCTTTTTCACCCATTGATGAATTCAATGTGATTTAAAAAAATCTAGTCGACCTCCATACCATTGGTGTGGTCTATCAAAGGGACGGGGGAGAAGACAGCTCTGCATTTGGACTTCTGATACCCAATTACATATGGACCCACAAATGTACAAGCGTACGCAACAAACTACATTGCAAAATTTAATAAAGCCGTGGGTGTACATTATTGGGCACGAAGTGAGAGTACTCCCAACTTAAGAGAGATTCGTGGCAATTCTGCACTTTTGTAATTGTGTACAGGTGGTCCTCAGCTTACAACAGTGCATTTAAAGTGACAAAAGCACTGGAAAAAGTGACTTAGGAGCACTTTTAATACAACCACTGCAGTATCCCCATGGTCACATGATCAAAATTCAGACACTTAGCAACTGACTAATATTTATGACAGTCACAGTGTCCTGGGGTCACGTAATCATCTTTTCTGACTTTTTGACAAACACAGTCAAATGGAGAAGCCAGATTTACCTAACAACCGTGTTGCTAATTTAATAGCTGCAGTGATTCACTTAACAACTGTGGCAAGAAAGGTCGTAAAATGGGGCAAAATTCACTTAACAGCTGTCTCACTTAACAACAGAAATTTCAGGGTCAGTTGTGGTCGCAAGTCAAGGACTAATTGTGTTCTATTTGCGGGGGAGGGGGTGATGGCTCAGATGCTGAGCTTGTCAGCTGAAAAGCTGATAGTCTGTGTTCGAGACCTGAGCGCAGCGTGACAGGGTGAGCTCCCGTTCCTTGCTCCAGCTCCTGCCCACCTAAGCAGTTTGAAAGCATGCAAATGTGAGTAGATAAATAGGTACCACTTCGGTGGGAAGGTAACAGTGTTCTTTGCACCTCGGCATATAGTCAAACCAGCCACGTGACCATGGAAATGTCTTTGGACAATGCTGGCTCTCTCAGCTAAGAAACAGAGATGAACACCTGCTCCTAGTCAGATTCGACAGGACAGGGAAAATCTTTACCTTTGCCTTGCTCTGTCTGCTATCTATATTTTACCTTACCTTTGCCTTTGCCTTATTCTATCTGCTATCTACACTTCAGTTAAATACCTCTTCTGTAGGCGGGACTCTTTCTCCTTATCAAAGAGACCTTTTCATTATCTTTCCAAGATTTCTCAAGACAACAGGGCTCAATTCTGCAAAAGTTCAAAATGCTTAACCCATGAGCTGTGACTCTGTAGTAGGTCAATACTAATGAAAAATTAATTGCCCTATGAATTATACATTTCATACACCCTTTTGCAGATCGGGCTCAGAGTCGCTTCCCTTCACACAATCTCTCTGCTGTCAGCAGAACCGGGTGTTAAATGAATTGGTTTCAAGATTGCGGGTCTTGTACTTGCTTGTTCCAACCATTTGCTCAGGTTTTTTTTTTAATATTCTTCTTAATTGCTTTACTAACTCCTGTCTTGTAAAACTAGTAATATCATTTTTTTTTCATCTAATAACCCTCTCTACGTGTTACGGAATTCTAATAATTTGACCAATCTTTGTAACTTTTAAAAACAATTTTTTTACTCACTCTCTAAAATCTTACACATAATGCTGAGTCTGGCTTAGGATCAACCCTCAGTAAGCAATTTACTGATGACATGGCAACCAGCTCCTCTTTTCTCTAGCTACCATCTTGCAATGGCTGTCTTGTAGTCACTTCCTTTTAAATAAAAGTGGTTTGTGTCTCAGCTCTGGTCAGAGACACAAAAATGAATTGGACAAAAGCCATTTCCCCCCCTAAACTTTTTCTTAAAAGGAACTCGCTATAAGGCTGCAAAAGACCCTGGAGCATTAGAGATGGCTTTAAAAGATTGTCTCCTCTTTGTAGTCACTCTTGCACCCTACTTCATTTTCCTGGATGATTAAAGGCTACTTAACCCCAAACTGGTCAATAATCCATATTCAGACTCATGTTTGGAGTGCTGTATGAATGCATCATAAATCAGGCACAATTCCTTTTGTCATCATTTAGAATAATCATTTAGAAAATAATCCTAATGAAAGCCTTTAAAAAAAAAAAACCTTTCAGCATTTGGAAGAGGCTATAGGATAATTATGAATTATTATACAGCTGAGCTCGAATGGCAAAAGTTGGTAGGCCATGGCTGTGAAGAAATTTGTTATTAAATATATTTGTTTAACTCAACCTATTAATTAAAAGAGAAAGCCTTATGTGATGGTACCTTCACCTGCAAGGAAGACAAGTCCAAAGATCAATCTTACTTCAGATACTTCAGGCATGGTATATTTTTTCTCTCTCTCAGCTCTACCCATTAACAATACTTTTGGAAAATCAACTCCATTGACTCAAAAGCAAGACCGTGAATGCACCTAAAATATTGCATTTAACTGCTTTGGCCACCAAATGAGAAGAATGGACTCATTGGGAAAGCTCCTGATGTTGGCAAAGACTGAAGGCAAAAAGAGAAGGGAAAGAAGTTGGTTAGATAGTGTCATTGATCCAGTAAGCATGAGTTTGAGCAGACAGTGGAGGACTGGGGGGGGGGTGTCACATGCTGTGGTCCCTGGGTCACGAAGAGTTGGACATGACTTAGCAACTGAACAGCAACAACAAGAACCTAAACTGGAAATTCAAGGAGAAACTGTGAACTGTAATGATTTAGGAGAAAGGTCTTAATTAACTTTCTACTGGAACTTGTGCTGTTTTCCCCCCTTTGGCAGTTAAGATAGCAACTATATTATACTTTCAAAACCTTTCTCAGTGTTATGACTAGGCAGAAAAATAATATACTCAGAAGGAATATCATTAATAGTCTGGGCACTTGGAAAAGAAACAGATACAAATAATTTTTGGAGGTGCCATCAAAACGTGAAGTACAGTAGAAGTTAGAGCATGAAAAATATGGGCACAAATTTCTATTTGACCACTAATCGTACTGCAGAATCTCAATAAACCTAATCAAAATAATGTGTTTAGTGAAAAGACACCATGATGGAACAAAGAATATTAATATTATTAACAATATGGAAACAGTCTATTAGACCACTTCTAATTCTTGCTCCTTTTCCTTATTTCAGGTTTATATCGGGGGATATTTCTTGCGTGTGGAAGTTCACCTTAATTTTGAAAAACATTGAGAAACTTTTTTAAAAAGACACAAAATGTCATGATAAATCAGAAAAGGATGTCCTGATCTATGCTTTTTGCAGAGAGCTTTCCCTGCAAATATGCCCAAAGGATCTTTCCAGAAATCAGTACTGTATTTCTTATGTATTTTTTTTAAAAAATCCAGATTTAATATTGGAAAGTAGTACCTTGATGGTATCTTGGTGACCTGAGCAATCCTGTGCCATTGATGTTACCTGCAAGCTCTTTATGTCGACTAGTTGGCTGGTTGGCTGATTTAGCATCCATGTTGTTTTTCCATCCTTATTAAGAAAGATTGAAGATGAAACTTGACAAAATCAAGATGTGAAAAATTTTAAAAGGATTAAATTCATCCTTCACAGATTCACAAATTAGCAAATTGCTTCATAAGGGGAAATGTTGCATCTTCTCCTAAAGGTTTTACCTTTAAGTTGCTTTCTAGGAGTAAAGAACCGTGATGGCATAATGGTTAGAATGCAGTATTGCAGGCTAACTCTGCCCACTGCTAGGAGTTCGATCCTGATGGAGTTTGAGGTTGAGGTGAGCTTTCCATCCTTTCAAGGTTGGTAAAATGAGGACCCAGATTGTTGGGGGAATATGGTGACTTTGTAAACTGAGAGTGCTGTAAAGCATTGTGGAGCCGTATATAAGTCTAAGTGCTATTGTTATTGCTATCCAAAAGAATCCTTTTTTGATAAGCATTTTTATATAAATTGCTTTCTTTTATTGCAATTACAGGACAAGTTGAGTAATCTATTATGCACAGCAACTAATTTTTCTGCCCTTTCATTTCTATGCTTCATTATATTTTAAAATTAACATTCTCTCCCCATCTTTTTATTATAATTATCAATTTATCTTTGAGGTAAGATGCTTTGAGAGGTACAAGCAGGTGATTCTATTTTTTTTTAATACAGTAAAGTCAAGAGCCACATCTTCAAATTTAAAGAAGCATGGGATCTGAAGCATAATTGCATTATGATCAGCTCCCTTGCCTGTAAATCAATTCACTTAAAAATAAAAACCAAGAAAAGTTCGTTGACATCCCCCTTTGGAGGAAGGAATTGAGGTGAAATACAATATAACCTACTTTTGCCTGCTTTCATTTTTTTGGATCAAATCACAAACAATGAAATATTAATTATCCTTGCAAAATCTAGCTTTTGTGATGTAGCTCTTTTATTTAAAAATGCAGATATTAGTGTTGGCATGATTGGTCCCATAACATCTCTATTCAGGTTACTCCTTTCTTCTGAGTGCATAACACTGGATATTTTGCTACTGGCATATTGAAATATTAATCCCGAGAATTAGAAACTGGGCAAAATCAAATCACAGGCTAACTGAATAACAGAGTTGGAAGGTAGCAGAAAATCCTATTCCATTTCAGACAAATAGTTGTCCAATCTTATCTTAAAAACCTCCAGTGATGGAGCACCCACAACTTCCGAAGGCAAGCTGTTACACTGATTGTTCTCACTATCAGGAAATTCCTCCTTAGTTCTAGGTTGTTTCTCTCCTTGGTTAGTTTCCATCTGTTGCTTCTTGTCCTGCCTTCATGTGCTTTGAAGAACAGGTTGACCCCCTCTTCTTTGTGGCAGCACCTGAGATATTGGAACCCTACTATCATGTCACCCCTAATCTTTCTTTTCATTAAACTAGACATACCCAATTCATGGAACTGTTCTTCATGTGGTTTAGCCTCCAGTCCTCTAATCATCTTCGTTGCTCTTCTATGTGCTCTTTCTAGAGTCTCAACATATTTTTTTACTGTATATTGTTGCAATATTCCAAGTGTGGTCTTACAAAGGCATTACAAACTGGAGGGAAGAGAAATGGGTCCACTTGATTCTGATGCCAACTGGGCCAAGTCATTTAAATTTCTTTGTTACTGAACTTAACAAAATGTAAAGAAGGGAGGAGGAGGAGGAGGAGGAGGAGGAGGAGGAGGAGGAGGAGGAGGAGGAGGAGGAGGAGGAGGAGGAGGAGGAGGAGAGGACCAAACTGACTGAATAACTCTAATGTAACTAATCTCAGCTTTGTGACTGAGGACTTGACAGCCCTCCACTAAGACAAACAGGAAAAGGAGAAGAAGAAAAGAAGGTTACAAACAATGTTTTGCTGAACTTTTTCAAAAGCTCCAGTAACTCAGTTCAGCAGCCCTGTACTTTCTGACAAGTATTTATCTGGTCTGATGTAGTGAGAAAGAATGATGGATGCTTGATGGACATTGACCCAAGCGAGCATTTCACTGACTTCCCCAAATTACTTTCTGTTCTAGTGGAGATTATTCTGTGTCATTTCTAGGAGTGCCCAGTAAACCATCAAAGAAGGAGTCAAAGAAGAAATTGGATACTGAGTTACTGTATTGTAATATTTCAAGTGGACGGCAGTGAGTTTTTACAGCTCAGCTCAGCTCTTCCCATGGAGAAAAATGAAGGACATTGACCCCTTCTCTTCTCAGTTACATCTAGCTGATACTTCACATTGCAATAATATGTATCTTCTACTCAAAACTAAGCTTCATGAAGGTGTCACCCTAGTCATGCTTTATGGCAGCACAGGCATTTGTTCCTACACAACGACACCAAGATAATGAATTAGCATTCATGGGCAGGAGATTGTACTAGAAGACATCCAAGGCCCCTTCCAGCCCTCTTATTCTATATTGTATGTTTTATCTATTCTGTGTTGTATGTCTCGTCACTTGGCGCAATGGTTAGAATGCAGAATTGCAGGCTAACTCACTGCTCACTGCCAGGAGTTCGATCCTGACCGGCTCAAGGTTGAGTCAGCCTTTCATCCCTCTGAGATCAGTAAAATGAGGACTCAGATTGTTGGGGGGCAAATATGCTGGCTCTGTAAACTGCTTAGAGAGGGCTGTAAAGCACTGTGAAGCGGTATATAATTCTAAGTGCTAGTGCTATTGTCCCTTCCTTCCTTCCTTCCTTCCTTCCTTCCTTCCTTCCTTCCTTCCTTCCTTCCTTCCTTCCTTCCTTCCTTCCTTGTGGTTAGAAAACAGTATTGTAGGCTGATTCTGCCCACAGCCTAGTTCAATCCTGACCAGCTCAAGGTTAACTCAGCCTTCTATCCTTCCAAGGTCAGTCAAATGAGGACCCAGATTGTTGGGAGCAATATGCTGACTCTGTAAACTGCTTAGAAAGCACTATGAAGTGGTATGTAAGTCTAAGTGCTATTGCTATTGCTATTTGGAAAGACAAGACTGCATTGCAATGGCATTCTCTTCAAGCCACCCAAAGGACCTTTTCCTCAAGGTTGTGAGAATCTTGTTATTCCCCAAATTGATCGAAATGAGATTCACACAGGTGGTGAGAAAAAAATAATCTCGGGTGTGTTAAATAATTCCTACTAAAAGGCAATTCCAACTTACGCCAAAGCCTTCAGCATTTCACTGGGAACCATCGTTAATCTTCACTTTTTATTTGTAAAAAGCTCTTTTTCTTGTCATAGGTACCGGTTTGCTATTTATTTATAGATGAGTGGATTATTATTTATTTATAGATGGGCTGGGCATCTTCCTGATTTCAACCGCCAAAGGGCTCTTAAGTAAAGTCATTGTGGAAAGGGAAATGTTGTAAAGCTGATTCTTAGCTTGCCAAGGAGGAACGCAGGCAACTTGGAAAGAGAAGGTTATGATGTTATTTTTTTTCTTTTTAATTGGTGCATAGACCTGAGGCTGCTTTTATCCCAAGGATGAAGTTTTGTATCCCTATGTACCTGATCACAGAGGAAGTCCGAATGAAATTTCAACAGCACATGGGCATATTTTGGCTAGCAGTAAAAAGGGAAGCAGAGGGAATTTTGTAAGTTCATTCTTTTCTGTTGCCAAGACTCACTGTGGTCCATTGACGATGAAGCTAAGCAGTCTACCTCAGTGGTGGGATTCAAATATTTGAACAACCAGTTCTCTGTGTGGATGCCACTTCCGGAAGTCCATTCTGGGCCTGGGCAACCAAAAAATTAGTTACCGGTTCTGCTGAAGTGATGCAAACTGGCTGAATCCCACCATAGGTCTACCTCTTGTATTCTAGCCAATCAGGAAGCATTAACTATGCTGTTGTGGCCACCGGCAACAATTATGCAAATCTCAAATTATAACCGTGGATCCCATTTGAAAGATTATCACAGAAAGCTGTGATCCACACAATATGTTTAATTCAACCATCCACTTATCCAGTTATTACACCTCACGTTTGGGTATGTCAGAGCACAGTTAAGCAAACCAGATAGATAGATAGATAGATAGATAGATAGATAGATAGATAGATAGATAGATAGATAGATAGATAGATGGATGGATGGATGGATGGATGGATGGATGGATGGATGGATGGATGGATGGATAGATAGATAGTTGGATAGATAAATAGATAGATAGATACAGATAAGTAGGTAGGTAGATAGATAGATACAGATAGGTAGGTAGGTAGGTAGATAGATAGATACAGATAGGTAGGTAGGTAGGTAGGTAGGTAGATAGATAGATAGATAGATAGATAGATAGATAGATAGATAGATAGATAGACAGACAGACAGACAGACAGACAGACAAGACAAGACAGTTTTAAAGCAATATTACAGGAAAGTGTTATTTTAATGCTAAGATCCTGAGAAAACATATGGAAAAGACTAGATCAAATTTATTGATCCTGAGAACCTCTGACTCTGGCAAAAGCAAGGATCTGAACTTAAATACTGATCAATTCAAAACTTAGTTTTAGGGCACAGGGAAGATCTACTTTAAAAAAAATCACTTTTCACGAAAACCTTACTTTTTGGTTCTGAGTAATCTATGTAGAAGGGTGGCCATAAAAAGCCTATTACAACAGGATTCCACGGGAGAAAAATGAAACTTACATCTGTGATACCTACGGATTTATCATTTGAACACATCTTTTGATCTCAAAAAAAAAAATTGTTTGACAAGTCCCACTGACTTTCACAATACAGGAAGAGTAATTTGGTTTTTCTATTTTGCAGGTTTGCTTTGATGACCTATTGATCTACTCAAGTTGCTTCCTGAAACATCTGGGGCATATAGATATGGCCCTGAACTATTAGAGCAAAAAGAGGATTAAAGCTGAAATTCTCCAAGTGACATTTTACTCAGCAAAAGATCTGGGGGGAAATAAACAGGCATTTTGCCTTCAACAAAGGCACTAGCACAAATCTGCCAAGGTTGATGATGAATTTCAGGGAGGCTTGGAGCTGTTTTGACTTGGTTGGAGAAAAGAAAAGAGAAGAAAAGAAAAAAGAAAAGAAAAGAAAGAAAGAAAGAAAGAAAGAAAGAAAGAAAGAAAGAAAGAAAGAAAGATGGAAGGATGGAAGGGAGGGAGGGACAGAGGAAGGAAGGAAGGAAGGAGAGAGAAAGATGGAGGGAGACAAAGGAAGGAAGGAAGGAAGAAGGAAGGAAGGAAGGAAGGAAGGAGAGAGAAAGGTGGAGGGAGACAAAGGAAGGAAGGAAGGAAGGAAGGAAGGAGAGAGAAAGGTGGAGGGAGACAAAGGAAGGAAGGAAGGAAGGAAGGAAGGAAGGAAGGAAGGAAGGAAGGAAGGAAGGAAGGAAGGAAGGAAGGAAGGAAGGAAGGTGCTACATACATGTAAAATTAAGGAATGGGTTACCAAGTCTTTCCTTCTGGATGGTCCAAAGGAGGTATGATACTAAATTAATCTGAGTAGAGAAATACAAGAAATTAAGTGAGATCTGCTGAGAAAAAGCAAACGAGATGCAGAAAATATGAACTGTAAAACATTGGAATGCTCCCACACATATCTAAACAAAGTTATGGAGAAAGCCACCCATGATGCTGGGCTGATATTTCTTTCGCATAACTTTAATATGCTCAAAAAAGGCTCCATCTGTTGATACAGCAGGATCTCTTTTGGTGGGAACTGAGGGGTGAACCTTGGAACCTACTGCAGAACAGCTGCTTTGCTGGTGAGCTTCTATTTCCATCTCAATATGAATTCTTAACATCTGAGCTCAGTGTAATCTCCCTCAAGAGTTGTTCTTCTGGGCCAGCTTGCTTCTCTGCTCCAAGGTATTCCTTCCTCCAGGTGCTCTGCTGTCTACCTGAGTGAGAGTATCATGGACTATAACACCACTCATTCTACATTTTCACTCTTTTCCCCTTCTGAGTTCTTAATTAAGAATGCAAGGGATTGCACCGAGGTGTATTTGCAGGGATGTCACTTATATATTTTGTGCAGACTCTATTTCAGAGGTTGCATGTCTGAACTTTTGCTGTGATGGTCAGATCCCCTTAGCAGATTGTAGTTCACCTGGCTTTGTACTCAAAAGATTAATCCCATGTACTGAATGATGTAGGGCAGAGCGAAGGTGAATGGCTGGTTTTAATATTGAAATATGGCATCAGCTAGGGAGCAAACAATCAAACCCTGGGGCAGAACTCATTCAACTAAACAAGATTGTGAAAAGAGAAAGTGTGAATGTGCTTAAGAGTCTACTTGCATCTGATGATAGCGCACCCCCGAAGTCCTTTGACTGCATGGTTTTAGCTACAATCTTGACTTTCTAGAAAACTTTCTTGCAGATGGCCCTGATATCTTCCATTAGTCCATCTTTCTTTCTTTCTTTCTTTCTTTCTTTCTTTCTTTCTTTCTTTCTTTCTTTCTTTCTTTCTTTCTCTTTCTTTCTTTCTTTCTTCTATCTTACTTCCATCCTTCCTTCCTTCCTCTGCCTTTTTCTGTCTCTCTTCCTTCTCTCTCTTCTTCTCTTCCTCTTTTTCTTTTTTCTCTTTTCTTTTCTTTCTTTTTTCTTTCTTCTACCTAACTTCCATCCTTCCTCCCTCTCCTTTTTCTGTCTCTCTTCCTTCTCTCTCTTCTTCTCTTCCTCTTTTTCTTTTTTCTCTTTTCTTTTTTCTTTCTTTTTTCTTTCTTCTATCTAACTTCCACCCTTCCTTCCTCTGCCTTTTTCTGTCTCTCTTCCTTCTCTCTCTTCCTCTCTTCCTCTTTTTCTTTTTTCTCCTTTCTTTTTTCTTTCTTTTTTCTTTCTTCTACCTAACTTCCATCCTTCCTTCCTCTCCTTTTTCTGTCTCTCTTCCTTCTCTCTCTTCCTCTCTTCCTCTTTTTCTCTTTTTTCTCCTTTTTTCTTTCTTTCTTTCTTTCAATATTGGTGAGTGCTGAGAATCATTTTGATTAATTTTTTTTTTAAAAAAGTAAATATTTCCACTCTTTCCCCAAGCAGCCTCCATCATCAGAAAACAAAATAAACATATACATATATACATATCTGGGAATGATAACTCATTCATACAACTGACCTATGCTGACAGCCTAGCAATCTGACCCAGGGTCCAAAGATGAAAACACACCCTGATAGTCTCTTTTTCCTGCTTGCCTTCATCCATTCCACAAATGATGTAGGTTTAACTGTCCTTGTTCTGGTGATGATTAAATCCTGGTTGTTGTTGTTGTTGCTGCTGCTGCTGCTGTTGTTCAGCTCAAGGTATCATACCTAGTTCTCCTACCTCCTCCTTCTCTGTAACAACAATCCTAGGAGGTCTGTTAGACTGAGAGAAAGGCTGGCTTTCCTGCCTAAGGCAAGACTAAAACTCACCGACTCCTGATTCCTAGGCCACTACATCAAATGTTGTTCGTCCATCGATTTTGATGAAGACCTTGACATCTTGTGGGTTGTGGGCCATCAACGATGTGTCCGTAGGTGGCTAATAAGACCAATGTTAGCACGGAATGTTCTGCCACATACTGAACAAAGAAATGTAGACACTGTTACTTCAGCATTTGCAGCTCTGGCTTTGCGGAGTGCTCGCTTTTCTTGTGCCAAGATTGTCCTTCTGTGTTCATATGTCTGGCAGCCCTGGTACACCAAGGTGCGCCATGTCGGTCGATCATGCGCCAGAAGTTCCCAAGAGATGGTGTTAATATCCAGGGACTTAAGAAAAGCTTTTAACGTGTCTTTGTATCGCTTCTTTTGTCCCCAGTGTGATCGCTTTCCTTGAGACAGCTCACCTTAGAAGAGCTGTTTAGGGATGCGATGATCTGGCATCCTTACCACATGGCTCTTTTTAAAATCAGTCTCAACTTAGCTTTGATACTTAGCTTAGTACTAAAGTTATTTTTCCTATTTTCTAAACCTAAACCTATTTTCCAAAGCACCTGAAGGCAAAACAAGAAACAATGGATGGAAACTAATCAAGGAGAGAAACAACCTAGAACCAAGGAAAAAAATCCTGAAACAATCAGCCTATGGAATGTCTTGCCTTCAGAGGTTGTGAGTGTTCCATCACTGGAGATTTTCAAGAAGAGATTGTCTAAAATGGTATAGGCCAGGGTCTCCTACTTGAGTAAGGGGTTGGACTAGAAGACCTCCAAGATCCCTTCTAACTTTGTTATTCTGTTATATTCCCCTTATTTTGAGCCCATTCAAAGGCAGTCTTAAGAAGGGTTAAAACTGTATATTGGAGGGAAAGGTGAATGCAAGTTACAGGGAGCACAAAGAAATACAGTTGTCTTGGAGGAAACTATATAGGTGACTCAAAGTAACAGGAAACCCAAGCAGGGTACCCTAAAATCCATGCAGTTACCACATTTCTATTGGCCAAGTAATGGATGGCTAGCATCTCAATTCAACTGTAGGGAAAAACATCCTTTTGGGAGTCTTTTTTTTTCCCCAACATTTCTTTTATCCATTTACATTGCTCTCTGATGTGGTCTCGTTTGTGATTGATTTTAATCTATTCTTGTGTAATCAACTCTAATTGACCATGAATCAGCATGATATCATCTTTGTGACAATAATATCCCTGATTGGATAGCATCCCCCACAAGATTTCCAGGAAGGAGAAACAATGTCCAGGGCAAATGATGCAAAACCTTTTTAAAGAGGATTTTGAAAAGAACACAGAGTTGCATGAACCGTAATTATGGCGATATTGCTACACATACACATACACATACATATTAGTTGAAATTGGAGAATATTCAGAGTGGCACAAGTATTAGGCATTTAAGGTTTGCGATTTTATTAATTAAACTTTTTTCTTCCCTTTGCTTCCTAGCTGATGCTTCTAAATAGAAACTAATCCTTTAATAAATTAATTCCCTGGACTTTCTGTTCATCTTTTCTCAGATTATGACCTGCTCTTTTCACTTCCCCCTCACAAATTGCAAAACAAGTTAGTCATGGGTTAATGGATGTCACACATCAAGAATAATTTACCATTTTTAGGATGTTTTGTTTCTATTATTTTTAGTTATATCAAGGCTTTCTAGGCGCTATAGAAATCATATTTTTCATGAAATTAAGTTCATAATTGATGTCAGTCTGGTCTCCAAGAAATTAATCAGTGTGATGGGAACGCTAGTGGTGTTAGCTGTGAAGAAACTGAAAAACTGAGAACGTGGAACCGTGGTTTTTAATTATTTATTTCAACTTTATTCCAGCCCCAGTTTCTATCCTTTTTTTTTAATCTCCTGCAATTTTGATTGCATATTCTCCTCTTATACCTTGTTTTGAAAATGCATGGTATTTGATGGAATAATATAATTTCAGTATGGGTCAGGGAACAATGGGGCTAAACATTTTCAAAGCAGCTAATTCTACATTGGAACACGCTTTCAAAGAAAATAAATAATAGTCTTTTTCAGAATAATTTTCCTGCATTTCAGGAGAAAGTTGCTTGACATTTCTTTTGCTTAAGCACAAGAGAACCCGCCCACACACATACTGTACACTTAACTATCAGAATTGGTGGGAGAGTTCTGGAGAAGAATAATCTTAACCATTTATATTAACCCTGTTTTAACATGCAATCTACTATTGAATATAAAACACAAAAACAGAAGCACCAAATGGAAGGAAATGTCTACTTTCTAAAGAAAACCGAAATTGTTGGAGCTATAGGTTTGGAGAGAGTTCAATCAATTTGATTCTAAATCTGACCTGAAACTCTGATTTTAAGAGTTAACTCAGACAGCTTCTAGGGTTCTAATTAGGAAAGATTCAAGAGCATAATCCAATGAAAATCTTTTTTTTTCCCCAAATTGTTTCAAATAATCACAATAATTCATTTTGGAAACCTCAATCAGTTTGAAGGTCCAGATCAAATTATATATTTTGTTCAAACTTCCTTGAAAGTCCAGACTGAATCCATTTAATTTCCCAGATCAGTTTCAAAATTTCAGGGTTTGGGTGGTTCACATACTCTGAATACTTTGTGCCAAATTATGTTTCCAATGTCACACACACTGCATCATGCTAAAGATATTTTCTATCATGGTTCTTCTGTATTAGAAGCAATATTCCTTCAGAAGGCTGACAATGGATTTTCCCCCAAAGTATATAGGAATATTTGAGGATTTTAAGCGAAAATCAGCATATGGAGCTGGGGTGGAGCAGTGATTGGAATGTATATTGCAGGCTAATTCTGCTCACTGCCAGCAGTTCGATTCTCACCAGCTCAAGGTTGACTCAGCCTTCCATCCTTCCGAAGTCAGTAAAATAAGGACCCAAATTGTTGGGGACACTAAGCTGACTCTGTAAGCTGCTTAGAGAGTATGGAAAGCACTATGAAGCAGTATATAAGTCTAAGTGCTATTGCCCGCCCTTCCATCCTTCCTTCCTTCCTTCCTTCCTTCCTTCCTTCCTTCCTTCCTTCCTTCCTTCCTTCCTTCCTTCCTTCCTTCCTTCCTTCCCAGTGCTTAGAATGCAGACTAACTCTGCCCACTGCCAGCAGTTTGATCCTGACCGGCTCTAAGTTGACTCAGCCTTCCATCCTTCCGAAGTCAGTAAAATGAGGACCCAGATTATTGGGAGTAATACGCTGACTCTGTAAAACGCTTACAGAAGGCTGTAAAGCACTATATGAAGTGATATATAAATCTAAGTGCTATTGCTATGTGCCAGTCTCTCCATTGTACAGGTAGTCTTCAACTTATAACCATTAGAAGTTACAACCGCGCTGGAAAAAAGTAGCTTACAGCTGGTGCTCACACTTGCAAAACCGTTCTAGCATCCCCCTGGTCACATGATCAAAATCTGGGCGCTTGGCAACTGACATGTATTTAAACTGGTTGCAAAATCCAGAATGCCATATGACCAGATGCAATAGCATCCCACTGTTTATTGCAAGGGGAATACATTTTTGTTGGGAAATCCATAGAGATCTGTGCTGATGTTTCTGTATCACAGTTGTAGCTACCAGCATCAGCAGTAAGTATCTTCCAATCTTCCACTACTTTTTTCATTCACAGACGGATGGTGGGTTGTTATTTTTAACAGTTTGAAAGCAATTTCTTGTCACCCTTGGGGAATCACTTAATAAAGTTCCTAAGTTTGCTCAGCTATTTTGGCCGATAAATGTGTTTAATTCTTAGCAACTTACATGTTGCACATTGTAAGCACCATTTCTTAGCCATCACTTGCCTGGCTGACAAAAAAAAAATCTAGCTACTAAATAATAGCAGTAATAATACTAATGATAATTGGAGCATTACCTGAACGCCATAGGTGTTGACAAATTCACCATTAATCAGTTGCAAAAGGCAGCTTTTCTTGGAACAGCTTACATCCTGTGACGATACCTGTAACACTATCAACATCTGTCTATCTTCCCAGGTCCTTAGGAAGGACTAGATAGCTGGATTAAAAATGCCAAACACAGTCTGAACATCAGTCTGACTGTATGACAAATCACAGTGATATTACTTCTGACAATAGCAATAGCACTTAGACTTATATACCGCTTCACAGTGCTTTTACAGCCCTCTCTAAGCGGTTTACAGAGTCAGCCTACTGCCCTCCCCCAACAATCTGGGTCTTCATTTTATCAGCCTTGGAAGGATGGAAGTCTGAGTCAATCTTGAGCCAGTAAGAGTTGAATTGCTGAACTGCAGCAGCCAGCAGTCAGCAGAATTAGCCTGCAATACTGCATTCAAACCACTGCACCAGCACGGTTCCATGCAGTTATTGAAATATAATATTTTATCTACAGTTGTTTGGATTGGCTGATTGATGAAGATTTGAGGTTGTATTTGCTACATTTATTTATTTATTCCCAAGAAAGCTGCTTAGGAATAATTCTGAACAAACCAGAGATCAGAGTCACATGGCAAGGGTGGAAAGTGGGAGAACCCGTTGCAAGGTGTTTATTTCAGCACTGTTGCAACTTCGAATAGTCACTAAATGAACACTAAATGAATGGTCACAAAGTGAAGACTACCTATATGCTTAAGCCGCTAAGCCTAGCAGAAACTTTGACATGGAACTAAGTACAGGTAATCCTCAGACTTACAACAGTTCATTTGGTGACCATTTGCACTGAACAGAACTGAAGAAAATGGGCCATTTTTCAGACTTACAACCATTGCAGAACCCCCCCCCCATGGTCACCCTGATCAAAATTCAGCCACTGGGCAACAAACTCGTATTTATGGCAGACGCAGTGTTCGGGGATCACGTGATCTCTCTTTTGCGATCTTCTGACAAGCAAAGTCAATGGGATTTGCTTAACCACCCTGTTACTGACTTATAACTGCATGATTCATTTAACAACGGTAGCAAGAAAGCTGGTCAAATAGGACAAAGCTTACTTAACAAAGGTCTCGCTTAGCAATGGAAATTTTGGGCTCGCTTGTGGTTGTAAGCCGAGGACGACCTGCAAAGAGGGAATGGGAAAGGCCACCAGAATTGCAGAATGGATGAATGAGGCCCGGGTGATTTTTCCCGTGCTCAGGCGCACTTCTTTTCATCAACGGTTTGCGTACCCCTATTGGCATCCTTGTAGAAAACCATCGGAGGAATTAAAGCCACTGATTTGGCAATAGGCTTTATTGGATACAGCGAGACTGAGTTCTTAGTCAAGCTGCATTAGACCTGAGTATCAGAGATAAATTTACCCATTTCTTTGCAGCCAAAGAAAATGAAAAGTCACGGCTGAGCAGAGACAGTCAAGCAGCTCCTTGAGTTGCAATCTCTCAAGAATATAGGATCAAGAAATCAGGCTTGCAGTGGAAAAGGCACCTGTCAGAAAAAAACTTTCTTTCTTCCTTGACATCAGTTTAATATGGCTGACATTTCCCTCTCGCCGGCATATGCCAGCCTGCTTAACTGCACAGCGAGTCTGAGCACACGTCGTGCGTACGTTTTTTGCCTCCGCGATATTTTCTTTTCCAACCGTTCTTTTGTGCAGTGTAAATAGCCACTCGTCACAGCAAGGGGAAGGGCATCAGAAACCCAGCTGCAATTGTCCTCTCCTTCCAGTCAACATGGTTGCCGAGGTTGTGGACAGACATATGGCGAAGGTAGCTTGAAGCTGGAGAGAATAATAATCACCAAATTGCCAAAATGATGCCTTTCTTGCTTTGCAAGGTAAAAAGATCCTGGTTTCAAGGTAAATTTCTTCTGTAGGAGATGACCAGGCTGAGCCTGATGTTTTGGTAGTGGTCCCTGTCATGGTTGGTCCATTCCCAGGACCACTCCCCTTCCCCATGACATATGGCAGACTGGCATCTAAGTGAGGCATAGAAGGATGGCAGCTTTGACACAGGGAGGCCACTGAAAAAGTCTTTCCATTATATCTATTCTACCTCCACCCACATTTTACCTATCCACACGAGAGTGGGGAATAAACCTGCCTTCTTTAGTAGAGATTTGGATTTTGTAGAGATTATGGATCCATTTTGTTCTAATGATATTATGGTCCCCAGGTCTCCTTTCCATTTCTCCTTTGAGTGAGTCAGTCAAATAAAGACAAAATCAATTCCACAGTCCCAGTAAAAAGGCCAAGAATTGTCCTTCGAAAAAAGAAGATGACTATTGATGAAGGCATGTTTTAGTTGTGACCTACCTGCCAATGGGCAATTTTTGCTCTGAGAAGATGCGACACGTAATCCATATCCAACAAACGTCTGCCAGTCAAAATACTTGCTAATGATTAGATGGGATACTGCCTCCATAAAATACCCTACTTTTGACAGATAGCTTCAAACACGGGGTATAAACCACAAAAAATTTCATCTGCATCTAACACACTGCAGGAACTGTCCTTTCACAAACCTGTGAAGATTTTCTCTTTATTCACACGACAGCATACGTCCCTTAATAGAAGGAAACATCCACCCAAAATTTTGACCAGCAATAAGCTTCAGGCATTATTCTATTTTATGAAGGCAAGCCTTTACAGCAATGTGCCTATTCCTATACAATAGAAAGGAAACAGACCTAGGACTACTGCCAAAAATAAACTAGGGAGAGATAACGTCATGTAGGGTGTTCTTAGTTCTCATCTTGAATTTGGTCCACATTTATTTCAAATGCTTTTTTAAATAAATGAAGAAACATCTCTGTGCATCTTTTGCATTTTAATTAGATAGATTTATAGCTAGATGGATAGATGATAGATGATGATGATAGATAGATAATAAATAGATGATGGATTGGTAGCTAGATAGCTGGATGATAGCTAGGTAGCTAGATAGCTGAACAGCTGGATCGATAGATGGATGGCTGGATGGCTGGATAGATGATAGATAGATAGATAGATAGATAGATAGATAGATAGATAGATAGATAGATAGATAGATAGGCAGGCAGGCAGGCAGGCAGGCAGGCAAAGAGTTTAGAGAGAGAGAGAGAGAAAGATGATAGATAGATAGATAGATAGATAGATAGATAGATAGATAGATAGATAGATAGATAGATAGATAGATAGGCAGGCAGGCAGGCAGGCAGGCAGGCAGGCAGGCAGGCAGGCAGAGACAGGCAGACAAATAGATAAGAAGAAATAGATAATCAGGGATTAGGAAATGCCAGAAGGTGGTGTTACAGGTGTCTCGAAGATTGCACAGTATGGATTGTATTTGCTGCGGTTCTGTGGTTTTCAGATCTGAAGTTCCGCTGTGCTCTTAGAAACTGATTCTGTATCCTAGCCATATGGCATTGGGACATTTATGAAGCTTCAATTTGTCAGCTCCTGCTTTAGATATCGTTCCTTGCAGACATGATGATGGACTAGAACTCACAGATGCATGTAATTTAAATATCTTTTATTTTCTTACATTTTGCCATATGTTTGAGATACAAGCTTTTTTGCGGGAGGGAGGGAGGGAGGGAGGAAAAGGAGAGGGGAGGGGAGGGGAGGGGAGGAGTTTACATTATCCTAAACCTAAGTATTAATATTTCAAAAGTCTGCCGCTTAAACAATTATATTTGTAGAACAATAACATTTAATCCATTGACTGAATTGATGACAAATTATTATTGATTAAATGGGAGTGTGAACAGTTCAATCAGGCTAGCCACAGGATAGGGTCCCAAAAAAGTCAAAATGGCAGTGCTAATAGTGGTGACAAAGTTTCATTCATTTCTTATGTGCCTCTCACACACATGATGCAGAAATAAAAGAAGAAGCAGCAGCTTTGAAGCCACAACCTTGATTATTTTTTTTCTACTTCACGCTGCAGATACCCCTGAAACAGGTTTTAAAAAATGATTTTTGCTGAACGTAAAAGGAGTGGCATCATGGTTGACTTTACTGGCCAAGAACCAGGGACCAGGGACCAATTCCTCCCCTAGGGAATATTAGCATTTAGAAACTCTAATCCTTGGCCGTCTCTGGCTGTTCATCTGTCCTCAGGAGGCAGGCAAGCGGGGACAAAACAACACTAAAGAGGTCCAACATCCTTGCCATCTGGTGCTCTTAAGTGGGAGAGATCAAATAAACAGAGAAGGGGGGGGGGTGTAGATAAACGAGAGCCTGCTGAGGTTATCTTGGTTGAGGACTCCAGAAAACCTGGACTGAAACTAGCAAGGGGGCAAGAGCTATCTTAGAAAAGGCACTCTGGCGTAATGGTAATTACATTTTCATGGGCTGTTCATTTCATTTGGATGTTAAAGATGTTTTAAAAATGTCCTTTTGAAAGCGGCGAGCTGCCTTAACTCTTTATCTCAGTTAGCAAGGCAGGATGGGAAGCCCAAAAAAATATATGCAGATAGTCCTCAACTTAACAACCATTTGTTTAGTGACCATTTGAATAATAATAATAATAATAATAATAATAATGATGATGATGATGATGATGATGATGATGATGATGATGATGATGGTATCTGTAATACCATCAAACATCCACATCTGCTTATCCCAGGTCCTTGGTAAGGACTCGATAGGTAGATAAAAATGCCAAATCCAGTCTGAACATCTGACTAACTGTGCGATGATCAATAATAATAGTAATAATAATAAAGTCGGAAGGGACCTTGGAGGTCTTCTAGTCCAACCCCCTGCTCAGGCAGGAAACCCTATACCATTTCAGACAAATGGCTGTACAGTTTTTTCTTAAAAACTTCCAGTGTTGGAGCATTCACCGCTTCTGGAGGCAGGTTGTTCCACTGGTTACTTGTTCTAACTGTCAGGAAGTTTCTCCTTAGTTCTAGGTTGCTTCTCTCCTTGATGAGTTTCCATCCATTGCTTCTTGCCCTGCCTTCAGGTGCTTTGGAGAATAGCTTGACTCCCTCATCTTTGGGGCAGCTCCTAAGAGATTGGAACACGGCTATCATGTCACCCCTCATCCTTCTCTTCATTAGACTAGATATTCCCAATTCCAGCAATCATCCTTCATATGTTTTAGCCTCCAGTCCCCTAATCGTCTTTGTTGCTCTTCTCTGCCTCTTTTTAGAATTACAACCACACAGAAAAAAGTGATTCGTGACAGGTTTAAATAACTTTATGACTGTTACAGCATCCCCAGGGTCACGTGATCAAAATTCAAGTGCTTGGCAATTGATCTGTATTTATGACAGATGCTCAATTCCAGGGCCATGCAATCATCATTTGTAGTCTTCCCAGCTGACTTCTGACAAGCACGACATCAAAGAGGGAAGCCAGACTCACTTAACAACCATGTGGTTCACTTAACAACTGGCCAAAAAAGGTTGTAAATGGGGGCACAACTCATTTAATAGCTGTCTTGCTTAGCCACAGAAATTTGGGGTCCCATTATGGTTATAAATTGAGGGCTACTTATCAATAAGAGAAGAGCTGATGGGAGATGCATGAAAAAATAATCTAGATGGTGTAATGCTTAAGAGTGCTGCTCCAGAATCAGAGGGATATGGTTTGAATCCTACCTCATCTATGGAGGTCATTGATTGACTCAGGATGCTCAATCTTTTTCAGGACAGCTTATTTTGCAAGGTTATTTTGGCAGGATAAAATTAAGACTCGTATGCCACTTTGAGTTACTAGAAGAAAAGCAAAAATAAATCTATACTAATTATTGAAAGCCAACTTAGTGCTCTCTGAGTGTGGTGGTTTTCTTGCAGACATTTCATTAGCCAACTAGGTATCATCATCAGTGCTGGAAGGGTTTACTCTCATAGCCTAACTGGACCATGAAATATCTGCAAGAAACCACAAGCTCAGAGAGTTTTAGAAGCTTAGATCGCAGCTTTGGAGATTCAGGCTGCGCATTCCCTTAGCTGAAAATCAAAATATCCGTGGGTTCCTTGATGCTCTCTTGAGCTTGGCTGTTTTCTTGTAGATCTTTCATTACCTAACTGCACTGATGACATTACCTAGTTGGGTAATGGAATGTCTGCAGGGAAACAACCGCACCTGGAGAGCACCAAGGACCCCACAGTTCAATCCTGAGCTATGAATATTCTCTTCTTCTGCCAAGCTAATGTCATAAGACCTGGAACCACCTTCCGGGCAAAATTTCACAAGTCGTTCATCCAGTGGAAAGAACAAGGGCTTTCTGAAGGACCAAGTATGGTGCAAGAAGTTCCACGCCCAACCCACAAATTCTTCCTCGTTCAGGAGGAGGTTGTTAGCATTTGGATATTACCATAAACATTCAAGGGTGGGACCAAACCATCCTGGCAGTTAAATGTACCCATCTGTCTATCATCTGCCAATTCAGTGGGGAAATTAGCAAGCAATACAGAGCTGCTAATAAGGCAAAGTGTCAAGAAGAGGCATTAATGTAAGTGTTGGCATGACAAGAAAAATACGTTACCGTGCGTAAAACTAATAGCATCTCTTTCCCGGCTCATTCATTTCCTTCTGCTGAGTTCCTTAAGGTAAAGTGAAATCTTGCAAAGCACTCAGCAGTAGATATCTACAAATGTATGCAAATGTAGCGTCTGTGCATAATGAAGTTTTCCACATGTCTGAAGATAACTCGAGATTTTTTTTCTCTCCTCCTGCAAACTCTTTCCTCAAAATGCTGTTTGGGCACAACTTTGCTCTAGTTTGATGAAATCAGGAGAAATGAAATAAATAGAGTAGAGTAGAGTAGAGTAGAGTAGAGTAGAGTAGAGTAGAGTAGAGTAGAGTAGAGTAGAGTAGAAGTGGAGTGGAGTGGAGTGGAGTGGAATGGAATGGAATGGTGTAGAATAGAATAGAATAGAATAGAATAGAATAGAATAGAATAGAATAGAATAGAATAGAATAGAATAGAATAGAATAGAAAGAATATGGAATGGAATAGAATAGAATAGAATAGAATAGAATAGAATAGAATAGAATAGAATAGAATAGAATAGAATAGAATAGAATAGAATAGAATAGAATAGGACAGGTGGATGTCCAGTCTCTTCTTAAAAACCTTCAGTGATGAAACACCTAGAACGTCTAGTGACAAGCTGTTCCACTGGTTGATTGTCCTCACTGTCAGGAAGTTTCTCCTTAGTTCTAGGTTGTTTTTCTCTGTAATCAGTTTCCAACATTTTGCATAATGTGTCCAAAATATCATCACCGAAATCTGGTCACTTTTCTGTTGAGTCAGAAGGCAGATTGATTGGTTCTCTGATGAGTTTGTTTCCTTCCATTCTTCACAGTATTCTCTGGAGCCTTCTTTTATTATGGCTTGCTTTATGACTTGCTTACAAAATGAGTTTCAGCTGCAGGCCTGGCGAGAACGAGTGGCAATCCTTTTCTGCTTTATTACAAGGCAGAAATGAAGGATGCTTAAAAAAAAAAAGGGGGGGGGAGGCTCATCATCCAAATACTTGCTCGGATTCATAAGGCCATTTCCCTCAACATTCTTCAGAGAAGGAGTGAAGAAAGAAACACCAAAGGAAAGAGAGAACTAGGAAAACATAGCAAGGCTGGGATTTCCATACCCTCGTGTGGCTGAGATCTGTTGCTGTGTATAGCAAGAGCAAGAGCACTTAGACTTATATACTGCTTTTACAGCCTTCTCTGAGCTTTAGGACATGAGTGAAGCCTGGATTCCATTTTGTTATCATCCCAAGCAGCAAGGCATCATGGGATGGCTGTGATAATGCCAGTCAGTAACAGGCTTGAAATCACAATTCACAGCTAATTGTTGTTGTTAATTGCGAAGTCGTGTCCGACCCATCGCGACCCCATGGACAATGTTCCTCCAGGTCTTCCTGTTCTCTACCATCTTCTGGAGTCCATTTAAGTTCACACCTACTGCTTCAGTGACTCCATCCAGCCTCTCATTCTCTCTCTGTCGTCCCCTTCTTCTATTGCCCTCAATCTTTCCCAGCATTAGGCCCTTCTCCAGTGAGTCCTTTCTTCTCATTAGGTGGCCAAAGTATTGGAGTTTCAACTTCAGGATCTGGCCTTCTAAAGAGCAGTCGGGGTTGATCTCTTCTAGGACTGACTGGTTTGAACGCCTTGCAGTCCAAGGGACTCGCAGGAGTCTTCTCTAGCACCATAGTTCAAAGGCCTCAATTCTTTTGCGCTCAGCCTTTCTTATGGTCCAACTTTCACAGCCATACATTGCAACTGGAAAAAACATGGCCTGGACTATACGCATTTTTGTTGGCAGGGTGATGTCTCTGCTTTTTAGTAGCTAATAACAGCTAATACAGATCCACTACTACACAAGAGCCCTCATGACCTTCAAAGGCTGGAGACATCTCTTATAACCAGTAGGCAAGTTCCTTAAAAATAGATTTAATTTTGCTCTTCCAAATGCTGTCTCAGGCTGGATCAACATTAATTTTCTGGAAATGCAGCCACTTCTTTCTGAAAACAAACTAGTGATGTTTCCTGTCTCCCTGGAACTCCTTTGAAGTCAAAAGGAATTGGAAGTTTGGATGCTCCAGGACCCATCAGGTTAGTGTTGCCCTTGGTCTTCACATTGCCCTATTCATTCTTCTCCCCGAGATGGTAAACCCATATGATATGCATCTTGCAACAACCTAGCCTGAAGGTGACTAGTATATTTTTGTTTCAGAACCAATTTGCATTTCGATGCCATTTAGGAAATATTTTTAGCCCAGACATGTTTATCATTTGACCTTGTGTGCAGCCTAGCTGTCTGCTTCCCACACATCACAATCCAGAGGCAGCAAAAAGCAAGGCACCCAAAAATAAGCGGTAATAATAATAAAGGGGAGAAAAAAAGAACCACAAATAATAAGTGTTCCGTCCTGAAGACAACAGTCAAATCAAACCAATAGGACTCAGTCATTATGAATATGTATTTATGTACACCAGTGGGGATATTCATTACTTGAATGTTGTCTTGGGAATAACAACTCGAAATTCATCACCTGCCCCGGTATGTCATACATATTAACAAAGACAAATTTAAAACTCATTTGAATATTTTGCAATTTTTTTTTTCTTTTAAGAAGACTTTTGTTTCAGAGATAATGGTTTGCGGGGGGGGGAAGGGGGAGAGAAGGGCAAAGCACAGCAATGACAGAAAGAATGAAAATTTATTTTTACTCCGAGAGGGTCGTTTCTGATTTCAGGAGAAGCCAAGAGATGTCAAAAGGAGGGGATGTAAGGGAGAAGGTCACCCAAGATTTGCAGAGAGTCATGATGAAATGTCAATCGAACTCTCAGCACACACACATGCCGGACACACAGATCGCAGCTCACATTTCAACAGCGGTGGCTCTGCCTTAATGGTGAGCAGGAAAAGGTGAGCAAGAAAGGGCAACGGTCCAGACACAGCCGATTTTTAGCATTGAGCTGTTTGTCTCTTTGCGACCAGCCAAGTAAAAAAGTAAAATCTGTCTCAGTCTGGAATTGGCTCAGGGCCCTGCTGACTTCAGAGCTGGGGTGTTGATAGGGAAGATCTGCATCAAAAGCTGGGGATGATCGTGCTGGTGCAACCATCATCTCACAATTCTGACAACTTCTCTTCCTGAACATGCACCATGGCATCAAAGACACGTCCAGAATTTTTCTTGTTAGGAACACATTGTTTTGCCCTTACCTTCTTCCTCTAAGGTTATTTTTCTTATTTCCCTGTCTAGTCTACCCTTACAGAAATTCCTGGTGATTTCCTAAGATCAGATCCTTACTGGCTGGGTTTGTATAAATTATTAAACTAATAGCTTGTTTAGTTTGTACACAAGACTAGGCTTTTTGCCTAAGATATAAACCACATTTATGCACTGTGCCATGAAGATGTAGCACCACATGAATTCAGACCCTGCTTTGCAAACTTAAACAAAGATCAGAAATAATGGTTACAGAACCAAGAAACCCTCCATTTTTTTCCCTATTAGTTCTTACTGAAATACATGAAGTTCTTATTGAAATACATGAAGGGAATTTTGTTTTATAATTTCTCATAATGGAGAGGAGAATATTGGAGGAATTCTTACTGGTGGAGCACAGAGTTCTTGCACTTATTTTCAGATTTGTTGGAAGCTGGCCATGATTTTGTGTTTTTTATTCTTTGTGGGCTTCTCTTGAGTTCCAAGGTAACAGACCTTTTGGGGGGGGGGCTACAAAATACATAGCACAATTGATTTTCCCAAAAAAATCTAGTTAAGAGATTTCAATTTGCCCATGGAAAAGGAAGCTTAGAAGGGATTGGTTTTTATTCCTGATACTGCATGTCTAAAGTAATGGATGGCCGCAACCAAAAAAGAAATTCAGAACTATATCTAAGATCCTGGATAGGCTTCAAGAGAGATGCAATTTCTGCTCCCAAGCCATTTATAACTCTGAAAGCCAAGAAGCATTCTGAATTTGGCTCAGAAACAAATGAGTAAGGCCTGTACAGATTATAATGAATAGATTATTACTTTTAGTCAATTAGTTTATTCCCCCTCTTCAAAGTAGGCTTGACTAGAGGGTCTCTGTTTATTGAAGTTCTGTTCAAAGAGTTCAAGAAAAGACAATATCACCACCTTATATGGTAGCTGTTTCAATGGTTGACAATTCATACAGCCAGGAAATCCCTCCTGATCCCTGAATTTACTCTTCCAGCAACCTTCTGAACCCGGGGGATTTCCAGGATCATCTTCAAAAGTATACCCAGTTAACTAGCATGGCTGCAGTCTAGATTGTATCTTGATTAGCACCATCTATGTGACTGACAGTGTTGACAGGTTGTCTCAATCCTACAGCAATTGAGAAAATACCTAGATCACAGCTTTATGGCAAGAACAAGCATTCTTCAGGGTACACAAGAACACAATCGAATTAAAAGATGGAGGAAGGAGACCACTGAGCAAGGAATAACATTAAAGGAGGACATGGCTGAAGGATCTGCTCTCCCTCATACAACTTCAAGGACCCTACATTTAGGAGTGCCTAAATGTAAAACCAATATGCTCGTGGAGGTAATAATAATAATAATAATAATAATAATAATAATACAAAGACCTACAAATAGAAATAGAAAGACTGTGGCAAAAGCAAGCAAGGGTAGTACCAATAGTAATAGGTGCCTTGGATGCAATCCCAAAATAACTGCAGCACCACTTGAACACCATTGGCATTGACAAATTCGCCATTAGTCAATTGCAAAAGGCGGCCTTACTAGGAACTGCTTCCATCCTGCAACGATATCTGTAATAACATCAAACATCCACATCTGCCTATCCCAGGTCCTTGGTAAGGACTCGATAGGTAGACAAAATGCCAAATCCAGTCTGAACATCTGACTGACTGTGCGATGATTAATAATAATAATAATAATAATAGAAGAAGAAGAAGAAGAAGAAGAAGAAGAAGAAGAAGAAGAAGAAGAAGGAAGAAGAAGAAGAAGAAGAAGAAGAAGAAGAAGAAGAAGAAGAAGAAGAAGAAGAAGAAGAAGAAGAAGAAGAAGAAGAAGAAGAAGAAGAAGAAGAAGAAGAAGAAGAGTAGTAGTAGTAGTCATCCCTGGAGACAGCAGAATAGAAGAGAAAGAACTGGAGAATATAACAAAATACAAAGACCTACAAATAGAAATAGAATCACTGTGGCAAAGGCAAGCAAGGGTATAGTACTAATAGTCATAGGCGCCTTGGGTGAAATCCCAAAACAACTGGAGCACCACTTGGACACCATTGGCATTGACAAAAACATGTACCGATAATGACTTATTTTTTGCTAATGCTAAAGCCAGGAAGGTGGCTTCATTCTGGAAGTTTGAAGTTTGATTAAACACAGATCTAGACAAGATCAAAGTTTGATCTTGACACAGAGGTGGCTCTCTAGAACTTCAGGCAGAGATGATCTGTCAGTAAGCACTAAGGTGGTTCCAACTTAGGGTCTTCTTATGCAAAGCATGTGCCCTCTTTTCAACAGTGATCTTCTCCTGTTCTCCTTCCTTTCACCTTTCTTCTCTTCGTGGTTTTTGCTAACTTTGAAATGTAGGGCATAAATCCCTCAAGGCAGAGGCCTGTTCCTTTTGTTGATGTTGCTCTGCAAAGCACCATGTGTGTACTGATTTATGTGATCTACAAAAATAAAAATAACCAACCGATTCATCGCAGGCCTCTTTTGGAAATGCAGCAAAAAAAAACAAAACACAAAAAAACCCTCGCATCTACGCCTTTAAGTGTGCATTGACTAAAGAAGCGAGTGGTGGAGATTTCAATACCATTTCCATTTGCAGCTATTATTCCCTTTAGTCAAACTCTAAATGAGAGAATCAGAAAGACAAGTGTTCATCAAGCGAAGATCATGCTTTGACATTTCTCTAACTGCTTTACCGAATTTGACAACCCTTGGAGGCTCTGTCGCAGACGGTGGAGCCATATAATAAGTATCGAACAAGGGCTCTAAAACTCATATGGCAGTTTATTTCAATCAATATGTCTCCCTCCCTCGCTGACTTTATCTTTGAATGCCGAAGGGTCTGTTGTTGTGTTCGGCTTGGGCATCTTCTGATGTGAACAGCATTTTATAAATGTTGGCATTTGGCAATGAAGATTCTCTTGGCCCACGCAGATAACTCCCAGATATTTTGGGTTTCAGATCCCACCAACCCCTGTCTGCCTCAAGATGTAAATCAGACCAAGAGATCAAATCCACGTTAAAAGTGAAGCTGCTTTTGTTAAGATTGGCTATACTAACAGAATCTTCCTGATCTGGTCTTGCTGGCCGTTCTAGAGAAAAGAAGGACTAGGGGGAAAATGAAAGCAATGTTCCAGTATTTGAGGGGGTCCACTTATTTTCCAAAGCACCAGAAAGCAAGACAAGAAACAATGGATGGAAACTAATCAAGGAGAGAAACAACCTGGAATTAAGGAGGAACTTCCTAACAGTGAGAACAATTAACCAGTGGAACAGCTTTCTTTCAGAAGTTGTGGGTGCTCCAACACTGGAAGTTTTTAAGAAGAGGCTGGACAGCCATTTGTCTGAAATGGTATAGGGTCTCCTGCCTGAGCAGGGGGTTGGACTAGATGACCTCCAAGGTCCCTTCCAGCTCTATTCTGATTGATTGATTATGCTTTGTCTCTATCCTTTCTTATACTCGTATGAATTGGAGGGGTTTCTGTGACATTTACACAGACCTCCTTCAATCTTGCTTGGGTAATGGAGGGGCAACTCCATCACATTTTTTCCAGGAGAGAACAATTATATAGCACTCCCTCAATTTAATTTTCTCTTGGCTACAGTCCAAATGGTTGGAGAGCCTTGGGGTGGGGGGGAGTGAGGAATATCTCAGAAGCCTCCAAGTAAGGATCTGGATTTGAATCCAAAATGTTCTGGATCACAAATAATAATAATAATAACAATAATAATAATAATAAAGTTGGAAGGCACCTTGGAGGTCATCGAGTCCAACCCCCTGCTCAGACAGGAAACCCTATACCATTTTGGACAAATGGCTGTCCAGTCTCTTCTTAAAAACCTCCAGTGTTGGAGCATTCACCGCTTCTGGAGGCAGGCTGTTCCACTGGTTAACTGTCCTCACTGTTTAGAAGTTTCTCCTTAGTTCTAAGTTGCTTCTTTCCTTGATTAGTTTCCATCTGTTGCTTCTTGTCCTGCCTTCAGGCACTTTGGAGAATAGCTTGACTCCCTCTTCTTTGTGGCAGCCCCTGAGATATTGGAACACGGCTATTGTGTTCCCCCCCTCCTCGTCCTTCTCTTCATTAAACTAGACATACCCAGTTCCCAGAGCTCCTTGCCTTGGGTCACACAGCTATGGCTGATAGGAACTAAAGACCCCAATTTCGATGAAGCACTGGGGTGCCATTTTTGCCTCCCTCTCCCCAGTCCTTGTTATAGTAGAGCCTTCAAGAATATAGCTGTTCCCATTATAGTTAAATGTGATTAATTCCACAGTGTCAAGGCTTTGTAACAATCACATTCCTAGACATTGAGGTAGAGTCTTTCTTTGCACTGGTGATACAGTTGGAGGGTTGTGAGTGTGGCAAGGTCATCCCTATGAGATAGGCATGGGCATGGTCAATCAGAGTGGGCATCACCAAGCCGTATAAGTGATTAGCTTTTCCCTCACAGTTTCCAGAATGTTCCTTCCCTCTCTGAGCTAGGCCTTATCCCCCTCCTCTTTTTATTTTCTCTGATTGTCCTGTGGAAGATCTGCCCTGAGGCAGTCTCAAAATATTATGCCTGAAGCTCACCCCATGCTTTGCAGAGGGCTTCCTTTCTATTTAATTTTCTTTTCTAATTCAAGGAAGCGAAAGATAATAAAATCAGGTGAAGTACAGATGGTGGTATATCTGTTGGCATATATTTTTTCCCCCTGGTATATGTTAGAACTTCAGGCTTTAAGGTGCCAATAACATTTTTTTTTCTTTTTCTGCATTATCTTTATTTTTGCTGTAGTAACAGCCTAATTCAGCTATTCCTGTGCTAGAAAGATAATATGAGGGAAGGAAGCCAGGAAAGGAGGAAAAAACTATAATTAAAGGTAAAGGTAAAGGTTTACCTGTCACTCTGACTTTAGGGCATGATGCTCGTCTCCTTTTCTTGGCCAAGGGAACCAGCGTTATTCCATGGTCATATCGGCAACATGGCTATACGCCACAGGCTCACGGCAACCTGTTACCTTCCCACTGAAGTGGTACCTAGTCACATTTGCTTGCTTTCAAATGGCTATTGTTGTTGTTAGTTGTGAAGTCGTGTCTGACCCATCGTTACCCCATGGACAACCTTCCTCCAGGTCTTCCTGTCCTCTACCATCTTCTGGAGTCCATTTAAGCTCACATCTACTGCTTCAGTGACTCCATCCAGCCACCTCATTCTCTGTCGTCCCATTCTTCTATTGCCCTCCATCTTTCCCAGCATTAGGCTCTTCTCCAGTGAGTCCTTCCTTCTCATTAGGTGGCCAAAGTATTTGAGTTTCAACTTCAGGATCTGGCCTTCTAAAAAGCCGTCAGGGTTGATCTCCTCTAGGACTGACCGGTTTGAACGCCTTGCAGTCCAAGGGACTCGCAGGAGTCTTCTCCAGCACCGTAGTTCAAAGGCCTCAATTCTTTGACGTTCTATTTTCATCATTCCTGTTCATGGCTCAAACCGAGAAGATGTGAAGGATGGAAAAGCAGAACTGCTGAAACAGAACCATCTTTCTTTCCTAAAAAGGAAAAAAAGGCAAAGAAATTAGGGTTGGATGCTTTAATGACGTTCCCATAAATTAATCTTTTGCTCTTTTTTTTGTCTGAGTTATTGCTTTAATTCCGAATCCGTCCTTACAACAAAAGCGTGGATCTTAGACACATTTATAAGGACAAGAAAACCAAAACTGGTGCTGGATTTGTTTCTAAGACACTTTGATCGCCTTGCAAGTCTTATATTAATTTTTGCTTCAAAAGACGCATTAGGCCCTGTTTTCTGGTTAGATCTTATTTTGGGGGAAATACGGTACTAAATGCATCCATCTGGCTGATGATTTTAACTAAGGCTTATTTTTGTGGTGGGGCTTATATTACGAGCGTCCTGAAAAATCATGCTAGGGATTATTTTCCAATTGGTAGGCAGGAGTTGGGACAAGGGACAGGAGCTCACCCTGTTGCACAATGCTCCAGTCCAGTCAGCTCTCTAAGCTCAGTTTACTTTAACCACTGAGCCATCGTGTCCCCCCCCCCATAATTAAAGTTATTCTAATGGCTAATTATAACAGATCATGATTTTCATATTTCATTATGTTTTCGTTATGTCCCTCTCAGTGACCTTCCTTAACATCAAATGGCCTGAGACATGCCAAATTTTCCATTTTATGAGTTCCCTCACCAGCTCAAAGTCTTTCCCATCAACCTTCCATGAATTAAAATCTGAGGACAATCCACATCTGCTGTAGTAAAAGGAAAAGAAACGGTAAAAGGTGTTGAATGCTAACTAATTAACTTTGATGAACAGGAGGCAATTTTCTTCTCTCTTTCTTCCCCCCCCCCTCTCATTTTTCAGATAAGCACTGTTGTTCCAGGACTCCCAGCCAGAATGATGACTAATCGTTTAATCAGTGAAGGATTTGATACCAAAAATGGTCAATTATAGTTAGGTGTAATCAGTTTACCAAGGCCTAAGCATTTCATGGTCACATACTGTGCTACAAATTAGAGTTACTTTCTATATGAAAGTAATCGAGAATGTCTTGGTTTGTTTAATGTAGCCCGATCATAGCAAGACTGAATTGGGGAGAATGGTAAGAGTTTGGCCCAGTCAACAACGAATAAACAAAATACAATCTCCATTAATGGAGTAGCCAAGGATTTGAATTACTGTATTTTCCGGCGTATAAGACGACTTTCTAAAGCGTGGAAATCGGCGCCGAAGTCGGGTGTCGTCTTATACACCGGAAATTACGGTAGTTTCCAGCATATAAGATGACTTTCTAGGCATGGAACTTGGCGCCGAAGTTGGGGGTCATCTTATATGCCAGGTCGCCTTATACGCCGGAAAATACGGTATATCAAAAGGCATAGGTGCTCTGAATTGGTTTGGTTTCTTACTGTATCTCTCCTTCACCTTCCTCTTCTATGTCCATCGTTCCAAGAGAGAAATCATATCTGATAATGCATTGTAGAGATCCAGTTTCACCTAGGGTCTAAGGCACCAGATTAGATAAGTCTGGTGACTTTGCATTTCTGGGCTAAGGCACAGACTAGACCATGAGTTCTAGCCTTCCCTAAGCCCAGAGCCAGCTAGAAGACTTCGGGCCACGCATTCTCTCTCTCAGCTCAAGGAAGAAGGCAATGGCAAACGTCTTCAGAAAAACTTGCCAAGCAAAACACATGGATTTATCCAAATACAGTGGTCACAAGGAGTCCACACTGATTTGAAGATACCAACCTCTCCCCACCCCATATTACAAAAAGGTAACAAATTTGAGGCTATTGCATACAAGCAGAAGAACATCTTCAATACTACAACTGATCAGATGTCTGAATAGTAGACTAGGAACTATTTTTTTCCAGAAGAACTAGCCCAGTACTCTGCTAGGTAGATGAAGCTTTTCTCTAGTATAAGTTAATATTACCCACAGTTCCTTATGCCTCCTTATTTTTTGGCACTGTGATCTTTTAAAAAATGATCTGAAAAAAAAATTACGTCCCTATTCAATTTCTAAATCAGCTTTCCATCCTTGTTCACATATGCTGTTTTCTTATGCAGTTAGGATTGGGCATAAAAACTCTGCCCAACCTGTAGATGGCAGGAAAGAGTTAGAATTTTCTTTATCTTTTTCTGCCCTCTGGCGGACATCTCTGTTGTTGTTGTTGTTGTTGTTGTTTTTGCAACTCCATATAGAAAACAGGGAGAAACAAAGAGAAACAAAAAAGAAATACAAACCACATTTCCATTTTATTTTACTAAACTTAACTGGTAGAGAAATTGTCAGCACCATCTTATTACTCCCTGATTTATTAACCCTACTCATGAAAGGCATTTAGCTATTTCATTTACCCATTTTTAAAAATCATTAATAAAACAAAATGCAGAGAGAGAGAGAGAGAGAGAGAGAGAGAGAGAGAGAGAGAGAGAGAGAGGATGATTCTATAGCAACCATCCTAAAAGGATTAGCACCACAGAGAAATGTATCAAAAAATATGAAATTAACCTTCCATCATGATTCTTTTCATAATTTTCACCTGAACATTGAGAGACTAGAAACAGCAAGAATTTGGTTTGCCACCTTTGATAGATCAACATTTAATTTTTCATTCAAGTCATATGTGATGTTGCCAATGATGAATGAATATTGTCTAGATTGTAACTCCAAGAGGACCTGTAGTTATTTAGCCCCACTGAATAATATTATAGGAATCTCCTTGTGGATGTTAATTATTCTATAAAATATGTCTTATATTGGAAGAATTGAAGATATTAGATTTATTACTGTTTGTTCAAAACAGAGGTTCTCCCACTGGGCTACATTAATCAGTCTCTGAGAAAGTGAGGCATCACACTGTTGTGGAGAAATTAAAATAGTCGTATCCAAGAGGCTCACTACGTAAGTTTAGTGTTCTTGTAATGTAGACTACAACCTACTCCTTGGTAAGCTAGAAAAAAGTGGAATAGACAACATCATCACCAGATGGATCTGTAGCTGGCTGACAAACCTTACTCAATGGCACTACATCCACATGGAGAGAAGTAAGCAGTGGGGTACCACAAGGTTCCGTCTTAGGCCCAGTAGTCTTCAATATCTTCATCAATGATTTAGATGAGGGAATTGAAGGGGAACTTATCAAATTTACAGATGACACCAAACTGACAGGACACCAAACTGACAGGAGACAGAAGACAAACTCAGGATCCAAAAACATCCAGACAAACTTGAACAGTGGGTGGGATTGGTGGGTCAAGTGGTGGGATTCAACTATATGAACAACTGGTTCTCTGTGTGGATGCCACTTCCAAAAGTCCATTCTGGGCCTGGGCAACAAAAAAATAGCTACAGATTCTGCCGAAGTGGTGTGAACCAGCTGAATCCCACCACTGGCCCTATCCAACAAAATGAGTTTCAATGTGGAGAAAAACAAAGTTTTACATTTAGGCAGGGAAAATCAAAGGTACAAGTACAGATTGGGTGAGACTTGGCTTAAAAACAGTAACTGTGAGAGGGACCTTGGAGTCCTAGTGGACGATCACTTGACTATGAGCCAGCAGTGTGCAGCAGCAATCAAAAAAGCTAATACAGAGGCATGGAATCAAGATCATGTGAAGTATTAGTACCACTTTATAAAACCCAAGTAAGGCCATACCTGGAACACTGCAGCCAATTTTGGTCACCATATCACAAAATAAGATGTTGAGAGTTTGGAAGATTATCAAAGAAGAGCAACTAAAATGATCAAAGGCCTGGAGACTAAAACATACAAAGAACGGCTGCAGGACTTGGGTTTGGCTAGTTACAAAGCACAATAACTTGTTTAGAGTTTATGATTTTGGACATATCTCACTATACAGGTAGGACTGAGTCCCAATCATGAGTATAAAAACCATGATGTAGCAATAGATATTCCCATGATTCTAAGATAGAAGCTAAGACTTTGTTATGTTGCTTTGCTACATCTTCTGGTCATCCACACAGTCACCACACAGATCCTAGATGCTTAGTTTTGCATTGAGTTAGATGTAGTTTTCACAGACTTTTATATTATTAAACTCCTTCATTCATCAGAGGGAAGGTAAAAACAAGTGGAAAGGAGGAAGAAATGGAACAGTTAACAAATACTTTATTCCTTTCTTTTATATCTGAATCAGAAATATCGTGTTGGTCTTTCTTCCCAGAGAAAGTACAGAAATTAAAAGTGAACATTGGTGCCAAAGCTGCATTTCCACTTTTGATAAAAGTGTCTGCCAACTCAGTGCACCTGCCTAAAGTACATTATGCTTATGATCAGGAACTGGAGCTAATCCATTGTTTAATCCCATCCAGTTGAGAATTAAAAAGTGGAAACAAAATTATTAATTAAAAGGCAGTGGAGCAGCTATAATTTAATAACTTTAAGCCCCAAAGAAAACTCAAAGGAAAATGAAAAATTCTTGCATGTCCTCAGCGGTACAACGTAAGCTTCTGAATATTTGGTTGTATCCATGTAATATTTAGGAGTGCTTCTTCAAACTGGGATGCTCTAAACACTTTGAGACTTCGACTATTTAATCATCATAGTCAACAACATAACTTTTTTAGCAACCGTGAGGTTTGATGGCCTTTATCAAAGCTGGTAGCTTATGCCACAGTTGATTAGAATGAATCACACTCATGAATTATGGACATAAACTGGTTTAATTGAAAATACCAACTTCGATATCACTCTGTCATGGTCCTGTATATAATTTCTAGCCCTAAACCCTCCTTTAGACCGGCAAACTCCAAAGAGTGTGATGACCCAGGGCCCTGAACGGAGGCAAAGCAATTAGCTGGTCAGAATAATTGTCTTTGTAAGCACTGCCAATGTTCACCCAACAGCCCCCACATATGCTGCCACAAGTTCAATAAAACAGTCAACGGAGTTAAACAGTTCTTTAAAGTAAAACAGATAACAAACAATGTATGATGTTTTCCACGCCCAGCTTGCCCGTAACCTGCAAACTGCAAAACTGCAGACAGCAAGGAAAACTCAGCAGGAAACAAACTTGATCCAAGATACAAAGAGTCCAGGTACAAGAGCTCACATCACAAGAGTTCACGTTTGTTCCCGGCAAATGCCCCACCCCACAACGTCTCCTTAAATACCTACTCCCCAGGTGTGCCTTGTGGAGTGGGGCGTGACGCTCTCCTCCCGAGCAAGTGAGCCTGCCTCCTTTGTGCCCTCCTCCCTTCTGCTCTCCTTGGTCTGGGATCTGGTGGGGAGGGGCCTTGCTCCTTGCCTGATCTCTGCCTTCCCGGTTCCAAACCTGAAGGGCCCTGGCCTGCTTCAGCCTGCCCCTCCCCACCGTCCTATGAAGCCACGGACACCCCCTCCTGGGAACTCCATGAATGACAAAGAGTTTTCATGAGTAGGTCATCTCTCATGGAGCAGAGAACCCTACTTTACAAGGGCTTTTACTTCTCCCCCAAATACAGAAATGCACAGATAGAATAGAGAAATTCTAATAGAGAAATACGAATAGAATTCCTATTCAAATCTTTTTTCACTCTATGCGTTACATGGGAGTCAGTTCTCCAAGCGAAGCACCATTTTTAACTATTGTTAGCCACCCAGAGTCATGAATTTTGAAAAGGCTGGCCGTATATGCTTTATATGTATATTGTTATTAAAGCTAAATCTCTTCAACCCAGGTGGCCCGAAGTAAAATTCCCAGCTCTCCAGAATTTGAGCCATCGTCAGCCAACATAACTGGAAGGCATCCAATCAGAAAGAGTGCCCTGCTCATGTGATCCTTGTGTGAGTGAGCCATCTTTAAAAATGAGGAGGCTGTGCTTAACAATGGATAGAGCAATGTCCATGAAGCCTACTATTGTGATCCTAAGAGGAATCTTACAGCTGGTGGTGGCTTTCAGGCTGCTCATCTCTTAAGCATTCACACATTCAGACAAAGGCCTGCTTTAAGCAACCATCACAATTGCTAATTTGGAGCATTTATGCAAGAAAAATGACAATGTAGAACAGGACAGAGAGAAAGTCCAGTTGAATGCAAATGTTGGCTGCTTCAGTAGACAGATACCAACACTCAAGAAGAAAGCAACAGGCTGCTGAGCAAATCTCCCAGACTGGAGCAGTTACATTCATTATTTCTCCTCTTCAGAGCCTTTCTTTTGGGATGGAGGCCACCATAGCGTGATTTGTCCCTAACTATCATGCCCATTCAGCCTCAGAGAGTGCCTCCCATCCGCAATACCTCCATTTCAGAGCTATTCAGTCTTAATTGGCTTCGTTTATACTTTCCCATGCCTGGAGGATGAGAGACAGAAAACTCAACTTATCTTGATGCTCCCATCCCCAAACTCTTCACCTCAAGCAGCCAGCAATAGCAAAGGAGCCAGCTAGATTGTCTGCTTGATCCCTGGAAAAGAAAGAACGAGCGTCGAAGCTGTCGTAACATTCTTTTCTTTGCATTGTTTCCCCACTTTTGCAAGCTCTGTTTAACGTTTGCAAAGAACTGCAAATTCTGCTTCGCGAGCCGCCTCTTCCTTTGCCTCAATTAGCACTGGCTGTCAAGCCTTTTTAAAATTCTGCTCCAGATAAAGTAAGTGTTTACTGTATCAGACTGTGTAAAATCCAGTAGGGGTTTTTGGGGGGGCCCTCAAAGAGTCTACCGTAGGTAATTTCGCACAGCTCTTCAATTCACTAAGAGTATTCGATTTCTGCACTTGGGTCTCCAGTGGAGTGCTGGGATTGATAGCCGAAAATGGAGGGAGCCTCTACCTCTGAGAATTCCCATAGGAGTGCCACTCACTCCCAATGTGTCTGCAGATAAATTGCACTCAGCCCACCCTGCTGTCTTTGTGTAACAGAATACAACAACAGTTTACATTTTGCCACCATTTCCCAGAGGAGTTCTTCTGAGTCAGAATTATTTAGCTCCCATCCCTTGGTTCCGTCTCCCAGATTTGCACAGGAGCAACCTAAAGCAGATAACAGACCCAGCCTTTTTTTTTTTTTAATGTCAGGAATAAATATTAATTTGGAATAAAGCAAAGCAATATTGGGCTCGGTTTCTTGTTCTCAATCCGAAGATTCTAAATAATAATAATAATAAAGTTATGAGCAGAAGATTTCCTTTTTTAGGGCTATTGGGTAAAGAACTGGCAAGAAAACTTGGAACTTCGTTATGGTATAAAGTTGACAGCAGCAAGAATCCTATACGTGTAAAAACGAAAAGATTTGTCCATTCCCAATGATGGGAAAAATGGGGGAGCTGGCGGAAATGGGTGTCCCCTGAACTTGGTTGTTTCCTTGCAGACGCTTTATTAAGTAACATCATCAGTGCTAGTAAGAGGAGGGGGGTTGCTCTCATTTTATATATTAGTGGCTTGTCCTGACAGCACTGGTGGAGGTGGGACCTAGAGGTTCTTTGCTTGGACTGTGTACTCTTAGCTGGTTTGGCAGTTCTTTG
Organism: Crotalus tigris; assembly: GCF_016545835.1. Classification (NCBI taxonomy): domain Eukaryota; kingdom Metazoa; phylum Chordata; class Lepidosauria; order Squamata; family Viperidae; genus Crotalus; species Crotalus tigris. The sequence goes on along the minus strand of NW_024096999.1, from coordinate 4,451,257 downwards.
GGGTACTGTTTTTCTCTTGATTGTTGGTCTGATGTTAATCTTGGAGTTAATCTATGCCACAAAGAAGAGGGGGGTCAGGTTGTTCACCAGAGCACCAGAGGGAAGGACGAGAAACAATGGTTGGAAGCTGATCAAAGAGAGAAGCAACCTGGAATTAAGGAAAAACTTCCTGATAGTGAGGACAATCAACCAGTGGAACATGCTTGCCCCCAGAAATCGTGGGCGCTCCATCACTGGAAATTTTTAAGAAGAGACTAGACAGTCACCTGTCTGAGATGGTATAGGTCCTCCTGCTTGAGCAGGGGGCTGGACTAGAAGACCTCCAAGGTCCCTTCCAGCTCTATTCTATTCTATTTCAGTGTTGATTGCTGGTGGGTAGGGGTTTTGGTCTTTTGGTTCCCTTTTCAGCTTGTTGATTGTCTCTTTTGCACAGTATTAGATATTACCTTTATGTTTCTATTGATGGCTAATTTGTCGGAATGCTAAGCTTCTAGAAACTCCCTAGTGATTTTGGACCTGCCTTGGCCTAGGATGGTCACAGTTTCCCAGTTTTTGGTTAAGTCTGTCCAAAGGAAATTAGCAAGAGATAAGAGTAGAAGAAATTCAAGGTGGGCTGGATTTAGTTCTCTTGTGAGCTTAAAGAGACTCATGACTGATGACATGTTTGACCCCTCCCTCAGGCTGAGCCTGGTCATCTCCTACATCTAGTGGCTGTTCACTCATTACACTGTATGTTGTAGATGACTTCTGTTTTTTCTTCATGAATAAGAAGAACCTCTCCAGTTTTTCCACCTCCACTAATATAGTAAAGGTGCTCAGAGCAAGTTGGCCAAACAGTTTATCATGACTGTCTGATAACTATCAGGCAATTAAAGGCAAATCTATTGATTTATGATTTATGTGGCCTTTTATGAGCTCTGCAATTACTTGAATAAAGATAATGGAGGTGAAAAATAACGACTCCGGTATAAGTAGTTATGAATGAACAACAAGAGTGCATCAGTTAAGGATCAAGAAGTTAAATGGTGCAGTCATTTTATTATAAGTTTCTAATTTTGATTATTATGTCAATGGGCAGCAGAAAAGCCCTCTTGGCACAGAAACAACAGTTCCAAGTTCGACTAAAACAAATTGCCAGCGTGAGTGTGCATACACACAGAGAGACACTTAATGGGAAGAGTTCCTTCTACTGATGATTCAAGTGAATGATCTTGACCTCCCATTAGGTTCTCGCCCAAACAGGTTGCTCTCAGAAAGGGTTGGTAACAGGACCACTTGGCCTTGCAAAGACAATTTAATTGAAAATTCATTTGCCCATCAGTTCCCATCCTACAAAGGGACAGTGCTGGGCTGCATTAACAGAGGGATAGAATCAAGATCACGTGAAGTATTATTACCACTCTTCAATGCCTTGGTAAGGCCACACTTGGAATACTGCATCCAGTTTTGGTCACCATGAAGTAAAAAAGATGTTGAGACTCTAGAAAAAGTACAGAGAAGAGAAACAAAGATGATTAGGGGACTGGAGCTAAAGCATATGAGCAATGGTTGCTGGAATTGGTTATGTCTAGTTTAACGAAGAGAAGGACGAGGGGGGACAGGATAGCAGTGTTCCAATATCTCAAGGGCTGCCCCAAAGAAGAGGGAGTCAAGCTATTTTCCAAAGCGCCTGAGGGCAGGACAAGAAGCAATGGATGGAAACTAATCAAGGAGAGAAGCAACCTAGAACTAAGGAGAAACTTCCTGACAGTTAGAACAATTAACCAGTGGAACAACCTGCCTCCAGAAGCTGTGAATGCACCAACACTGGAAGTCTTTAAGAAGAGACTGGACAGCCATTTGTCCGAAATGGTATAGGGTTACCTGCCTGAGCAGGGGGTTGGACTTGATGACCTCCAAGTTCCCTTCCAACTTCATTATTATTATTATTATTATTATTATTATTATTATTATTATTATTATTAAGAGCGATGGGGGTTGGGGGGTGGAGGGAAGGGTCTGCACTATACCCATAAAACAATTTGATCATTGGACTTGCCGGATCAGCATACAGTACATTATGCCGTGAAGAAAATGATTAAAGCAAGTTAGCGTTTCGTCAGGCAAAGTAATTACGTTATGATGCATTTCATCCACACAGATACTTCTCTTGGCGAATGCATTTATCTTGTTGACAGAATGTCTATACGTGCTGGATGGAAGTACATTTTATGGAGTTGATGCAATTCATTCCATCTTCAAGAGACTCTTGAACGTCGGCTGATTTTTTATTTTTTTTGTCAGCAGGATAGATTTGACCACGACATGAAATTAAATTTGTCTGCAAGATCAGTGGTCCAAATGTGTCAGGACCCAGCCTGCAGGAGCAAACTAAAAAGGAGCATGAGACATCCAGACATTGGTTCACTTATACCAAGTCTTTGTTTAATCCTATTTTGGGAATAAACTGCAATTCCACTTAGTGACACTAATGCATAATTTACTGATGTTGAGTAAGATACAGTTGTCTAAATCCCTGCTTCAGACAAAACTATTAACCATGATTTCTGTCTAGAGTCACTTCTACAGAAAGATGGGCAGCATGTAAATTTGATAAATAAATTTTCTAACTATAATTCAAGGACAACCTCTTGGAGGCTGCATGGGTAAGTGAAGCTGAAATTGAAAAAAAAAAAAAAAGGTGAGGGATTATAGCCAAAAGTGGATGGGGACATCTGTTTTCTTTCCGATTTCTCCTTTTCTTTTCCTTCTGACTTCTCTCTTTTTCTCAGTCACTCTCTTTTTCATACCCTCTTCTCTCTCCCTTTCTCTTTCTCTCTTTCTCTTTCCCTCTCCATCTCTCTCCCTCTTCCTCCCTTCCTCCCTCTCTCCAGCTGTCTCTTTCCCTCTCTCTCTCCCGTTCCCTCTCTCTTCCTCCCTTTCTCTCTTTCCCTCTCTCCCTCTTTCTCTCTCTCTCCCTCCCATCTCTCTCCCTCTTCCTCCCTTTCTCTCTTTTCCTCTCTCTACCTCCCCATCTCTCTCCCTCTTCCTCTCTCCCTTTCTCTCTTCCCCCCTCCATCTCCATTGCTTTCTCTCTCTCTCTCTCTCTCTCTCTCTCTCTCTCTCTCTCTCTCTCTCTCTCTCTCTCTCTCTCTCTCTCTCTCTCCATCCCTCTCCATCTTTCTCTCTTTCCTAAGTAGCACATTGTAAGCGATTTTCATAAAGGCTAAATTGGTCATTTGCAAGAAAGCTTTTAAAAGTGAACTGAACATTGCAAATTGTGGTTCCTTGTTTCCAACAGACTCTAAGGACTCTTCCTTGGAGTTCTTCCACCTCTGGATTTCTGGCATGGGATGGTAGCTCAGATTAAGTGGTCTATGAAGTCCTCTTCTGCTCACCCCTAGATCATTCCAAGCAGCCCTTGGGAAAGATATTTGCAAACCATTCGTGCAATTTTAGGTTTGTTCTGCCTTTTCTTCACTTGGCTGGTTTCAAATATTTCCCTATAATTAACTTTGTCACAGACTTCCGATAATATGAATTACATCCTTACTAATAAATAAAATAAGCGTGAACATCCAAAGGCTATGAAAACTAAGTATTTAAGTGCTACGAAAAGACCTGAAGAAGACCTGAATTGATTGATTTTATGGGATGATGAATACTTTATTTCATTCTTTTAAAATGATATTAACCGAGAGCTTTTGGTGTCTTCTCTGTAATTTAGTAAACTAGAAGAGAGAAAAATATTTTCCACTTTCCTGGATTTTAAAGATCTGAATGGATTAGTTGAGTGCTTTATTTACTTTTACAGCATGCCTACAATGTAGCTATTAAATATGAAAAGCGGTTAGAACAAGAGATAGCTGGGAATTCTAATTCATCCCCAGAAACTTGATAACATTCACACGGATCCAGCCCAGGCTATATGAAGTAAACACCAAAATGTCTTTGTACTTAAATGCACAAATAAGTTATGTTTATTTTGTCTTCTGTTTCAATTTTTTTCCCCTCTCAAATACATTTGGTTTATGAATTTTGCAAAACTCATAGGATCATAAATTCATGGGATCATAAAGTTGGAAAAGGCCCTTTAAATTTAAAACCTTGTTCAGCACAAGAATTCAAATTATAATATTTGGAACAGATGGTTGCTTCACACACACACACACACACACACACACACACACACACACACTCCTTCCTTAGCAAGGAGAAGACATTGGTTTGTGAGGTTGACCTTTGTGGGAAACATGTATCAATAATTCCTACCAATAAGTCCATTTCATTTTGTGGCACATGAAAGCTGGGGATGAGTGACTGATGGGCAGAATTGTGTGACTAAGATAACTTAAGACTGAGCTTTTCTTGAGGAGTAGGAACATCAGGGTTCTTAAGAGCTCAGCAACAGCTCAATTGGCTGTGTAAACATGAGATTTTTAGGAAGGTCAGCCTTCATAAGCGACAATTCTAATGAAAACTCATCTTAACAGCATAGTCATTAGTTTTATCAGATGATCGGGCCATCTGCTTGACAGAGGGTTTATGTAAGTAGGACCATATGCTCCTTGTTACTCTGTCATTGGAGCAATTATCACAAAAGGTGGACCACATGCGTGGCTCAGCCAAAGCAGAGGCATATTCTCCTTCAACTGATTAGGAGAGCGTCTCAGTATCGGACATGTCCCAGTAGTCAAATTCCTTGCTAATTTGGACAGATTCAGAGTTAAGCTGGTCTAAAGCTTTGGGAAGACTTAAGGATGGAGTAGACTTCTGCTGCGCTGCATTGAATAGGATGGAACATATGCGATTATTGTTCAGGGACAGTTACATAGATGTTCGTTTTGCATGTGAGCAAATTATAATCTGTCCTACCTGAAAATCAACACAACCCAGATGGCCAGAAAGGTCCAACAGAGACTCCACTTCCTTTGTTGCGAAAGAACAAAGTGGAACAACAACTGATGACCTTCTTTTACCGGTCCACTATAGAAAGTGTCCTCTCACATTGCATTATGGTGTGGTATGCTGGCTTGACAGCCGTGGATAGAAAGACACTATAGAGGGTGGTGAGCACAGCACAAAACATTGTGGGCTGTCCCCTGATACCTGTTCTATCTCAGCCTGTTGCCGTCCTTGTTAAAGGCACAAGGACCAAACCTCTGCTGATAAAATAGGCTGGAGACTTTAAAACAAAACAAACCCCTTTTAATATGGGTGACAAACCTGCCAAATAGTCCAAAACACAAACAGCAAAACTCAAGTCCAAATGAAGGAAATAGTCCACAGGAAACACAATGCAAACAGAAGAGTAGTCACAAGCAAGACGAACAGACCAGGATTCCAAGAAGTATTTTGCAAACGGTTGCCTTCAGCAACAAGCACCGCCCACACCTCCTCTTTTTATACAGCAGTCCCAAGGCGTTGCCTCTGATTGCCTTCTCCTTTTACTCTGGAGTTGCCATATTGACTGCTGCTGATTTACTCTTGCTAATTGACGACGTGTGCAAGCATCAATTAGCAAGTCCATCAAGTGTGAGTCCTCTGAGTCTGACTCATTCTCCTCACACAGCTGAGCTTCATCAGGAACACGACTGGAGGGCCCAGGCTCTGCATCAAACCGTGAGTCCTGTAATTCATCCGAGCCTCCCTCTGCCCCTGATGGTCCTTCCAATGCCTCCTCCACCTCATCCTCAGATTCCTCAGACTCAGCTGTTGGGAGCACAGGCTGGCACGGAATCACAACACTACCACTAGATGCCACCTCTAGGGCCCGCTGCTTTAGAAGAGTGAGGAAAATCCTCAGGGATGACTCACACCCTGGTCAGCACTTCTTTACTCTCCTACCATCGGGCAGGAGATATAGAAGCATAGCCAGCCGCACAAACTTGCTGAACAACAGTCTCTACCCATGGGCTGTCAGACTCCTGAATGGAAAATAACTCCATGTATGATAGACTTGCGGGGCCGGTGCGTTGTGCATTAAATTCACACGGAGCAATAAGAGTGTGTGTTTGTTGTCATTGTGAGTTATGATGGGGGGGTGCACGAAGGGAGGCTCAGCCAATCTCATTGTACACATGTTGTACTTTGACAATAAAGGAATCTGTAATGTGCCTTGCCTTCCCCTGCCTCCCAGGACACAGGACACACACCTCCACACAACCTGGGGTTCAGGAGTTGTTTGCATCGGTCCCTCTGCAGCCGTTTGCAACTTCCACTTACCTATCAACCTCCTTCACAGTGTAGGTATGTGGCAACAGCTACAGGCAGTTGTGGGCAACTCTAAATCAGCCTTTAGGAGATTCAGAAACAGAGGTGCAGGCACTGCGCATAGACCAGTGTTTAGGTGGTTAAGGCACTAGACTAGAATGCAGGAGTTCAAATCTTGTCTTTATGGAAAAGGAATAGGAAGCTCACACCAGCCACTGCATACAAAGAAAATTTATACAAGATGTTTTATAGGTGGCACCTTCCCCCTGTGAGATTAGCCAAAATGGACAAAAAGACCTCACCGAAATGTTGGAAATGTAAAGAATCGCTAGGAACTTATTGCCATATGTGGTGGGAATGTTCAAAAGCACAAAAATGTTGGCATTTAATAAAACAGTGGTTAGAAGAAATACTAATGCAGAACATTGAGCTAAAACCAGAACTCTTTTTGCTGGGTATCACTAAAGATAGATACAATAAAGGCTCCTTATACCTACTATTACACATGCTAACAGCAGCAAGATTAGTCTTTGCACAGAGATGGAAAGACAGTGAGACACCTTCAGAAGAAGAGGTAATAAATAAGATGTTATCCTGTGCTGAAATGGATAGGTTGACGTTAGAACTTAAGGATAAGAATGAAACAGATTACTATGAAATCTGGAACAAATTGTATGATTGGTTGGGGAAAAATAGAGGGGAAAACGCTCCGATTCAGTGAAACACATTGATCAAGCATGATGCTGATTAAAGGGAAAATATTTAAATATTAAAGTGAAAATTAAGAATATTGATGACGGGAACTATCAGAGAGAATATCTATGGGGGGGGGGGAAAAAAGAAACATTTGTGTGAATACGTGGATTATGGATTATAGATATTAATTGTTGACGATTTTCCTTTGTAAATGTAAGCCAGGCAAACACACTGTTAATCAACTATGATGTGATTTATGTTTTAAAAACCAATAAAGTTTATTAGAGGCAAAAAAAATCCTGTCTTAACCATGAAAGCCAACTGGGTGACTCTGTCTCAGCTCAAGGCATCTCACAGAACTGTTATTGTGGGGAAAAATAGGAGGAGGCAGATGTGTTCAATATGTTCACCACCTTGAGTTATTTGTAAAAGGGGGGGACACAAGTAAATACATAATGCAAGTAAATACGTTTCCCCCCTGAACTTTTGATCTGAGGATCAGGATAAAGAGAGAAGGAAGAGGATGGACATTTCACAGAGATGTTCTGGTATTTTCACTGCCTTTGGGGAACATCTTCTGGGCTGCAATGTTTAGAACTTTCAAGAAATTCTACAGGGCTGCGAATATTTACAGAATTCTTCCACAGTGAGTGATAAGGAGAAGTCTCTGAGGACCTCCACAGAAGTGGAGGTGTCAGGAACTAGAACCTTTCTACATATGATGATGCTGTTGGGCTGTATATATGCTAAAATCTAAAGCAGGGCTAACAAAATTCAGCTGCTGTGTTTTTAGAGATTATTCTTAAGCACACGATGGTGTAATATGATGACTTGGTTCCTACAAACTGCGAAGACAGGGTGTCCAATCTTTGATGACTTTAAGATATGTGGACTTCATCTGAGACTTCCACAGGTCTCCAAGAAGCCACGGTTGGACACCCCTGTACTAAAATAATAGGATGAGCTATAAACTATATATTTCAACCACAGTTTCTTATGTGTCTTTAATCAGCGAGTGCACAGTAGTCTTCCTAACATGAATGTGCTCCGTGCTTCTTTTTAAACGTTGCTCTTGTCAAATTTAAAACTTCTTTTATCCTGAAAGGAACAATTACCACAAATCCTGACATATTCAGACTAAAATCAGTTTGCACTAAAATAAAGTTACTCTTCTTTGTTCTTAACCAAAGTATCTGAAAACACCGAGTCTTCTCAGTGACTTCTGATAATAAAGAATTCCTCCAAAACTATTAGCCTAACAATATTCATTAAATTTCCAAAGACAGAAAGTGTTTTTTTTTTAAAAAAAAATAATAAGGTAATTTATAAACCGGGACCTTCCAGAAGTCTCAGATAGAGATACATATTTAATTTCAAGCTTTTTTCTGCAGAGAGGAAATACATGGCTTGCCAAGAAAAGAATGCAATTATGGTAAGTAGGCAGAAGTTCAAATTGCAGGCAAAGTTTGCATTGTGTTTAATCCCCAGGTGGCTTATCCACACTCAAGAAAAGGTTGTTTTATTCCAAGGAATTGGTGTTTCAAAAAATAAGCCTAATTCAAATTGTGTTTCTTACGCAACAGCTCATATAGCTTTTCCTAATCAGTCTATTAAGTATTTCAAACATGTGTTTAGCCCTCAGTTTTTTTCCACACCTTTCTGTTTCTCATCCTCCTGCATTTTCCTCCACCTTTTTCAATATGAAGAAAAAAATTTGCTTGATAATTTTTCCCTGAGATCCAAGGGAATTCCCAGAAGTGGCATATTTATTTATTTATCCAGTTTATACACGGCCAATCTGATTGTCTAAGTGAGTCTAAGCACCATCATCCTTTTATATTTATTGTGTAATAAGGCGGCAAGTGAATCTTCTGGCCTTCACTGAACCAGCTGATCTCCAGTGATCCGCAATCTTCCTCACTTCCAATAGTTCACGCTCAAATGAGAGCCAATCCTACTCCTTTACTAGGACTGATGATGTTACCTAGTTTGGTAGTGAAACGTCTGCAAGAAAACAACCAGGCTCATAGAGCACCAAGGATCCCGCAGCTTCAATCAGAGATGTCCACAGGATGTGATGCTTCCATCAAAATGTTGCAATGCATGTTTTACTCCAGGGGTCTTCAAACTTGGCCCTTTTATGACGTGTGGCTGAGGAATTCTGGGAGCTGAAGTCCACAAGTTTATTTATTTATTTATTTATTTATTTTTGAGACTTATACACCGCTTTAAGTGCAAGCGCTCTCTAAGCGGTGTGTATATATATATATATATATATATATATATATATATATATATATATATTTACATTGCCCCCAACAATCTGGGTCCTCATTTTACCTACCCCGGAAGGAGGGAAGGCTGAGTCAACCTTGAGCCGGTGAGATTGGAACCGCTGACCTGCTGAACACAGTCAGCTAAAGTGGCCTGCAGGACTGCACTCTAACTGCTGCGCCACTCTTGGCTCATTAAAGTCATAAAAGGGCCAAGTTTGAAGACCCCTGTTTTACCCCATTGGTACATGCATGTGACATCATGACCCATGTACAAAAGGGGTGGAGTTTGGGTTATAGTGTTGCTTTATCACTAGACTCTGACCACAGAAACTTCTCGCCACCGATCCCTGCAACTTAACAGGATGGAGCCACAACACTAGCCCTGTTACTAAACCAAATTGAAAACAAAGTAAATATATGGCACCATGTTTAGTGCTGCCAAATGCATTGAAGGAAAGTCTATGAAACTGGCTATCTCAGTATGCCCTTAGAATATAGAATACAGATTAATAGAGGTGGAAGGGAACTTTGAGGTCTTCTAGTCCAACCCCCTGCTCAGGCAGGAAACCCTATACTATTTCAGACAAATGGTTGTCCAATCTCTTCTTAAAAACTTCCAGTGTTGGAGCATTCGCAACATCTGGAGGCAAGCTGTTCCACTAGTTTGTACTGTCAGTAAATTTCTCCTTAGTTCTAGGTTGCTTCTTTCCTTGATTAGTTTTCACCCGCTGCTTCTTGTCCTTCCCTCAGGTGCTTTGGAGAATAGCTTGGCTCCCTCTTCTTTGTAGCAACCCCTTGAGTCAAGATTTAGTTGGGATTCATGAATGATAAGGCTTTAATTCACATAAATAAGGGGATGAAGATAATCTGTTCACCAATAATCCACTCGAGAAAAATTATGGGTCAAATACGTAATTCACTACAGATCTCTTTCAAAAAGCCACTTTTAAAACAGTCAAATGGGATAAAGGAAAACAACAGCCCTAATACAATCTCACTTCTCTACAGCATCAATTAATATCCTGTATTTGTGTGTGTGAGGGAGAGAGAGTGTGTGTGCGCGCCCATGCACATCTGTTTAATCCTCCTTTGCAAATTACCTATTATATAAGATAATAGGAGAGAAGTCAAAATCATGTTTTAGCGGAATCAAATTATTGCTAATAATTATATACATGGAAACTCCCCACAAAAACCTTCCATTGGTACGTGGAACACCCACTGTACAAATACTTTGCTCTTTGTTAACATTTAACAAGGGATTCCATTAACAGGTGTTACTGAAACCAGGGGGGGGGGAATAATTAAATGTTGAGTGCTAAGGATTTGTTCTCTTTCACACCAATTTGCTTGGCCAAGTCCTCATTGTATGCTAAGATATGAAAGGGTCGCCATTTCTTTGATACAACCTTATACAACCTGTTGCCTAATAAGCAACTCACCGCTGAAGGTAGAGAATGATAAATGTCCATTTTTATTTTGCTGAGTGCTTTCTTTTTTCCACTTTAACTCTAGTCATTTGTCCATTCAACTGTGCTTTTTGTGCGGGGGCACACAAAAATTTGCATGCACTTTTATCACCCCACAATGAGTATACTGTACTACCATTTTGCCCTCCGAACATTTTTGCATTTTTTCCCCCTAGCCTAGAGATTTTTATGCAGTTTTCCTTTTGATGCATACATTTTTCCACGCTGTTGTTTTGCTTTGGAGTTGAGAACTGTCTTGTAGGACCACAAAAGGTTACAAACGTTGGCAGAAGGATCTCCTCTGAAACTATGTCAACCGATTTAGCAAGCTGTAGTTACAGGGTAGTTCTTTCTTCCACCTCTCTTGTGCACAGCAGATTCAAGTCACAGAAAGGATGGTCTCACCCATCACGAGTAATGTCTGCACATTTCTAAAGCACCTGACCTCCGTTTAAAAGGAACGAAACAGGCAAAGAAAAGAAAAATCTGCCACATTTTCAAAACTGCAAAACCTTTACGTCTAAAGAAGGTCACCGCAATTTTCACTTCAGCCCTTCCCCAATAAAGAAAAACAAACAAGGCTTTGCATCTCTCCATTCAAACTCAGAACTAGTGTGTGACCCTTCAGGATAGTTTTTCCACTACTGATGTTTAGATGCCATGGGTTTATTGTCAGAAATGTTAAGTGTAATTTATCTGACAAGTGCTGAGATTCATGCAATCAAGTCTCTCAGCGATGTGTGTACGCAGTATTGCTTTTGACAATAGGGTTCCTACAAAGTAGTGGCATTCTCTTGGGACCTTGCAGCTCTTGGTGGAGAGAAAGAAAGAGGCAGATCACCAAGTAAGAGTCGGAAACAGCAGCAAGATAATGGAAGGTGTCATAAGAGCATGACTTGGCATGGCTTCATCATGTGTCAACTGAATGGACAATCCAAGGGCAAGGCAGTCTCAATCAGCATCAGGCATGGACTTGGTGGATTTTGGCTGCAACCCAAGCACATCTTTGTCCAAAGCCAATAAATTGAGGACTCAGATTGTTGGGGACAACATGCAAATAATGCTTCTACATTGTAAACTGCCCAGAAAGTGCTATAAGGGCAGTATTTAAGAAGCTTAAATGCTATTGCTATTGCTGTTGTTACTGTTGTGCCATTTGCAATATGATTTCATGAAATTACCTGCTAGATATTTGGGTACTAATAGAAGAAAATATTTGTAGCTCAGGTTTTGGACTGAGGAGTCCTTGATGCTCTCTCAGCTTGGTAACATCATCAGAGCCAGGGTGGCACAGTGGTTAGAATGCAGTATTGCAAGCTAACTCTGCCCACTGCCAGGAGCTTGATCCTGACCAGCTCAAGGTTGACTCAGCCTTTCATCCTTCCAAGGTCAGTAAAATAAGGACCCAGATTGTTGGGTCCTTTGTAAACCGCTTAGAGAGGGCTGTAAAGCACTGTGAAACGGTATATAAATCCAAGTGATATTGTTATTGCTACCAGTGCAGTTGGGCAATGAACGATCTGCAAAAAAACAACCAGGCTCAGAGAACATGTTGCCAAACTGTAATTTTGAATGCAATTAAAAAAGGAAATGGTTAAATACACAAGGAGCTATTAATTATCTTTAATTAAATTAACATTAACTAAAGCATAAAAGACAGATTTAGTGAAAAATTAAAAACTTAAGCAGGGCAACCCCCCCTCCATCAACCCTTTAATAAGCGGTCCCTGAGAAATCCCACGGTTGTGGATAAATTTGGAAGCCAAAAATGTATTTCAGAAGAAGTCAGTGGCAAATCACATCTAGATAGTTACCCAAAAAATGACATGGATGTCTGTTCATGTTAGCAACCAAGACTTGAGTTCTGTTTGAGGAAATCTTCACTTTCACCCATTTCTTTGGCTTAGACAAAGAAGATTTTGAAGTGTGCCCTAAAACACTCTGCTCAATGCTCAAGTATTCAAACTGCCTTCAGACTGCCTCTGACATGCATAAATGGCATGCATCCTGCTCTAGAAAAAAATGGTGTCAGGAACTAGAACATCCAAGCAGAGAAAAGCCATGCACCCGAAAACAGACTTAAGCAGCAAATGAGCAAAACAAAAAAAACTTATATTATTGATCTGATAGTAAAAGCCACCCAGGTGTGCCCCCAATAATTCACATTTGCTGGAAATGTTCAAGCAGAGACTGAGTGGACATTTGTACAGTGTTTTAATTTGGATTGCAGAACTAAACAAAGGGTTTGATGTAATGCTATAAATTATCGTATCCAGTGGTATACTTACTTGAGTGTATGCATTCAAATATTTAATTAAGCCTGTAGAGGATCTAGGAATCTAATTCAGGCATTCAAAAAAAAATCCCAAATACTTATTTCACATCTGTGAATTCCCTTGATTTATCTACAACTTGCTTATTCTACACTGTATCAACAGGGTGTCTTCTCAGTTCTAGAGCAAGAGAAAGAAAGAGAGGTAAAGATTATTTCAGAGCAATATTTCCATATTTCTTCTCCTGACATCCAGGATTGCCATGACCCATGCTCTCATAAGAACATTCTGTATATAAAAGATTTGTAGAACATGTTCATTATTCAGAATAGAGCAAGAAGCTATATTTAAAAAAGGAGATATTTATGGCTAGGGAAGCAAGCAGACATTAATAGGATTACTAGCACATATATTTCCATGCTAAAAAAAAGTCACATTTTCATTTAGCCACAAACAAAATTAAGTAGTGTGCTTGAAAGACATGATAACAAAGAGACAGGAAAGCGAAATTAAAGTCAAATGTTTTTGCATAGCCCACTCAAATGCATCTAGGCAAAATCTCTTTTTATGTCTGTGTGCCTGTGTGTATTTTCTAATTCAGTCCATTGAATTATGCAGAGCGTTGTTTGTAGCTGGAAAAAGCAAGGGGAGCAGCACTTCAAAGATCCTTAAACAGTGTACAAATAAAAATTATGCATCGTAATGCAGCCTTACTGAGATCCCTTCAGCCAGTGGGTCCATAGCCCTGCGATCTGCTTCAGAAGACGTGTAAACACTGCCAAACAGCTGCATCCTTCTCCAACCGTCTCTCTCTCACACACACACGCACACATACACACACACAAACACAAGCAAACACAAACGCAAGCGCACACAGACACATACATAATTGCAATGTCCGTCATGGTATCTTTACAGAATGCCAAACAGAAAAATCATAATCGCAATTGATTTATTTTACTGGGTTCTCTGACAAAATTGCTAGAGCAGAGTGTCCCCTACTGGGGAAACAGACTTTGATTTCTTATCTCCAGTATTTCTTCTTCTTTTAAAGTAATGCAGCAATATTCTTTCAGTTTACCTCTCTCCTGTCAATCAACTTGACCCATAGACCATGACTGCAACAGGGGAGAAGACAATGCATTTTGTCCAGAGGGAGCAAAAGGGAGCAAAAGAGAGAAGGAAAACTATCTTAAAGATTCGGCTTTGTGACCTCTCCAAGCATCTCTGATTTGATTAATGGCCCAATAACCATCCCTTGTATAATCCACCATAAATGATCCTAAAATGCTTAAGTTTCCCATGCATGCTGTCTTTCTAGAAAAAAATCCTATTGAATCATTTGTCAAGGCTGACTGAAAAACCATCCAGTGTCAAATCGTCTTCATTATTATCTCTTTTTTTCCCCTAGGTACAATATATTTCATCTCTATTTTCTATGACAATATATGTTGTCTCTATTTTCAAATCAGCCTCTGTAAAGTTCCTTTCTGATTATCAGGCTACATTCAATTTCTGAGCAGATGCTAAAAAGGATATAATTTATTTTGCAAGGAGAAGTGTTTTTGCACGCTTACCTACATAGCAATGATTTTTAAACAGATATTTTTTCTGTTATTTTGATTTTTTTTTATGATTAACATCTTTGGGAGTGGTAGTGAAGGCGCAGATAAAAGCTCACCGGAATGAATTAAACTAGGACAAAATTCATTGTCCTCGACTGACTGTCAGATTGTGGAGAGTTATAGGAAAAAACACATCATGTTTCCTGGAGGACAAAGTTGGATGGCTTTTATGGAAGGCATGTTGCGTAGCAAAGGTGACTGATTCAATTCTCAGATTATGTGGGTAGATCTTGAAAAGAATTGTCAAGAGTTGTAGCCAAGCAGTATAAAGATTTGGAAACTATATGGACCAATAATATAATCTGATATAAAGCTGTATCTTGGCAACAGCCTCTATACTCAGTGGATTGGCAATTATTAATAGGTTTAGTTCTGATTGGTTGATCTAGCAAGATTCTTCCTGATATCTTTGTTCAAAGACACTAAACAAGTGGTCTTTTTTTAATCTCTACTAAAAATGTTCCCCATTATTTGTGTTACATTTTGCCACTTTGATAACCTTTAACTTTTATTTTGGTGGCAAACGGCCAAAGCAGCAAACTGCACAGAGACACTAAAAATAAATGGAACAGAAGCTACAATGTTATTTGCTGTTATTAAAAATAATAACAAAAACAAAGTATAAAAGAGCAGACTCAAAATGCAGTAATCACAACAACCGAATCAAAATATTGTTTAACATGGTGCAGGTTAACAAAAGCACTTTAATTTGGAACCTCAAGATAGTTTTCGGATGTTAACTAGGACCAACGTGTTAGTTTAATGTTTTCAGTCTAAGCTAAGGCTTAGAGTGTAATTTACCATTTAAAGGGATCGAAAGAATTCTGGGAGGTACAACCTATCCAGAACTAAAATATAGATAAAATTCAGTTTCTTTCCTTCTCTCCTGCAGAGATATGGAGTTCTACCAAGAATGCCAGTGTAGTTCAGTTCCTTGCTTGCTCCTAAGTCAGTGGTTCTCAACCTTTTTAATGCTGCGACCCCCAACCGGTCGTAAGTTGAGGACTACTTAACCGGTCGTAAGTCGAGGACT
Organism: Crotalus tigris; assembly: GCF_016545835.1. Classification (NCBI taxonomy): domain Eukaryota; kingdom Metazoa; phylum Chordata; class Lepidosauria; order Squamata; family Viperidae; genus Crotalus; species Crotalus tigris. The sequence goes on along the minus strand of NW_024096999.1, from coordinate 4,435,693 downwards.
ACTCAATTGGTGCAGCACCGTTTGCAGAATGGGACTTTTGGCGGGCTCAGAAGGGCAAAGACAGCCTGGACAATTCCTATTGGCTTTTGAAAGCCAATGGAATTAGACTCTATTCAAGAGAGTCTCTTCTCTTGGCTTTCAAAAGCCAATAGAATAAAAGGGAGTAGCACAGCTAAGGAAAAGGGGGGAAAAATGGCGGACTGCGTTGTTTGGCGACCCCCGTGAAATGGTCGTTCGACCCCAAATGGGGTCCCGACCCACAGGTTGAGAACCACTGGACTAGTGGAAGATAAATATTTTATATCGTTGGCTCCCCCCCCCCTTTTTTTTTTTTTGCTAGTAAGACATTTTTGGAGCAAAGTTTACTGGGGGGAAAAATCCTTACTATAACCAGTCCTTGCATAATTACCATTAGAAATATATGTTTCTTTTGCATTAATTTCATACAGCTTTAGTTGGAAAAAAAAAACTCTTAAGTGGAGCCAAAGTATTTTGTTACATCTGGCAATCTGGCATCATGAGCTAAGACTGAGAAGACCCAAGAACAAATCCCCACCCAGCCATTAAACTCTGCTAAATGTACACAAATCCAACCACACTCTTAGTTTATTCTACCGCACAAGCTGTTGCAAAGATAAACATGGGAAACTCTGCATGCACAGTGAGGTCCTGGAGGAAACACAGATTAAAAATGAATCAAATTATCATTTGATGATAGTTATCAAACAAATACATTATTCCCAACCTGACTGTGGATTCATAGCAGTAGCATACTGCAGGCTTGAAGATGGTAACTGGACTAACTGCAACAACATTTTATGCTGGTTACTTTCCATCTTTCTTGTTTTTATTTGCAACCCAGTTCTTTAGAACATTTTGCAATTTGAGACACCAGTATTCATAAAGATTGGGGTTTCTCATATTTCAAGAGTTTCTGTTTGAATTAGGGTACAAAGGATACATCAAAAGCCATTTCAGTGGCAGCATACTCATTAAGAAAAGTTCTCATAGGAACATCTACCAGTCACCAATAATAAATACGAATTTGTGAACCAGCTCACAATACCTAGTAGTTATGTGGATGATGTATCCTCATTAGTAGACATTGATGTTGAGGTCAAATGAATGCTCCTTCTAGAAAATGGTCACCACACTATAAAAAAAGATGTTGAGACTCTGGAAAGAATGCAGAGAAGACCAACAAAGATGATTTTCAGCAATTACCCAGAATGGCTGGGAAATTCTGACTAAACTTGATTTGCACATCCAGAAAGCATCCATTGTGAATGGCTATTCTAGACCATGTATCTCCTCCATTAGGAAGCTGTTCTTACAAAATGATGACAAGATCAGTGCAGAGTCAATTATCCAAGTCCTTCATGTATATAGATTAATTTGCTAGCTGGAATGGATCCCATAAAACTGAATCAGTGGTGTGCAAGTACTGTCAGGCTCCTGTTTTAGTAAAATTAGAAAAAAAGACTGCAGTCATAAGTGCATCAAATTTGCCAGTAGATCCTATTTTGAAATTGTAATAAATTTTATTTTGTTTTGTCTGTCTACATTATAAAAACAAGTGTGCTACATGTGCTCTTAATTGTGTTAGTGGAGCATATTATCCCTCAAAATTGTTATGAGGGAATAGCAATAGACAGAAGTCTTCACATTAATCAGTATTAGAATTAACAATGCAAGAAATAAAACTAAAATTTCATATTCAAAAATAAAATTGAAACAGTCACCACCTATAATTAAAATGCATTTCCAAGTCTCTCTTTAAAAATTGGTTTTATTAGCTACTCTTTGACTCTCTGTGGATTCAAGTTCGTTTCTGTGACAATCACAGATTTATTGGCTCCATCCAAGTGCCTAATTTTCTTTCTGTACTGGCTCTTCTAACCGCAAAAATTGAGACTTTCATATTTGGTGTAGGGTTTCCTGCCCGAGCAGGGAGTTGGACTAGATGACCTCCAAGGTCCCTTCCAACTTTTTATTATTATTATTATTATTATTATTATTATTATTATTATTATTATTATTATTATTATTTCAATTTTATTTTTCCTATTTCTAGTCTGACAGGATATTTGTAGAAGAACCAGTATTATGAGACCTTTTGTTTAAGTTGAAGTTTACATTTAAAGTAGGTCTGTATACTCTTCAGAAATTATTTCTGAAATTATTATTTGAATGGGAGGGAGGGAGGGAGGGAGGAGGAGGGGGAGGAAGTTGTCTAGATCAGAGGTTCCCAACCCTAACCCTAACCCTAACCTTTTGGGCATCAAGGACCAGTTCTGTGGAGAAAGGTTTTTCCACAGACCCAAGAGTGTGCGGTTTTGTGTGTTGTCTGCATCCCATGGATGGGGCTTTGCTTGTTTGTGCAGACTGGTTGTTGGCATGCCATGGCCCGTTACTGGTCCACGGACCAGGGGTTGGGGACCCCTGGTTTAGATAGCTGCCCATCTCTTAACTGCAACTCTGGCTACTGAACTTAGAATTAAAAAACAAACAAAGGCCACAATCTATAATAAAACATTGGTGCCTGAGGACTAATCCAAACATAAGGAAACACACAATCACATTAACTGGCCCACCAAACCTCCATATTCCATGCCTATTCCTAAAATACTCATCATGAAGCGTGTCATTGATTCATACAGTTTTTGAAAGGATGGCCATCATGCAAACCTGTGCAATGGAATGCCCAACAGATTAGCAATCTCATGCAAGGATTATTTCAGCATCTTCATGGGGGGGGAGGAAACCAAACCACCCAGAGTCATGTATACAAAATGTACAGCTCTATAAATTTGAATAATAAAAAAATAAGTAAACTGCTTAATTCTGACTATCTCTGCCAGACATTGGTAGCCCTGCAAGTTTTGCTCCAGCTCCATTGGCTTACCACTGCACTGAATGGTATCGCGTTGACATCTGCTAAAAATCTATAATTCTCAGAGATGGCAAAACCTCACCTACAACAGCGCCATCCTTTTGTGAAATAAACTCTGCCAGCTATCAAGGCAGAAGAAGGGAAACTCAGCCCATTTGGCTACGTTTGACATCTGTCTAAAGATGCTTGTATATTATTTATGGGGAACGCTTTTGAATCGTCCCTCAGCAATAGCTGTCTCCAGTAAACCAAAAGTTTTTTTTTTTCACAAAGCGAAACAAAAAAAAAAAAACACCTCCTCTTGTTTGTACAAGCCCAGCTAACACTCCAGAAATATTGAGTGGCTGGATTCACTTTCAGTTATTCCTCATGCATATGTAAGATTTGGGGCAATCTAAATCTCACGAAGAACCCAGACAGCTAACTTATTCAAATAAATCCTTGCATCAGCAGGTGGCAAACGGAATCCAAACCACACTTCATTTTTAAGGAAGGGAAAATTCCTGCTAAAGATTTCAAAATGAGCTACTTACTTAAGAGTAGGGGAGACATCTTCCCAACTCACTTTGCTTTCTTCAAGTATAAAATCCAAAGGGATCTCACCATGAGGCCCTAGCTAAACTACCGCTCACATCCTACTATGCTATGTCTTCTGTAAGGACTCTCGGACCCATCTCATAACACCTCACCTGATAAAATACCCAAGAAACACCGATCTCTTTTTATGTACAGTGGCTGTTATCGTACCAGTCTCTTTGAGGGTAGCGAAATTTTGTTATACAGACAGTCTTCAATGTACAGCCGCCATTGATTCCAAAATTTATGTTGCTAAGCAATGCAGTTGCTAAGTGAGTTTTATCCCGTTTTACCACTTTTCTCGCCACAGTGGTTAATTGAATCACTGCAGTTGTCAACTTAATGACAAGTTGAATCTGGCTTCCCCCTTGATTTTGCTTCTCAAAAGTTCCCCAAAAGGGGACCGTCATAAATGTGAATCAGTGGCCAAACGTCTGAATTTTGATCACATGGCCAATTGGCCAAGCGTCTGAATTTTGACCACATGGGAATGCTGCAAGAGTCCTAAGTGTGAAAAATAGTCATAGGTCACTTTTTTTTTGTGCTTCTGTAACTTTGAACGGTCACTAAATGAACTGTTATAAGTGAAGGAGTGCCTGTACTGTCTGCAAAATTAGGCAGACTTTGACTGCCCACTGACAATCCATCACTCATTGTTAAATGTTATCTTGTCTTTTTATTGTATTATTTTATTTATTTTATTTCATTTCATTTCATTATTTTATTTTATTTATTATTTTATTTTATATTTTATTTTATTTTATTTATGCTTCTTCTTTGTAATGCTGGTCTGTGACCAAAATAAAATTTAGCACTGACAGGATTTCATCGTGAACTTTTCAAAGGACTTTTTTCCCAGCAGAACTGAAAATCCAGGGCCAGCATGAGATTAGAAAGTGTCCTCCAACTTAAAAGTGTGCTGCATTTTTTTATAAAAGTACCTGCTACACAAAATTATGTGGCCGAGCAGATAAAAACATAATTAGCACATGAGAAAGGAGTGGAGTGGTGGTAATTTGAAAATAATCAGTTCAGTTAGCATCTTTGAAGAAATCTGTCCCTTCAACGGGTTTTATTTTTAACTCTGTTAATACATTAATCCATCATTTGGCCAGATCGCATTGCCTACTCATACAGTGTAATCACTCTGTTCACTGTACTTCCTTACTGAGTGGAGTGATCTACATTTGGCAAAAAGAAAAAAAAAAACCTAATTTTGGTCTCCCGCTTGACTGCTATTTGAGGAGAGTTTGAAATAATAGATAGAAAAGTGATCTGAGTCAGAAATAGCAGATGTTTTCCTAGCTTAGCAAAATCTGGACTGACTCTAAATTGTCTTTTCTTTCTTTCCTTAATAAATACAGAATTTAGCTATATCAGGAGTTCCTTAAATAGGGGAGGATGCTTCTTTAAATGCTCAACTTGAAATAGATAACAACGATGAGGTCGCTGTAACCGTGAATACATTGGATATGCATCCAATACATGATAAATAAAAGTCGCACTTTTTCTTTTCCTAATCATGGGGCAAAATGATAGAAATAACTTATTTGGGGAAAAAAATGTATTGGGGAAAAGGTTTTCAGAAAATATACAGCTCTTATAACAGTACATGTTCCGTTGGATTTAATCCATCATTTTCATAATCTCTTTGGGAAAATAAGAGGATTAGTGGAAGATTAGTTGAGACATGTTAGATCTCTGTTTTTGTTTAAGGAAACCACAGCTATTCTTAAAAAAGATTTAACATCTGGTTAAGATGACAGCTCCAGATCTGGTTATAAGCCATGCTTCTACCCTCCTCCAGTGGCGAATCTTGTGATATAAAACCTCACACAACATTTAAATAATCGCTTATGAGATCTTTATTTTCAAAGGGTCCTGCATTTGGTTCTGCCCAGCAATTATTAAAAATAAAAATGTCAGAGTTTGTTTTAACTTTGGAAATTAAAAAGATGAATGAGCAAAATGGAACTGATTGAACTTGTGATGTCATCAAGTCTGGGATCTGAACCTGGTTAGATTAATTGTCCAGTAGGAAGAACTGTGCAAGAATAGAATAGAATAGAATAGAATAGAATAGAATAGAATAGAATAGAATAGAATAGAATAGAATAGAATAGAATAGAATAGAATAGAATAGAATAGAATATCTTTATTGTCATCATGTAACTCACAATGAAATTAAGTGCTGTCCATAGTGCACACTAGACACAAGTAAAAACCACAAATAAAAATATACATTATATACACACATCCTTCACATTCTATTCACCATTGCGCTGCCCCTAATATTGCACTTCAATGTTGCACTATACTGTGCTATTTAATTATTGTTACAGCTCTGGGATAAAAACTATTTGTCAGCCTATTTGTCTTTATTTTTATTATCCTGTACCGTCTGCCAGATGGTAATAGTTAAAAAAAAAAAAGAATCAGCTTCCTGTGTTAAGATGAAAGAGAATGGTTTCATGAGTTCTGTTCTATAATACTAAGGCAGACATTGTTTTGTAATTTCTGCCCCTATTCAAAAAAAAAGTGTACAGCTGGATATGTTGAAATTCCAACAATAATGGAATAGATAACCAGATAAAGAGTAAGTCATTTTTTCCTCACTTTCTTGGTCTAATATATAGTATTCCATGTACCTCAATGTCACTATGGAAGCAGTTCATCTCTATTTCAATGGTTGAATAGAAATTCAAATTCTCTTTCCAATTTACCCATGGGACTTTCTCATTCCATGCTCTCTGTCCACTGGGGTTGATAAAGTCCTAATATGTCTACTTTGTCTTGTAAAATTTCCTTTTGGCTCAGTCATGATTGGGAAAGAAAGAAAGAAAGAAAGAAAGAAAGAAAGAAAGAAAGAAAGAAAGAAAGAAAGAAAGAAAGAAAGAAAGAAAGAAAGAAATTCTTAATTGGTCAAGTGTGATTGAACACACCAAGAATTTGTCTCCAGTGCATACAGTCTTAGTGTACATGCAAACAACAAAGTGATAGATCATAGATCATAAATCATAATTACAATCATTAAACCAAGATGAAGTTAATTCAGATGATGTGGATGAAATTCCTGAGGATCTTGGAAGTGAATTTTCAACTTTTCTCAACTTGCTGATAGTTTTGATTAGTTGGAAACAGGGGGTGCTCATCTTTTTGAGATTCTAGTCAATTCAACATAGTCCATTAGAGTTTGACTAATTGAAGATTAGATAATACTCACAATCCCAATATTTTTTTAATTAACTAAAAGCTACTTCAGAAGGGTTTGAGTCATAGGAAATTGGAGACTGACAGTGGCTCTAAGAAGATTTAACTCATTCAGTCCTGTCCAGACAGGCTTGAGTAGTTGCAAATAAAAGTCTGTCTAAATTTGTCTGGAAGATTTTAGTTCACTGAAAGCTATTCAGGAGGATTTGGGCAACAGAAAGTTGTTGGAAATCAAAAGCTGGACTTCAAAGAAGCAGAATACAAACAGAATTGAATTTGAACTTTGGTGTTTGAACTTTTGAAGGTGCCATGGATAGCCCAGAAAACAAACATCAATCCAGAGTTTTCACTCAACTCACAAATGAACAGGTTCAGATTATCTTATTCTGGAGACATTATGCAAAGACTCAGCTCCCTTGAGATGTCCATAATGCTGCAAAGGGGGGAAAGAAATGAAAGAAGAGGCCATCGGGAAACCTGAAGTGTCAAGTGGAAGACAGATTATCCAGGAGAATGCTTATCTATATGGTTGCTAAGCATCAACGTCAAACTGATGGCAGATAATCACCTTTGCTTGCACTTGATGATTAGTTTATGGTCTATGTAGATCTTATATGAGAAATGTAGGTCTTCTATACCAACTTAAAAGCCTTGAATCAACCTCATCTACACAACCTTGTACTATGTAGATGAGGCAATGGGAACAATCCATCCTAAAGCCTCAAGACTTGACCTAAAACTACTTGAGCATAACTCATTTGTAATTGTCAATGGGCAATGTTTTGAAAGTTTAGCTGTTGTTCTAACTAAATCAACCAAGATGGAGGGTTTTTCGGAGAATAATGGATGACCCAGAGTATATAACAAAAATAGCTGTGATTTTTCTCAGTCTAAATAAATGACATGTAGGGGCATCAAGACTGCAATACAGATTTCACAACAAAATCATGACAGTGTTTTACACATTTCCCAAGCTTTAAACTTTTATTTTCTTCCAGGATACCCAAGTCAGTCTGAATCCTGTTTCTCCAGATAAGAAAATAGATCTGTAAAGTTAGGAATGTTTCAAACTTCACTCCAGTGGAAAGTGACGGTAGAGATAAAGAATCTGCCCTAATATTTCACCCTAATAAGACTACACCATGAAAATTAATTATTCCTTAAGGCATTAGTCTATTAAGATTTTTTTTTACCTCTTTCTGTAGTTGACAAAATCCTTCAGTGAATGATTATGGAACAAGCCTAACGTTAATCTTTTTGAACAATTTTGTCAGTTAGCCTAGGACTGATGACAGACAGGGCCAAATGTTGAAGATATTCACCGACTTCTGTTCTGCCCTGCAAACATGCTGTCATTGTTCAGAATGTCTAAGAAGCAATTCTCCTAATTTTGATAAGCACCTATGGGACCCCTTAGATTACTGACAATTACGCAAATTAGCAGCTAATGGTGAAGCTGTAGAATTTGACAGAGCTGTAGGACCCAGTTCCAATAAGAATCAAAGCCAGCAGAAACTATCACTATCTAGACGGAAGAAAAAGCTTTTACTAATTCTTTCTGTTGACGTGAACCAATATGTGGCCAAGTAGGTTAAATGAACAGAAGCATTATTATATCTCAAGCCCTGATCATGGCTTGTAGAGTCCAAAGAATTGCTGATGTCTAACCTTGGACCCAGCAGACTCAAACATTCCTCCTGTAATATGAATGTTTTCATAGTATATACAATGTTGGGTTCACATGTCACAGTAAGCTGTTTTAACCATGGCTTGGTCCATTTGCCCAGATTCATACATCATGAGAAATCCTGAATTTTAAATCACAACAGCTGGATTCATACATTATATTAAAGCAAAGCCAAATCGATATCCTTATGGCTGCATTTGTATCTTATGCTACACCATAATGCAAACCATTTGACATAATTTGGTTTTAATAAATTGTGTGAATCCAGCCAATTGTGGCTTATTCAATTAATTATGACGTGACAAATCATGGCTTAGTATGACAAGGGAATCCAATCAGAATGTCTCCTTCTATGATGATCACACATGGCTTCCTAGTCAACTGACTGTTCAAATAATCATCACTTGACTGACATCCTGAATTATTATCTACTCAGCCAATTAACAAGGCTTCCAATATCTTTCTGTAGAGTCGTGGTAAAGGTCAATTGTCTACAAGAACAGTTCCAGTGTAAGTTGGGGCTTGTAAATAAATATTCTACACTTACTAGAGATTTTTCATAGCATCAATTTCTCTTGACTTTTTCATTGTTTGGATAAATGAATACAAGGCAAGGGTTTCTGAGAGGCTGCTGATTAAAATGCCCTTTATTGTTAAAAGCATAATTAAATACTACTTGGATTTCTCTCTCTTCCGGGACACTGGGCTCCTAAAGAAATTAGAATCTCAGCTAACACGGTCATAAAGTCATCCCAGTTAATAATACATTTTAATTATCATATTTCTCACTCATGCACATCTACAAGATTTTGTTACTTCTTCTCTCTCTCTCTCTCTCTCTCTCTCTCTCTCTCTCTCTCTCTCTCTCTCTCCTCTTGTGTTTTGTGTGCGCTCACATGAACACGTGCAAATGAAACCATAGATCAAATTATGAAGTTTTCATCTCTTTGAATTTGTCTGCCTGCCTATGGGGAAAAATGGTCATTTTAAACAGCGGCTGGATGCTATTCACAAAGGGTAGATAGTCCAGAGGACACCTCTGGAATTTTGAAAGCTTCTCTGAAGATTTCCTAAATATGGGAGGGATCCTTCTATATTCACAAAAAATAAAAATAATTTTAAAAGACATCATTTCTGGGACGACACTCTCCTGACATTATTGTAGCTTCCACATGATGACTATATATGGATCTGAGAATTAACAAAGGAAATTCATTTCTCATGTAGGGAATTGCCTTCCTTGTCTTCCATCCATCTTCTTTTACTTCCCATCCTTTTCTTACTTTTCTGTTCTTTGACAACAGGATAAAGATCCAGGCTCAGTTGAGTTTGTAGTATAGTAAGATAAGCACATTATGTAAGTAGTGGTCCCCACACTGAGATCTGTTCCCTAAAATATTTGAAGTAGTCTCTTTCTAGAGACTGCAGATTTAGTATTTAGCAAATGCTTCTTCCATTCCTTAAGGTTTAATGCAGGGAAGAGGATTAGCTTTGAATTATGAGCCTCTATAGAGTTGATCTTTACTTACAAGCGTCTATGCTATGGCAATCTGATTGAATTAACCCTTCACAGACTGAATCATCACATTGATTTGATGCATCAAATCCAAGCAGACCCCTACCCTGAAAAAAAAACCCAGATGATAATTTGAATTTCAGGTTCAAATTGACTTCACTCTTGCAAAATACAAATTCAGAACGAATCCAATTGACTTATTGAATTGTAGCCTGATGTTCCCTAATCAGTAGTCCTTTATTTCCAGTTTAAGTCTTAGGCAAGAATACAATTAGAAGTTGAAGAGCCTCAGGAAGACTCTTGTGATGCATAGGATAATCCAAGGTTGTTTTGTCAGGAAATGACCAAAAAAAAAGCTACAAGGTACATTGCATGAATCATAAATGCCATACAATTCAGTTGTTTCTGGATTGTCCCTCTTCAAATTGCTGATTTATATGTAAAATAAGCAATGGGGAAGAGTTTTATTCTCTGCTGTAACTATTGGTTGGAGAAGTTAGTGAATCTTGTTCTGATTTTATTGACCAATAATGTCAGTTTATCACTATCTATGCTGCTCAAGAGTTACAACTTTGGAGGATTTTGTTTTACAACCAGAACTATACATTATCCAGAAAGGTTTCTGTGCAAATGTGAATGACTGTATGCAAATAAATCACAATCCCAAGAGGAAGCATTTACAGTGTATTATAGAAGAGTCTTGATTGTTCAAATTAGGCTAGAGGAAATCAAGACAATGTAGTCAATTAAGAAGAATTGACATCCAATACAGCTGAGGCATTCTTATGCAGCGTAAAAATATTATTTGCATTCCATGCATCGCAATTTCATCTCTAGCAGGTATCTTCAACCCGATGCCCGTGGCCCAGCCAAGCCTCCCACAATTTCATGTAAAATGTCATTTCAGCCATTCTTCATGAGATTTCCACAAGTGCTAGCAGTCCCATGAGATTTCTGCAGATGTTTCTGTAACGGTACCAAGAACATCTTGAGAACCTACTGAGAATTCCTTTCTGTGCTAGGGGAAAACTCTCTCTGTTGTGGTTGCCATATTTTGGAACTCCCATCCCCCAGAAGTTCCACAATCACTCTATGTATGCTACCAAAGCAAACACATTCCCAGAGATTCATGCTACCTGCCACCTCCTTCTTGATGTTCCACAAGGCAATTACAATGCTATTCCAACAGGCTTTTGACCACGTAGTAGCATCTAATTTGGATAAGATAATTAAACTTAATTGCTGTTTTTGTTGGACATGACCACCCAGGATCTCTGTGGTTTGCAGCGAGTTGCCAAAACCATAAACAATCATAAATAAACTGCAGTGCCTTAATTCCTTGCAATTATTTTTAAATAATTTGAATTTAGAGCAAATTCAGATCACGCAGGGCTTCTTCTGACCCCATATACTCCTCTGCTCCGGCCATACCCTACTTTATGAAGTGTCAGTCCCCAAAACAAGACAGCCCTGAGCTCAATAAATAATTGAAGTGCAGATTGAAGCTTCACTATACACAAGATGTTACTATTTTATTCTTGCCAAATGCTCCAGTGCTGTTCCCCCAAAATGTAATTAAGCTGGGAATAGGATGAGGGAAAGATACTGTCTTTTTTATTTTTAGATTAAAAATATATATATTTAAGGGCAAATGCTTGTGTCTATGAAGCAACGGAAACAGGCCAGAGTGAATTTACAGAAGAAGCAAAGGCCGACAGTGACACGAACGGCAGTTCAACTGATCTGATGGAGCTCCGCCACCTTTAGTACTAGAACCAAAATAATCTGATCATTTCTGTGATCCAATTTATCGGAGTGAGATCTTATCAGGGCTGCTACAGAGCTAACCACCCTCTTGCCAGCTCCCCCCCCCCAGCCCAATTTGTGGCAGGACCAAAGCGTTAGCAATATTTTCAACCTTCCGAGATAACAAAACACAGCCCAGGAAATGACAGGGATTTGCACTTTAGAGGTGTAATTGCAGGAAAAGATGGGGAGTTCACCATTCAGCTCCTGCTGACTAAAACCAGCAACAATTTTCCCTGTGGGCAGAAGTAGCTAATTTGCAGAAGATTGCCTGGATGATAGGGAACAAGATGGGACTGTTTCAGCTTGTCATTTCCTTATCGGTAACACCTGGAATGATTGATTTCAGCGAGCCGGTCAAAGGTATGAGAATGAAAGTAATGCAAGGCACGGTCTTGCTTAGCCTGGGACAGGGACTGAAGCTTCATTTGCTTCTTTCCCTACACAGGTTGCCCTTGACTTATGGCCGCAGCTGAGCCCCAGAATATCAGCAGCTAACTGAAACCTTTGCAAATTTGGCCCCCATTTTACTGCCTTCCTTGCCAGACTTCTTCAGTGGATCACTGCAGTAATTAGTCTAGTACAGTGATGGTGAACCTTTTAGAGACTGAGTGCCCAAAAACTGGCCCCACCCCCACTCCACCTCCTGCCCCACCCCGCCTCACCCTGCCTGCCCGCAGGGGCACTCACCGCCTCCAGGGCTCGACACAGATCACCCAGGCAGCCCAGCAGCACCATGGCGGCCACATCCTCTCCCCGCGCCCTGCAGCATCAACTGTGCTTGATGGGGCATGAGGGCAGAGTCTTGACTGCGCTTCCTGACTGCCATGTCCTTGGCTGGCTGCTCCACATGGGCCATGCTTGGGGGCGACTCTCCTCCAGGGGGGCTGCTGGTGAGGGGGTCGCAAGGGGAGGCAAGGCTGAGGCAACGGCACGTGTGGCCATAGAGAGGGCTCCGAGTGCCGCCTCTGGCACCAGTGCCATAGGTTTGCCACCACTGGTCTAGTAGCACGATTGTTACGTGAAACTGCCTTTTCCCGTTGATTTTGCTTGTCAGAAGGTCGTAAGAGGGGGATCACGTGACCCCCCAGGACGTTGCAATCGTTATAAATACGAGCCAGTTGCCAAGCCTCTGGATTTCGATTACATGACCTTGGGGAGACTACAACAGCCGTAACTGTGAAAAACAGTCGCAAGTCACTTTTTGCAATGCAATAACTTTGAACGGTCATCAAGTGAACTGTTGTAAGTCGGGGACTACATAAATACATTTTTTTTCCAATTTGTTTAAAATGGAGACAAGGCAACGTTTATTTATTCTGTATGGCGTCACAGAATGCAGCATTCCTGCCTGAGCAGGGGGTTGGACTACATGACCTCCAAGGTCCCTTCCAACTTTACTACTACTACTACTACTACTACTACTACTACTACTACTACTACTATTATCACATGAAAACTCGCAAAAAACCAGCACATAAAAGGTGTGTCAAAATATAAAACCTCAGAGCATTTTCAAAACACACGGCATAAGTGATGATTAAAATGATGAATAAAACTAAATTATATAGGAGCAGTTACTGGGGTGGCTAAACCTATGGCCAGATATCTGAATTGTTTAGCCAGTGGGCAGCAATGCTCGTCAGATGAATGTATTTCATGCAGGGATCTGAGAACCTTCTGAAGGGGCATTCTGTCACAATATGATGTAAACTTTGTGGGACGTTCCCACAATCACAGTGAGGATTATCAACCAGCCCAATTGCGTTAGGAGTGAGCAACGTCTAACCAATGGTGGGATTCAGCCAGTTCGCATCACTTCAGCAGAACCAGTAGCTAATTTTTTGTTGCCCAGGCCCAGAATGGACTTCCAGAAGTGGCATCCACACAGAAAACTGGTTGTTCACATATTGCGTCTAACCCAGATCTTTTTAATTTAATATTTGATCCGGCGCAATACCCTTCGGCTTTGATCTCCCAAGGAAAATCTGGACAGCGCTCAAATGGATTCAAACCAACCATGGAAAAACTGGATAAGAGAAAGTTTAACAGTTTTAACCCAAAGCCTATACCAGCTCCCCAAACGGAATTGCATACTTGCAAGCAAAGCAAAATGTTTAATTGCCTATTGCACTGTAACCCTATCAATATTCTAGCTGGAGCCAAATCTATCTTTATTTGACTGGTTGACAGTCTTGAAACTTAACCCCAGGTCTAACACCAAGCATAATCCAGTTCCTCCCTTCAAATAGGAGCCATGTCAAGAATTTTCTAGATCAGGTTCACCGCTGTAACTTGCGTGTCCATTTGGTAATCCCTCCGGACCAGGTCAGAAAGCTTGTCTGAGATAGGAACAGACCATCCCTTTGCTACTTTATCTGTTGCTGGGAAGCAAGCAAGAGGTAACGGTGGAAAAGCAATGAAAGGTTAAAATCATCAAGTGAAAATTAACCCACTCAAGAAGGACACTTATTGTGGTATTTTGCCTGATGGCCCTTCGAAGCTTGAAATTATTTTAATAGGAACCATTGAGCATTGACTTATGAGGTAGATCTCTTTCCAAGTCTCCACCAAGAAGCTTTTATTGTCAAAAGGAAACAGTTAACAACACTGGATAGATGAAGTCCAATCAGAAACATTGTTGTTTTCAATCGCTAAAGACATGTCTGACTCTTCACAACCCTGTGGACCATAGCAAGCCTCCACAATCTCCTAGAGTTTGCTCAAATTCATGTTCATTGTACTGATGACGCTCTCTAACCATCTCATCCTTTGTTGCCCCCTTCTCCTTTTGCCATCCATCTTCCCCAACATCAGAGTCTTTTCCAATGAGCTCCCTCTTCTCATTAGATGGCCCAAGTCTTCAGAATCTGTCCTTCCAAAGAACAGTCTGGGTTGATTTCCTTGAGAATTGACTGATTTGATCTCCTTGCAGTCCAAGGAGTCTTCTCCACCATCACAATTTGAACGTATTAATTCTTTGGCACTCATCCTTTCTCATGGTCCAATTCTCACAACCATACATTACTATCAGAATAAGAAACTAAAGAAGTTTATAATGAAGGCAAATATATGTGTCCCAGAATAATGTTGCAAGATCCAATCTGGGTCAGTTACTGGGACCAGAGGTTTTCTCTTCCTAGCTTTTGGACTCATGCTGGAGCCCATCTTGAGGGAACTTCTCTCTACTGGAATATTGCCCCCAAATATACAAACTGAGGTCCTGATAATCTGACGGAGCATAGATCCATAAGTATCTGTTCTATATTAGTGTTTCCTGAGAGAGCCACCACCCCAATCTGGTCAAATAAGGAAACTCCAAGGAGAACAGCTTTGGAGTCTTGATTTTATGGAGCAGAGCAGATTCTATGACTTTCTAGGAAGCTTATAAAATGTATAAAGATGAGATTCATGCCAGTCTCCTCTTGCTGATGTTAGACCAGTGATTCTCGACCTTTTTAATGCCGTGACCCCCCAACCGGTTGTAAGTGGAGGACTACTCAACCGGTCGTAAGTCGAGGACTACTCAACTGGTGCAGCACCATTTGCAGAATGGGACTTTTGGCGGGCTCAGCAGGGCAGAGACAGCCTGGACAATTCCTATTGGCTTTTGAAAGCCAATAGAATTAGACTCTATTCAAGAGAGTCTATTCTACTGGCTTTCAAAAGCCAATAGAATAAAAGGGATTAGCACAGCTAAGGAAAAGGGGGGAAAAATGGCGGACTGCGTTGTTTGTCGACCCCCGTGAAATGGTCGTTTGACCCCAAATGGGGTCCCGACCCACAGGTTGAGAACCACTGTGTTAGACGATCTTCATTTTACAATTTTTTTTTTTTTTAACATGCCCTCATCTTCCCAATGCTTGGATTTAATGTCACTGACACTCATGGAAAATAGTTGCCAGTTACCACCATGTCTTTGCCCTCCCCCCCCCCGTCCCTCGCTATCACATCTCCGTTGCTATAAAATTTCATTAAAAGGAAGAAATGCTCCTGCTGTGTTGTCCATGCATAATTAAAAGTTGAGAAATGATGAAGATTGACGAGGCTTACATATCAGATAAATTACTTGTCAAGATTAATGTATTGTCAATGTGTCCTCCCAACTCTGGAAAGAGAGAAATATAGGATTCTCAGATTGGCTGTCATCTTAACTTATCTGACATATAATACCGGCCAAATTTTCAAGATGTCTCACTTGCAAATGTGTTCCATTCTGGGATGCAAATGATGAAATTTAGACATCTGCCTTCCTGGTTGGTTCCCAAATTATGTCTAAATTCCCATCATAGAGCTAATACAATTATAGATGAATATTAAAGGCAGCTGCTGAAACTTTGTCCCCGGAGGCATTTGTCACTATTTCACTCCCATCAAACAACGTACCAAATGGTCATTCCCTTGCATCTCATAAAAACATAATAGACTATAAAACACTCAGAAATAAAACATTCTCCAAGATGACATTACCAAGACTTTGCATGAATATCATGTCAGTACACGTTGGCTTTCGGTTTTCAACGATGACTTGGCTGGTATAGTTTCCAGGGAGGAAAGGGAAGATTAAAAAGCAGACTGGATTGGAATGTTATCATAAATACAATTAAAATACAACATTTCTGTTCCCTTATGCAAATTTCAGCCATGCAGAAGCTTAGGGATCTTTAGGGATCTCTTGGTTATCTTCTTTTTCTTTTAAAAAAAAAAATCTAATTCAGAGGCAAATAGAATGAAATCCCAGATGAATGGACAAAAGGAGGGGTGGAATTTTGAAGAACAACATTCCAGGCAGCAAAATGTTGTTGCTGTTCCCATTACAGCAGTGTTTACCAAACTCGGCCATTTCTGGGTGTATGGACTTCAATTCTCAGAATTCCATGTCAGCATGACCATTGATAAGAATTCTGGCTGTTGAAGTCCATAGCTTGGAAATGGCCAAAGATGGCAAACACCGGTTGTAAAACTACTGCTTTGTAATGGCCTGGTAAGACCACACTTGGAATACTACATCCAATTTTGGTCACCACAATATAAAAAAGATTTTTTTTTTCCAGAGACACTGGAAAGAGTACAAAGAAGAGCAACAAGGATCATTAGGAAGCTGGAGGCTAAAACCTATGAAGAACAGTTGTGGAAATTGGGCATGTCTTATCTAATGAAAAGAAGGACTAGGAGAGACATGATAGCAGTGTTCCAATATTTTAAGGGTGATCCCAAATACGAGGGGGGGGTCAACCTATTTTCCAAAGCATTAGAAGACAAGAAACAATGGATGAAAACTAATCAAGGAGAGCAGCAATCAAGAACTAAGGAGAAATTTCCCAACTGTGAGAACAATTAACCAATGGAACGGCTTTCTTTAGAAGTTATAGGTGTTCCAACACTGGAAGTTTTTAAGATGAGACTAGACAGCCATTTCTCTGAAATGGTAAAGGATCTCCTGCTTGAGCAGGAGGCTGGACTAAATGATCTCCAAGGTCCCTTCCATCTCTGTTATTCTACATTCTAGGATTCTTTCCTGAAGTTATCAGTACGATATCACGTGATGATTGCAACTGATAATTTTCCCATTGTTCCCCTACCTTTCCCCCTGGCTTGGTTCTTTCAATCATTCTTGTTGTAATAATGGTTGTTTTTCCAGACAGAAGGCCACTGAGGGCTGCTTTTGTCCCTTGACACTGAACGATGCATATCAGTTTCTACAAAGCACATTCATCAGAGTATTCGCCAGGGAGACAAGGTCTACCATTAACATTTTCAAACTCTGCTTAAATCACTTTAAATACCAATGCAAACACATTTTCCATAAATTATTCCACTTCATAGGAATGCATAATTTCAAATTGCTGTTTAAGATGCAGAACTCAGTTTATGTGTAAATATTTTGATTTTTCTTATTAAGCTGAAAATCCAAAATTTTCAACTGGCAGCAATTCAGAGAACTGAAAAATTCAGGTGTTTGGGAAAGAGAATTGAACAGGGCAGAGCTGTCTTTTTTTTTTTAACACCCAACCCCCAAGCAATCAGGGACAGGAACGATAAGACTGTCACCTAATCAGGTTTTCAAACTGAATGTGGAAATGAAGCTTTGAAGCCTTTGAGTGACAGGGCAAGGTTCTTGTGAAATAACCCCCCTGTCTGGATACCCCCACATTATTTCTCATCATTCCCATCTCTTACCTTATGGATGAAAACCTTAAACACGATCAAGCATCTCTTAAAATACATTTGACAAATTCCGGGGTCAAACTAGAAACTTCAGGATAAATCGTGAGTTAATACAGGTGGTTGCCGACTTAGTTCCAGAACTGAGCTCAAACTTTCTATTGCCAAAAGAGAGAGAGAGCTGTTAAGGGAGTTTTGCCCCATTTTATGACCTTTCTTGCCACAGTTGCTAAGTGAATCACTGCAGTTGTTAAGTTAGCAACATGGTTATTAAGGGAATCTGACTTCCCCATTGACTTTGCAGAAGATTGCAGAAAGATGATCCCGGGACACTGCAACCATTATAAATATGAGCCAGTTGCCAAACGTCTGAATTTTCATCATGTGACCATGGGGAGGCTGTAATGGTCATAAGTGCGAAAAGCAGTCACTTTTTTCAGTACCGTTGTAACTTCGCTCACTAAACAAACCATTGTAAGTTGATAAGGGATAAGAAATCTAAGGGATTGGTTGGGGCAAAATTCAGCAGCACTTTTTCGTGCGGCTGCTGATAAAAACAGGATTGCCAACAGGATCGCCAACGTCCTATAACGGATATAGCACAAGAAGAAGTAAGTTGATGAGTGCCTGTATTGTGATATACCTATAACTCATCATTATAAAATATAGAACAGAACCAAGTCCACACGGGTGGCATGTCTTAGGCTGTGCATCCATCCAGAAGCAGATCGCATTTGAATTCTAAAAAATCTCCAGTTATTATTCAAAGCGGTGTTCTCAACCTCAGCTACTTTAAGGTGCATGGACTTCAACACCCAGAATTCTCCAGCCAGCATATTCTAAGGCAGTGTTTCCCAATCTTGGCCATTGCCAGATACGCGAATTTCAAGTCCCAGAATTCCCCAGCCTCCATGGCTAGTAAAGGAAGGCTCTGAGAGATGAAGTTCCTGTATCGTGGAAATTGTTGGGAAATGCTATTTTAATAGAACCTCTGTCTGTTTGGTAAATGGCATGTCATGTTTTATACATTTCAGTTGCATTTTAAATGTGCCACATCGTTGCTTATGAAAACGGACAGCTTATGAAAACTGCTCTTAGCAATAGCAATAGCATTTAGACTTATATACCACCCTGTAGTGCTTTATGGCAGAGGCCCCCAAACCTTTGGGCACCAGGGACCGGTTCTGTGAAGAAAGATTTTTCCATGGACCAGAGAGAGCATGGTTTTGTGTGCTGCCTGCATCCCACAGATTAGGCTTTGCTTGTTTGTGTGGCCCGGTTGATGGCATGCTGTGGCCCAGTGCTAGTCCACAGACCGGGTGTTGGGGGACCCCTGCTTTACAGCATTCTCTGGATGATTTGCAATGTACAAGCGTTATTTGCATATTTGTCCCCAACAATCTGGGTCCTTATTTTACCGACCTCGGAAGGCTGGAAGGCTGAGTCAACCCTGAACAGTCAGAATCGAACACCAGACTGTGAGCAGAGTTAACCTGCAATACTGCACTTTAAACACTACACCATCTTTTGGATCATAATGAAAAAGTCATTCTTCATTCTGAAAGCACCACAGCCTGGCAAGTTTAAAACAATGTTTCTCTTGCAAATTAAACGTTTTGAGATCCTTTGACAAAAGCCAAACGATACATGGAATGGATTACAGGATAATGAGATAAGAAATCTTTGCATTGCATAGTTTACACAAGTAGCACAAACAGCCTCCATTCTTTTATTCCAACAAAATGAAAGTTTCTGGAGAAGCAAGAAGTGAACGTTTGATGGTCTTGATTCATTATCTCTTCTGCCCACTACTGCTGTTTGAGCCCTCATAAAATATTTCATTTTTCCCCAAAGGGAGATAAGGCATCCGATTAGCTGCTTTGTTGATGTAATTTCTGTGACACCACCAGAATTGTTGAAGATAAAGTTAAATTACAGATTCCAGCCCAATGTGGGTTAGGATAATGTAGTACACACATGATAAGAGTTGGCCAAATTATTCCCGCTCTAAAATATACCTTTCCAGATCGACACTAATGTTGCCATAAAACAAGATGGAGACGCCACGTCCTGCATTTTAAAGAAAATAGAAATCCCTAAAGAAAGAAAAATTAAGCCAGTATAAATATGTGAGTAACGGAGAAGTAATGTACCTGGAATTTCTTTTGCGTTGTTTTTTTTACTGTTGCCTTGACTTAAAAGGGGTTCATTTTATTTTATTCCCAAAGAAAAAAGTTGGGATGATATTCTTATGGGTGAGATACAGAATGTTGGCATCTGCAACAATACTATTATTTATTAATTTTTTCTGCCACACGTCTCCCCTATAAGATGATTGTAAAAAGATTTTTTTTTCCTTTTTACAACCTTGTAATCTCTTTCATTGGGGTGGAGTCAGGGCAAATGGATGGAGCTGAGCGTTTACTGACCAGATGCCCTTCCTGAAGCCTACACGGAGTTCACAGCAGATGTTTTCTCTTTGAGCCCTGTTAGAGAAACATCTGTTGCTGCCTAGAATAAAAAAAGACGAATAAATATTTAAAATATTCAAACCAAGGCAGCTTTAAATTTTAAAACTATACCAAAAAAACAGGACTAAGAGATGGATGGCATGGAGATGAAGTCTTCATGCCCCATCAACCATCTCCAGTGGTGAGCTCCAAGGCAACAACAACAAAAAAGTTTTCATACCTTTAAGAAGACCAAAAGGGTATTAAATTAGAATTATTATCATTAATAATAATAATAATAAAGTTGGAAGGGATCTTGGAGATC
The DNA here is from genome assembly GCF_016545835.1 of Crotalus tigris. Classification (NCBI taxonomy): domain Eukaryota; kingdom Metazoa; phylum Chordata; class Lepidosauria; order Squamata; family Viperidae; genus Crotalus; species Crotalus tigris. Next base: position 4,415,065 of record NW_024096999.1, on the reverse strand, counting down.
ATCTAGTCCAACCCCCTGCTCAGGCAGGAAACCCTATACCATTTTGGACAAATGGCTGTCCAGTCTCTTCTTAAAAACTTGCAGTGTTGGAGCATTCACCGCTTCTGGAGGCAGGTTGTTCCACTGGTTAATTGTTCTCACTGTCAGGAAGTTTCTCCTTAGTTCTAGGTTGCTTCTCTCCTTGATTAGTTTCCATCCGTTGCTTCTTGTCCTGCCTTCAGATGCTTTGGAGAACAGCTTGACTCCCTCTTCTTTGTGGCAGCCCCTGAGATATTGGAAAACTGCTATCATGTCATCCTTCGTCCTTCTCTTCATTAAACTAGACATACCCAATTCCAGCAGCCGTTCCTTATATGCTTTAGCCTCCAGTCCCCTAATCATCTTTGTTGCTCTTCTCTGTACTCTTTCTAATTAGAGTTAGAATTAGAATTAGAAAAATTAGAACTAGAATTCTTTATTGGCCAAGTGTGGTTGGACACACAAGGAATTTGTCTCCAGTGCATAAGCTCTCAGTGTACATACAAGTAATAGTGATAAATCATGACCATAAATATCTGTTCAATTATGAAATGCATTTGCAGAAGAGTTTACTGCCTTGGTTTATAGTGTGAATTTATTGCTCTAAGGATATTCCGTATAATTGGATTCCCATACTTGAATGAAATCCTAACAGAAGACCTCAAAAGAAAATTCTTCTCATGAAGCTTCATTGGAGTGAGCCGTATGCCTAGGTAGAACAGTGGAAAGATACGCAGCAGTACCCCAAAGCATCATCAGCTTCTGCCATCTCCACCCAAGGTCAACAACCACAAAAGAAACCCACAACCAGAAGTTTTAAATAAGTTCTCAAGCGCCTTTTGAAAATAAGCTAGAAAAATGGAAACTGGAAAAATATCCTTTTGGAAAATTGACAGAAAGATGTCAGCATGACATTAATAGTTGACTCACAGTAGCCTTGCATAACTTGACATATCCCATTCACCCCTCTGGGTTCATTTATCATACTGAGTTTTATCATCTCTTTCTGACTACAAGTTAAGGATATGATGAGTTATATTTAAAACTTTAAGTCTCCTAACACTTCCTTCCCACTCAGAATTAGCTGTCATATATAATTAGGTTAATTTAGGCTAAAGCTGCTCTGAAACTTAAGTATGTTATTGGCAATGGAAGCAAACATATGGAGCAGGTGACCTTGCTTCTGCTGGGGAACTGAACGGCCCAGAATCAACTTTTTATCAAAGGTAGCAACAGCCTATATATAATATATGTTGCTAAGATGAGTGTGGTTATGAGAGTAGGTGATGCAGAGATATCTTCTGAATGGGTCAGTTGAAAGATGGAAACAGAGATGAGATCCTATAGAAGAGAATATTTGTAGTTCAGGGTTAAACTGGGGGATCCCTGGTGTCTCTGAGCTTGATTCTTCTCTTGCAGACCTTTCATTCCCAACTAGGTAACATTCTCAATGCTACACTGATGATGTTACTTAGATTGATAATGCAACATCTTCAAGAAAACAAGCAAGCTCAGAGAGCCTCAACAACCCTAGAGGTGATTTCATAACCCCAAGAACAGCAATTATATTTATTTTATTCATTACATTTATATTCCATGTTTCTACTGTGCTCATTATCCAAGGTGGCAGATAACAGACAGAATAGAATAGAATGGAACAGAACAGAATAATAACTTTATTGTCACTTTAAATGTACACCAATCAGCCTACGTTAAGATGAGATTTCGTTGCATACAGCTCTCAGAGGGTAGCCACCTCCAATATACACTGCATAAACATGACAAATAAATAAATAAATATGCATATATCCATATACACACACCTATGTGGCCCAGAGAAACAACACAGTCTAGATGGGTACATGTACATGGCGAGAAAAAGGAATTTTGCGGAAAATTTGGGCTCAACTGCAGTCACAAATCAAGGACTGGTGTATTGGATTCAGTGATCAATAGGGTGAACCATGAATTAGAATGACTAACCACAGCATTTTGGATGGGTACAGGATAATGAGGAAAGGGTCTTTCAGGTAGTAATCTGGTAGTAGAAGGCCAGAGACATCAAGGCAGAGCAGAGATATGTCAGATTCAAGCCAGGACTGTCAAGGATTGTTTGAAGAACAACCAACCTCAGAAAGCACCAAGAATCCTACAATTTAACCCTGAGCTACAAATACTGTATTCTCCTTTCTTTTTTTTTTTTTTAAGACTTAGGAATGCTAAGCAGAGGTCTGAGGAAGCAATAGCGCAGACAAAACCCAAAATAGACAACATGATTCTCGAATTAAGCATTACAATATCCTTGAAAGAAATGAGGTTACCAACAATAGTAGGGAAGGTTGGAGGAGCATCCATATGGGAATTGCAGAGAAGAATGTCACCCTCTCCCTGGTTACCCAGATAATCTCTCCGCTCTGCCTCAAATCAGAGCTTCATTGTCTCACAACGTAGTCAATTTGTGAATTCTCAGGCTTGAGACAATTGGCCGCATAGAATGGAGAGGATAAAACAAGAGACCCGGCTGCATCATCAGATCCACATCAAAGGAAATCAAATCGTTATTACAGTCATAGACCAGCATAAACCATGAATGGGTTCCCCTTAATGTTTTTATAGTTATAAAAGAAGGAAGGAAGGAAGGAAGGAAGGAAGGAAGGAAGGAAGGAAGGAAGGAAGGAAGGAAGGAAGGAAGGAAGGACTCCATTCTCTCTATCTTCCTTACTTCCTTCTTTCTACCTTCCTTCCCTCCCTCGCTCCCTCTTTTCTTCCTCTCACCTTTTCTTCTTTCCTCCCTCTCTCTCCCTCCCTCCCTTCCTTCCTCTTTTCCTTCCTTCGTTCCCAAGTATAAAAGTATATAATAGAAGATCCCTCCCAGTGAAAACTGAGCTTTTTTTTTTCTTTTACTAAATCATGCACCAGAATAGGGAATGAGTTGCGAAGGATTACCAAACGAGGGCAAGGAGGCTCCCTCATTATGAAATGACTACAAAGCAGAGAAAAATATCACTATCTTCTAGATTTCCGTGGTAGACAAAAAAAGGGGGGGAAAGCTGGTCTTTTCACCGTGGTGAACAATGGAACAGAATATGGCAAATTCATCCAACACTCATCCAGTCACATGTAGCAAAGACATTCTTACAGATAGTCCTCTGTGATCGCGTGTTATACCAAGCCAAGATAAAACCTTTGTCCCTATTAGGGACAAAAACGCAATCAGAAAAATGAGGGGTCTAATGACTGGGTTAGAACTGTGCAGTATAATTTTAGGCTAAAGCAGTGGTTCTCAACCTGTGGGTCGGGACTCCATTTGGGGTCGAACGGCCATTTCACGGGGGTCGCCAAACAAGGCTGTCCGCCATTTTCCCCCCTTTTCTTTGGCCCCGCCCCTGGCACCCGGTGATGTATAAGTGGTTGGGGGGTCACCACAACATGGGGAACTGTATTATGGGGTCGCGCCATTAGAAAGGTTGAGAACCACTGGGCTAAAGCATAGCTCCTCCTGAAAATCTACATCAACAGTTTCGATTCCAGCCAGGGCTTATCAAAACCCAATGTACTCAGATATTGCAGAGAACTTTAACTTCACGACTGTTCATTTGGAAAGCTCTCTTGAAGGGTCAAAGAGGCCAGAAGCATCTCAAAGTAAATTAATTTGAGCTAACAGTTGAAGCAGCAAAGCCATCTACAGGCCTTGTAGGAAGATCTGCCTGGCATCCAGCCAGAGCGGAGGACTGGATGGAAACACAGTCAGGTCCCCCAACTAAAATCCTTATAAATTAGAGCTGGGTATTATTTACTGTCTTGTGCTTCATAGATCAGATAATTCCAGACTTTTGCTTTATATATCATCATTGCTGCCAGGATGGGGTTGTTACTGTTTTGTCACACAATGTGCAAAAGGATGAGACTTTGGGCTGGACATTTATGTATGCCATTTTTGACTGATATTTTCATTCTTCTCAGAGAAGCTTCTCAATCTTCTTGTTCTCTGTTTTGGTGCATGAGTTTCCTTTTTGAGGCCTAATTTCATTCTTTCCTTCCTTCCCTTCCTCCCTTCCCTTCCCTTTCCCTTCCTTCCTTCTTTCCTTTTTAGAAAATGCAGGTAATTTTATTACCTTTTTATTTCTTTCCTTTTCTCTATCTTCTTTCCTCTTTCTCTTCCCTTCCCTTGTCTTCTCTTTTCTTCTCGTCTCTCATCTTTCTTCCCTCCCTCCCTTCCTCCCTCCCTCCCTTCCTTCCTCCCTCCCTCCCTTCCTTTTCTCTATCTTCCTTTCTTCACTTCCCTTTTCTTCCCTTCCCTTCTCTTCCCTTCTCATCTCTCTTCTTCCTTCCTTCCTCGCTCCCTCCATCCATCCATCCATCCATCCACCCATCCATTCTTCCTTCCATCTTCTTGATGCCAAAAAGGAAACTTCAAAATATTTAAATGACAGCCTGCTCGACAGAGACAACATCACTCTTCCAGAAACAGTGATCGGTCATTGCATTTTATAAGGTGACCAACCGTCCTCCTTTAGGGAGGACAATCCTCCTTTTGTAAGTTCTGTCCTCCCTCAAAAAGTGTCCTCCTACATGTCCTCCTTTTTGATATTTGAAGACTAATTTGCAGGGCATTTTTTTCCCTCATAGAACGCTCAGAACGGCGTTCCAGCACCTTTTTTTTGATGGGTTTTTTTTTCAACTTTTGCATGAGCTGTGCTACTCCCGCTATTGGCTTTCGAAAGCCAATAGGAATTGCTGCTGAGCGCGCCAAAACACCCAGCAGGTGAACTTTGCACATGCAAGTTATCTATATTATTGTTGCAATGAAAAAAAATGTTTCTTTTATTTACGATTTTTTCTCTTCAATTTATTTGTGTCCTCCTTTTCGTTGTAAAAAAGTTGGTCACCCTAATTTTTAGAAAATGCAGGTAACTTTATTTGGGCCTAATTAACGACAAGACCGTTTCCTCTACAATAGGAGCCCTGAGGGACACCTTGTTGCATACAGTATTTGGGATGGGAAAAGAATGAGTTTGTTGGCGATGTCCATTTTGTTCTAGGAGTTCATGGTGACGTAACCCTAACCCTAAGTGGAATTTTCCTCCAATGGGATTTTCCCATGTATTTTACCAAGAAACATAGATAAGGCAGCCTAGAAATGTCAGTGCCCTCCTAACCATACCCAAGCACTCCGAGTTTGTTGGCGATGTCCATTTTGCTCTAGGAGTTCATGGTGACGTAACCCTAACCCTAAGTGGAATTTTCCTCCAATGGGATTTTCCCATGTATTTTACCAGGAAACATAGATAGGGCAGGCTAGAAAGGTCAGTGCCCTCCTAACCATACCCAAGCACTACGAATTTGATTGCGATGTCCATTTTTGCTCTATGAGTTCATGGTGACCTAACCCTAACCCTAAGTGAATTTTCCTCCAATGGGATTTTCCCATGTATTTTACCAGGAAACATAGATAGGGCAGGCTAGAAAGGTCAGTACCGTCCTAACCATACCCAGCACTTACGAATTTGATGGCGATGTCCATTTTGCTCCAGAGTTCAATGGTGACCTAATCCTAACCCTAAGTGGAATTTTCCTCCAATGGGATTTTCCCATGTATTTACCAAGAAACATAGATAAGGCAGCTAGAAATGTCAGTGCCCTCCTAACCATACCCAAGCACTCGAGTTTGTTGGCAATGTCCATTTTGCTCTAGAGTTCATGGTGACGTAACCCTAACCCTAAGTGGAATTTCCCCCAATGGGATTTTCCCATGTATTTTACCAGGAAACATAGATAGGGCAAAGCCTAGAAAGGTCGTGCTCTCCTAACCATACCCAAGCACCTCCAAGTTGTTGCGATGTCCATTTGGCTCTAGGAGTTTCATGGTGACGTTAACTCCTAAACCTAAGTGGAATTCGTAGTGCTTGGGTATGGTTAGGAGGGTACTGACCTTTCTAGGCTGCCCTTTCTATGTTTCCTGGTAAAATACATGGGAAAATCCCATTGGAGGAAAATTCCACTTAGGGTTAGGGTTACGTCAACATGAACTCCTAGAGCAAAATGGACATCGCCAATCAAATTCGGAGTGCTTGGGTATGGTTAGGAGGGCACTGACTTTCTAGGCTGCCCTATGTATGTTTCCTGGTAAAATACATGGGAAAATCCCATTGGAGGAAAATTCACTTAGGGTTAGGGTTACGTCACCATGAACTCCTAGAGCAAAATGGACATCGCCAACAAACTCGGAGTGCTTAGGTATGGTTAGGGGCACTGACTTTCTAGGCTGCCCTTATCTATGTTTCCTGGTAAAATACATGGGAAAATCCCATTGGAGGAAAATTCCACTTAGGGTTAGGGTTACGTCACCATGAACTCATAGAGCAAAAATGACATCGCCAACAAACTCGGAGTGCTTGGGTATGGTTAGGAGGGCACTGACTTTTCTAGGCTGCCCTTTCTATGTTTCCTGGTAAAATACATGGGAAAATCCCATTAGAGGAAAATTCCACTTAGGGTTAGGGTTAATCACCTGAACTCCTAGAGCAAAATGGACATCGCCAACAAACCTCGGAGTGCTTGGGTATGGTTAGGAGGGCAATGACTTTTCTAGGCTGCCATATGTATGTTTCCTGGTAAAATACATGGGAAAATCCCATTGGAGGAAAATTCAACTTAGGGTTAGGGTTGGTCACCATGAACTCCTAGAGCAAAATGGACATCGCCAAAAACTCGGAGTGCTTGGGTATGGTTAGGAGGGCACTGACTTTTCTAGGCTGCCCTATCTATGTTTCCTGGTAAAAACATGGGAAAATCCCATTGGAGGAAAATTCCACTTAGGGTTAGGGTTATCCACCATGAACTCCTAGAGCAAAATGGACATGCCAACAAACTCGGAGTGCTTGGGTATGGTTAGGAGGCACTGACTTTTCTAGGCTGCCCTTCTATGTTTCCTGGTAAAATACATGGAAAATCCCATTGGAGGAAAATTCCACTTAGGGTTAGGGTTACGTCACCATGAACTCTAGAGCAAAATGGACATCCCAACAAACTTGGAGTGCTTGGGTATGGTTAGGAGAGGGCACTGACTTTTCTAGGCTGCCTATGTATGTTTCCTGGAAAATACATGGGAATATCCCATTAGAGGAAAATTCACTTAGGGTTAGGTCACCATAACCTGTAAAGCAAAATGGACATTGCCAACAAATTCGGCATGTCTGGGTATGGTTCGCAGGGCACTGACATTTCTAAACTGCCCTATATATGTTTCCTGGTAAAATACATGGGAAAATCCCATTGGAGGAAAATTCCACTTAGGGTTAGGGTTACGTCACCATAAACTCCTAGAGCAAAATGGACATCGCCAACAAACTCGGAGTGCTTGGGTATGGTTAGGAGGGCACTGACATTTCTAGGCTGCCTTATCTATGTTTCTTGGTAAAATACATGGGAAAATCCCATTGGAGGAAAATTCCACTTAGGGTTAGGGTTACGTCACCATGAACTCCTAGAGCAAAATGGACATCGCCAACAAACTCATTCTTTTCCCATCCCAAATACTGTATGCAACAAGGTGTCCCTCAGGGCTCCTACTGTAGAGGAAACGGTCTTGAGTTCATGGTAACCTAACCCTAACCCTAAGTGGAATTTTCCTCCAATGGGATTTTCCCACCATCCAAGAGAACTAAAATACATCTTTCTGCTAGGAAAGAAGGATGCGAGTCATCCCTGACGAGCTTGCACCAGTGAATTTATATCAAAATTAAGCAGAAGAGGATCCAGAGTGCAGTCCCATTTCACCCTTCTCTGGATAGATATGGGGGCCGTAAGTACATAAAGCCTTGAAAGCATCCTAGCTTAATATCTTTCTTGGTATCTCGAAAAGCCAGTTACAGCTGTCAGACGGGATTTCCTTGCCTAAAAAATGCAAAATATACCACTGGAACAACCAGACAATACTTTGCAATATGACTTCCTGATTGCTGAGTTGCCATCTGAGGAGAAGGCAGAGGGGGAAAGTCAAGAGGAGAAAGTTGCGAGGTGAATTAATGTTTCATTCTCATTCTCAGTAATGTCAAATCCACTTAAACCCCCTGCCACTACCCAGAGTAGATGCAAACTCTCCTTTGACTCTTATAAAAGCGGTTTAATGATATCCATCTGAAGTAAACGAGAAAAACAAAACGAAAAACGCCCGTTTTCTTATGTGTGTCCGAGCTTCAGTTTTCATTTGACTCATTACCCCAATAGTGTGTCCACTTCTTTATAGCAACCAAAGATGGCCATTAGCATTCCTCGGGTTACTTTCATTTCATTTACGCTGGAAGTGGGACGGTAAAATAAATTTAAAGCAATGAAGTGGTTCATGAATTTTTAAATCTCTTTTCTGGCTCTGGATTTGGGCTGTCAAACTCCCTCTATTCCTTCCTTCCTTCCTTCCTTCCTTCCTTCCTTCCTTCCTTCCTTCCTTCCTTCCTTCCTTCTGTTTCTCTATCTTCCTTCCTTCTTCTCTCTTTCCCTTCCTCTTCCTTCCTTCTGTTTCTCTATCTTCCTTCCTCTCTTCCTCTCTTCACTTCCCTTCTTTTTCCTTCTCATCTTCTCCCTCCTTCCTTCCTTCCTTCCTTCCTCTTCCTCCATTTTCCCTTTCCTTCCTTCCTACTTTCCTTCCTTCTATCTTCCTTCCTCCTTTCCTCCTTCCCTCCCTCCCTTCCTTCCTTCCTTCCTTCTGTTTCTCTATCTTCCTTCCTTCTTCTCTCTTTCTCTTTCTCTTCCTTCCTTCTGTTTCTCTATCTTCCTTCCTCCCTTCCTCTCTTCATTTCCCTTCTCATCTTCTCCTTCCTTCCTTCCTTCCTTCCTTCCTTCCTTCCTTCCTTCCTTCCTTCTGCTTCTCTATCTTCCTTCCTGCTCTCCCTCCCTCCCTCCCTTCCATCCATCCATCCATCCACCCACCCACCCACTCATTCACTCACTCACTCACTCACTCACCCACCCACCCATTCTTCTTTCCACTCTTTGTGATGAAAAGATGCGACATTCCACAACAATGCACCCAGAAGAACAGTCTTCTTGAACATGGGGTTGACATGACATTCACAAGGACATCTCCTTTGGAGAGGTGCTTTCCCAGGTCAGGCAGCATTCAAGAGAAGTTCTCTGTCTCGCTGCAGATCGGAGCCCTTTGCTTCCGAAAAACAGCAAGGCAACCTGGAACACCGCAGACCTCCCTGCTCGTGGAAACAAGTTTTGACAAGTCTCACTCTCTCATAGCTGCCTCTCTAATCATCAGGTCAAAAGTGACATATTTACTGAGAAGGGCAGTTGGTGAAAGAGTCCTCGGGAATGTAACTCCATGACCGGCTTTCTTTGGGTCTGAATGAGGAATGTGGAAGTTTTACTTGCTAAAACAAGGCAGAGGACTATTTTCATCCACTCAATCATTATCTGCTAATCAGTGGTTTGGAAGCAAAAGGTCCTTAATTCTAAAAAGTACAGTTAGTCCTCGCACGTACGACCATTGCAGCATCCCCAGAGGTCACATGATCAAAATTCAGGCACTTGCAACCTGATTGCAGCATCCCAGGGTCATATGATCACTATTTGCCTCCTTCCCAACAACCAAAGTCAACAGGAGAAGCCAGATTCATGTAGTGACCATATGATTCACTTAACAACTGCAGCGATTCGCTTAGCAGCCATGGCCAAAGGCTCATAAACTCCAGCGTGACCTGCGTAACGATCCCTCTGCTCAACCACAATGGAAGTTCTCTTCCCAACGGTGGTCAAGAATTACCTGTAGATTGAGGCTGTTTCCATCTGCCTGGCATTTACCTGATTTCCGTGCACTCAGACCCAGATGTTACAGCTACACAAGCATGCCTTTCTTTGTATGCACAATTTCCCGTCCCACTAAAGTCTGCTCCCTTTCAAAAGGGCCCCCCAGGTAAAATACGGTAGTTGTCTTCCATATGGCGATGTGCTTAACTCGCAGTGCTCCAGTTGTTCCATATTTGTGTGTGATGTTCAGCAAACATCCAGACCGAAACGTTGTGTTCATTTTCTGGCTATAAAAAATGCAGGGGAACTCACTATTTCTGATAGCTCTGCTTCTCCGCTCATTAACTTATAGGCTCATCCCTTGATCTAATTTCAGCTGTGCAGGTAAAGTTCACAGCGCACCATCATCTCACGGAAGCTCATGTTAAGATTTTAAGAGGGGAAGAAGTCAAATAAACGTGGTACAGGGAGTCCTTGACTTACAATAGTTCATTTAGTGACCATTCAAAGTTACAACGGGCACCGGAAAAAGTGACTTAGGACCATTTTTCACGTTTGCAACCACTGATTGCATAATAATAATAATAATAATAATAATAATAATAATAATAATAATAATAATAATAATACAACTTTCAAATTACTAACTGGTGTAGTAGCTGATGCAGTGCAACAGCATCTAGTTGAAAACAATCTCTTTCCACCTGAGCAGAAAGGAAACCGCCCCAATAGCAGAGGAACAAAAGATCAACTCCTAATAGACAAAATGATCTTGGAAAACTGCAAGAGAAGGAAGACCAACCTGAATGTGGCATGGATTGACTACAAAAAGGCATTTGACTCTCTGCCACATGATTGGATAATCAAGTGCCTAGAAATAACAGGAGTCAGTAGAAACATCAGAAAATTTGTGCAAAGATCGATGGCACAATGGAAGACACAGTTGCAGATCAATGGTGAGAAGCTGGGAGAGGTTAATATCAAGAGAGGAATATTTCAAGGAGATTCATTATCACCATTACTATTTGTTATTGCACTGTTTCCTCTGTCAACAATACTGAATAACTCAGGACATGGCTATCAAACATCAAAAACATCTGCCAGACTATCCCACCTCCTTTATATGGATGATCTGAAGCTGTATGGAAAAACATCATCTGAAATAGAATCGCTGCTCAACACTGTCCGTATATATAGCCAAGATATTGTAATGGAGTTTGGCTTGGACAAATGTGCCACACTTACTATCAAACAAGGAAAAATAGTGAAAACTGAAGGAATCAAGATGCCCCACGAAAATAACATTAAGAGTCTGGATGAGGAAGAGTACTACAAATACTTGGGTATCCTTCAAGCTGACAACATCAAGCACACTGAAGTCAAGAAAAAGATTAGAGGTGAATACATCAAGAGAGTGAAGAAGATCTTAAAATCCAAACTCAATGGAGGAAATACCATAAAGGCAATCAACACCTGGGCAATCCCAGTCATTAGGTACACAGCTGGAATAGTGGACTGGACTCAAGCAGAACTAAAAGCAATGGATAGGCAGACCAGAAAAATAATGACAATGAATCATGCCCTTCATCCACGCAGTGACATTGATAGACTTTATCTACCAAGGCAAATAGGTGGGCGTGGAATGCTACAAGTACATCAGATGGTTGAAGAAGAAAAAATGGCTTTGGAAGAATATCTGAAGAACAATGATGAAGATGCACTGAAATTAGTATATCAGGAAGGCTTACTAACTACTGGAGAGACCAAACTGGCCTACAAGAAAGACCAAATGAAGAACAGAATAGAGGCATGGGAAGACAAAGCACTACATGGCCAATACATGAAAAAAATAGCTGGGAAAGCAGATAATAATAAAACCTGGCAATGGCTAAGAGCAGGAAAATTGAAGAAAGAGACCGAGGGACTAATTCTGGCTGCACAAGACCAAGCCTTAAGGACAAATGCATACAAAGTCAAAATTGAGAAGACAGCAACAGACAGTAAGTGCCGCCTATGCAAAGAAGCTGAAGAAACAGTGGACCACTTGGTAAGCTGTTGCAAGAAGATTGCACAAACTGATTACAAGCAGCGGCATGACAAAGTAGCAACAATGGTGCATTGGAAGATCTGCAAAAAATATCATTTGCCTGTAAGCAAAAACTGGTGGGACCATAAAATAGAGAAAGTCATAGAAAATGATAAAATTAAACTGCTCTGGGACTTCAGAATTCAAACAGACAAGCACCTGCAACATAACACCCCAGACTTAACAATTGTCGATAAGAAAGACAAAAAAGTCTGGATAGTGGACGTGGCAGTGCCTGGAGATAGCAGAATAGAAGAGAAAGAACTGGAGAAGATAACAAAATACAAAGACCTACAAATAGAAATAGAAAGACTGTGGCAAAAGCAAGCAAGGGTAGTACCAATAGTCATAGGCTCCTTGGGTGCAATCCCAAAACAACTGGAGCACCACTTGAACACCATTGGCATTGACAAATTCGCTATTAGTCAATTGCAAAAGGCGGCCTTATTAGGAACTGCTTCCATCCTGCGACGATATCTGTAATACCATCAAACATCCACATCTGCCTATCCCAGGTCCTGGGTAAGGACTCGATAGGTAGACAAAATGCCAAATCCAGTCTGAACATCTGGCTGACTGTGCGATGATCGATAATAATAATAATAATAATAATAATAATAATAATAATAATAATAATAATAATAATAATAATAATAATAATAGAGTTGGAAGGGATCTTGGAGGTCATCTAGTCCAACCCCTCTGCTCAGGCAGGAAACCCTAGACCATTTCGGACAAATGGCTGTCCAGTCTTTTCTTTAAAACTTCCAGTGTTGGCGCATTCACCTCTTCTGGAGGCAGGTTGTTCCACTGGTTAATTGTTCTAACTGTCAGGAAGTTTCTCCTTAGTTCTAGGTTGCTTCTCTCCTTGATGAGTTTCCATCCATTGCTTCTTGTCCTGCCTTCACGCGCCTTGGAGAATAGCTTGACTCCCTCTTCTTTGGGGTAGCCCCTGAGATATTGGAACGCTGCTATCATGTCCCCCCTTATCCTTCTCTTCATTAAACTAGACATACCCAATTCCAGCAGCCGTTCCTTATATGCTTTAGCCTCCAGTCCCCTAATCATCTTTGTTGCTCTATGTTGCTCTTCTCTGTACTCTGTACTCATTCCCATAGTCACATGATCAAAATTCAGTCATTTGGCAACTGACTCGTGCTTATGACAGTTTTGGTGTCCTGGAGTGGTGTGATCCCCTTTTTCATACTTCTGACAAGCAAAGTCGATGGGGAAGCCAGATAACAACTGTGTCACAAATTTAACAATTGTGGCAAAAAGGTATCCTAAAATGGAGCAAAATTCACATAACCACCATCTCTCTTAAGCAACAGCAAATCTGGGGATCAGTTGTGGCCTAATGTCAGCTGTGCAGGTAAACCTCACAGTGCACCACCATCTTATGGAAATTCGTGTTAAGGTTTTAAGAGAGAAAGAAATAAAATAACCAGAGTACACGAATAGCATTATAGGTTTGAGAGCCGACTGAAATGATAGTGCTGCATCTTTCCCGAGTCCAAATTTATCTACATAATGTTATCAGCAGGAGCCTTGAACAAATATCGCTTAATATCAGAGAGCTGACAATTGGGAATACTACAGTGATGTGTTTCAGAAAGAAGATTGTCATAAAAAGGCATAGATAAAGGCAGAAAATGAAGCATTCTTCCTTCCAGTTAAACTGTTCTGGAATTAGGTCTGGGAGAAAAAAAAGTTAGAAAACTAACATTACATTCTGCAAGAAATTCAGTAGAATTTGAAGTCCCCTCTATTATTTAACATGTATATATCTCTGCTGGGAAGGATAATTCACAGGCTTGGTGCCAATTATCAACACCATGGAGATGATATCGAGTTATATTTTCTTTCCTAAAAACACAGGGTTAGATATACAATATCTAGGACTTCTCTATCACCAGGCTGGAATCGACTGGATATATGAAAACCAACTGAAACTAAACTCAGTCCAGACTTAATTATTTTGCTGGCTGGGGAATTCTGGGAATTAAATCCACAAGTCTTAACATTGTCAAGGCTGGATACACTGATATAAAGTCTTAAGTCTGTGCTAATGTCTAGGTTTGGTTGATCAACCAGATACCTTTTGAAAGGTCTCACCAATTATTGAACATCAACAATTATTTTGCTTTCTTTGGACTATGCTCTATGTTATAGAATAGAGATCAGAAGTCAGCCCCAATCTTATTAAAATTTGGGACAGGAACTGAAAACACAACAATTTACCCAGGATCTATTTTTATTCATTTATTAAATGTATTTTCTGCCAATCTCACAATTCAGGTCTAGGAGACCTAGGAGAGTTTTTATCTAATTTACCTAGGGTGGTTCCTGTTCTAATGTTTAAATGTGAACTAGTCTGGTTTTCAATGTTCTATATTTTCACATTTCAACAAAATTTTTATCGATGATTATTTTTGTCATATTTTTTGCAAGTTGCTGATAAAGTATTGGTTCTATACTGACTGAGCAGTCCTTTGTGCTATTGCAGTCCTGAGAACCAATACAGGAATACTCTTGAGTCTATGTGCAAAATCATTGTCTGTTCATGATTGTATTCCAACATGATTTTAAATGGGGAGATAACATTGGCAGTGGTGCAATGTTTATGGGAGTGTGGGAGTAAATAGGTTTCATGCTCACCTATTCCTCCACAAAATAAAATCTTTTCGTACAGAAAATTCACGTGTCACAGAGAACGGCCGGGCAAACGTTCTCCATAACTGATCAAATGTGTCTATTTGGGAATGAGGTGGCTGGATGGAGTCACTGAAGCAGTAGGCATGAGCTTAAATGAATTCCAGAAGATGGTAGAGGACAGGAAGGCCTGGATGAATGTTGTCCATGGGGTCGCGATGGGTCGGACATGTCTTCGCAACTTACAACAATTTGGCTTTCAAACATGCCTCAAGCGCCTCTACAGAGCTGGTCCTGGAGAAGTTGTAATACCTGATTCTGCTGATGGTGCTAGCCTCTGTCCCAAAGGGCAGCTGGACATTCTTGGGTTTTTTTTTCCTTTCTTTGAAAACATTTCATTTCTCATCCAAGAAGCTTCTTCAGTTCTAAAGAAGAGAATTGAAGAAATGGAGCCTGCAGAACTGAAGAAGTTTCTTGGCTGGGAAATGAAATGTTTTCAAACACAAAACAAGCCAAGAAAGGCCAGTTGTCTTTTGGGAAAAGTAGTCTAAGAAGCTTCTTGGATGAGAAGCAAAACATTTTCAAAAGGAAAAAAAAACAAGAAAGTCCATTTGCCTTTTTAGGAAAAGCACTTTTGGGACAACCGTGACCTGGATGATTGAGAATGTCCATAGACGTGTTAGCCTCTGCTTTGCAATGGAGTAGAATAACAGAATAGCAGAGTTGGAAGGGACCTTGGAGGTCTTCTAGTCCAACCGTCTGCTCAGAGAGGAGACCCCTAAACTATTTCAGATAAATCGTTGTCTAATCTCTTCTTAAAAACTTCCAGTCTTGGAACACCCACAACTTCTGGAGCCAAGTCCTTCCATTGATCAATTGTCCTTAGTTCTAGGTAGCTTCTCTCCTTGATTAGTTTCCATCCATTGCTTCTTGTCCTGCCTTCAAGTTCTTTGGAGAATAGCTTGACCACCTCTTCTTTGGGGCAACCTCTCAAATATTGGAACACTGTCATCATGTCACCCATAGTCCTTTAAACTAGATCTACCCAATCCCAGTAACCGTTCTTTATATGTTTTAGCCTTTGGTCCTCTAGTCATCTTCGTTGCTCTTATCTGCCCTCTTTCTAGAGTCTCACCATCTTTTTTACATCATCATGATGCAGAATTCAAATTGTGGTCTTACCGAAGCAATATAAAGTGGTAATAACACTTCACGTGATCTTGATTCTATCTCTCTGTTAAGGCAGCCTAGAAAGGGGCTGAAACTTTATTATTATTATTATTCTCATCTTTCATCCTCCTCCTTTTTCTTTCATCCTCCTTCCTTTTTTTGACCTCATTATGACTTCTACAGTCCCCAATTACTGTAAGCATTTCCAAGAGGATAATAATTCTAGGGAGGAGAGAAAAACAGCAGGAGCTGATGAACTCTTAAGGAAAAAAGATCTTGTTATTCAAATGTGCTTAGTAATAAAAAATAACAAGCAAAAAAAAAATTATGGATAACGTGTAATATTTAGAAAGAGCTATTTTAAAACAGAAATCTGACATTCTCAGCATGGGGACCAGCCACAATTTAATTCTCTCTTCCATTTGAGCAAAATAAAAATGAAGAAGTAACAGTTATCGGATCTGGTCATTTCTGAGGAAATTATGGTGACCTCTAGCAAAACAAAAGAATATAAGGAAGACGATTTTTGTAATGATATTGCTTTTATCATGCTAAACATTCAGAGGAGGTGAGTGGGGATTTTACCCTAATTTCCCTAGTCCAGAGATGGTAAACTATAGCTAGAATTATGCTCTAAGTTAACTAAGCTAAGTTAGAATTCAAGCTGAGACGATAAGAGGCTTAACCTTCCAGTGCTCAGAACTTCTTCATCTCAGTTGTCTCACTGGAATTATATTATTTTGCATATTCTTGCTAGTGGAACAAGAGAAGAAGTATCCTAAATCTTTCCCCAAAGGAATGGTTTACACAAAACTCTGCATTCCAGGCACAGAATATTCTAGTATAACCCAGAATGTTCCATATCTGGAACATTTCTTCCATATCTATAATGCAAAATTGGGCTTATCCCTTGAACAAACCAATACTCAAATTCAATGTTTCTCAACTTCAGCAACGTTAAGATTGAGGACTTCAACTCCCAGAATGCCCCAGCCAATCCTATTAATACATACCTAAGGACACAAAATGCTACAAAACATGCAGAATATACCTTCAGGCTCCCCCCATTTACACACACCACTATTAGTCAAAGTCAGGTATATTTTGATCTTTCCCTCTCATTTTAATAATGTCTCCTACTCTGTAAACGAAGGAACCTGTTCTGCAAAACAAATAATGCCTGAGAGTCACTAATTAGGTAAATGGGTGCTAAAAAGCATCTCTTATCACATCGTCAGCTAAGCATTTGCCTTGAAAAATACAGAGTAAAGCCAGCATGATTAGATTATTTCACACTGACAACAAGGGATGCTCTTCTGCTGATTGGAATTTATATCTTTTCGCTGAATATCCACAGCAATAATTCAGCGAGGAGTTTTGATGGAAGTGATGCTGAAAGGGAAGCTATACTGCAATGGATGGCTTTGCCCAAAGAAAAGATCCAGTTAAGGGCTAAAATATATACTTTGCACCCAAAAGCATCTGGGATTGTTCTACAGTATCCCCAGTTAGGATTTTTAAAAATTATTTATTAGATTTTTATCCACCCTTATTATCTTTACAAATAACTCAAGGTGGCGAACATACCTAATATTTCTTCCTCTCCCTATTTTACCCACAATAACAACCCTGTGGGGTGGGGTTGGGGTGAGAATGACTGATCCAAGATCATTCAGCCAGTTTTCATGCCTAGGGTGGAACTAAAATTCATCGTCTCCTGGTGATTGGCCCAAAGACATCTAGCTGGCTTTCATATCTAAGGTGAGACTAGAACTCTCAGACTCCTGGTAATTGGCCCAAAGTCTCTCAGCTGGCTTTCATACCAAAATTGGGACTAGAACTCACCATCTCCTGGTGATTGGCCCAAAGACATCTGGCTGGCTTTCATATCTAAGGTGAGACTAGAACTCACCATCTCCTGGTGATTGGCCCAAAGACATCTGGCTGGCTTTCATATCTAAGGTGAGACTAGAACTCTCAATCTCCTGGTAATTGGCCCAAAGTCACCCAGCTGGCTTTCCTGCCTAAATTGGGGCTAGAATTCACCATCTCCTGCCTTCTAGTTCAGCATCTTCATCACTACCCCAGATTATATCAGCATAATAACATGATCCTCTAGGCAAAGACTGCAAAGCTCTTCAAATAAAAAGAATTTAAAAAGGGCAAGAACTAGCACAGGAAAGAGCAGACATGTAAAAAGCTATACGTGGTCCACTAAACGCCATAGCGAACAAACCTGATGAGTCAAAGAGAAAGTTTGCCACGTGGGGTAAGAACAATGTAGGCACCAGGCAGTCACCTCTGGGGACAGAATTCCATAGGAGGGACCAGATCCTTCTTACAGTCTTGCACTTAGTAATAGTAATAGTAGTAAAGTTGGAAGGGACCTTGGAGGTCATCTAGTCCAACCCCCTGTTCAGGCAGGAAACCCTACACCATTTCGGACAAATGGCTGTCCAGTCTCTTCTTAAAAACTTCCAGTGTTGGAGCATTTACTGCTTCTGGAGGCTTAACTTTACCTAAGGAAGAACTTCAAGGAAGACTTCTATGTGTGACCGGAATGTTTGCTTGGCTATATAAAGACAGACTAATTAAATGAGGAATACTTGATTTGGGGTTGGGCAAAAGCCGCCGGAGGTCACACTCCCAAAAATAAAACCAGAAGAAGCTCCAGTTTCCTTCTTATAATTCTACGGTGTTTAGAGTCAAGACCGAGACAGGATATTATGTCCGGTGGTTTCCATATCTCCAAATTTCTTACTCCTTTTAGGTTATTTCACATCATGCATCCAGTCTAGGGTGTGATTGTGATGTATATCTATAATTACAGGTATAATGAAAAGGGGCAAAGAAAATCAATCAGTGCTGTCTCCCATACAAAATACTTGGATTATTATGCAAAGATGCAGTCACCGAGGCAAGAGAGATTGCAGTAAATAAGGACATAGAAATCATTAGGGTAAGATAGTCTTTCAAAGAATAGATTATACCAGGCTCCCCTGCTGAACTTCATTACAGAGATAATCAGCTCCTATTGGGTAACCCTGATGTAGGTAAAACTCAAGGATAATGAGATTCCTCCCAGAAAAAAAAAAAGAGATATGAAATTTGATGCATACACTTTAAAAACTGCATAAAACTGGGGCAAACATATGCTTTGTATGATCCCGGAGACGAGATGATGCAAATCAGGATCAAAGCAGCAAGTATGAAGCAAATTAGATCCAATTTGGTAACTCCAGAGATGTCCTCTTCCACTCCTTATTATTCTGGAGCTCCAGCAACCTCTAACACAAATCTAACCAAGTTGTTTTCAAAGACCAGGAGTCAAATTCAAAAGGACTGAAAACATGAAAAACTCAAAAGGATGCCTCAAAGAGTCTAGATACTGTAGTTCTTAAAGGTTTGTATCATTCCTCCATCTTCCTATCAAAAGTCAGTCAAAGTAAATGCAAAGGCATTTTCTCCCATTGCCAGAAATGTCCTCACCCACATTGACTTGCCAGTTTGGTCTAGTATTGAAGGCACCAGACTAGAAAGCAGGCTTTTGAGTTCAAGTCCCACCTTAGCCATGAGAGCCAGCTGGGTGACTCTGGACCATCATGCTCTCCCAGCCCAACCCACCTCACTGAGTTGTTGTTATGAGGAAGAGAACTAAACCCCCCCAGGATGAGGAAGTTTCCTTACCTATGATCTAATGATTGAACAGTCAACAATCTGGTTCTTTGTGGAGTTGAGCCTATGTTCCATGGTTTCTTTAAAATTAGAACCTATACTTGTATCCTCTTCCAAAAACTACACTGTGCTTCTGGAAGAAGTTGAGAAAAGAAATCACACAGTTGTACAAATCCCACCAAAATGGAAGTGGCTGCCATGTGAAGGAATGAGTTCTTCTCAAGTGGAAGTCTTTAAACAGATGGACAACTATCAGAGATGCTTTAGTGCAATCTGCAACTAGAAGCTAGTTATCCTATAGGAACTCTAAGTCCTCTCTCCAACTTTTTGAAAAATACTAAGAACAGAATGTGATAAAACTGAGGCTCTGGACATGAAACCATGGCTGGGCCTCCTTCAGGTCCCGTCAGCCAAGCAGTGCCATTTGGCGGGGCCGCGGAGGAGGGCTTTCTCTGTGATGGCGCCCACCTCTTGGAACCAGCTCCCCCCGGAGATTAGGACCGCTCCCACCCTGTTGGTTTTCCGTAAGCTGCTTAAGACTTGGCTTTTCCGGCAGGCCTGGGGTTTATAAAATCTGACCCCTGGATGACTGTTCTTGTACTGTTTGTTTTGTTATGTTTTATGTGCTTTTATTGTTAGCCGCCCAGAGTCCTCCGGAAGTGGGGCGGCTTATAAATTTTAAAAATAAATAAATAAAATAAATATAGCAATAGCACTTATATACAGCTCCATAGTGCTTTACAGCACTCTCTGAGTGACTTACAGTGTCAGCACATTGCCCCCAACAATCTGGGTCTTCATTTTACCAACCAAAGGATAGAAGGATGGAGTAAACCTTGAGCCAGTCAGGATCAAATTCCAGGCTGTGGGCAACAGTGCATTCTAACTGCACCACCATAGTGCATTCTAACTGCACCACCATAGCTCTTACCAATTCAAATATAGAGAAAAGATGAACAAATATCCTCCTCCAAACTACATTTTCTTGGGGATAATACATTGAGAGGAGTATAGGCTGGCAAGGATATTCGCTTGCCAAAATTACAGAATCACAGAGTTGAAAGAGACCTTGGAGGTTTTCTAGTCCAGATCTTCTAGTCTTCTGTATCTAATGGAGGCAAGATTGAAGTCATTCATTCCACAGTCCATTCATCTTTACTGCAAGCATGTGTCTCATTCATCCCCCTGTTTATTCCCTTCTCTCTGGTTGAATTCGCCAAGGCGAAGCGCTTCAACAACCTGGATTCTTTCTGAAGGTTTTGGCAGCTAAAGCCAACAGGGGAAAACACTAAGCAATGTTCACTTAACAGTCTGTTTGGAAAAAGAACAGTGTTAGTACCTTCCTTTGGCAAAACTACAGCCTCTGAGGTGTATCCTGTAATGGTTCATGTGATCTATTGACACAGACACTTAAACAAATTATATTAGCTGGGGATCAACCAAAGAAGAATATAATTCTAGCCTTTGGGCTGTGCTGAAGGCAGCCAGAATTGGCAGGTAAAAAAATGTGTGGTTACGGCTGTTGAGACTATTTGTGTGGGAAATATTACCTTCATGGAATTGATGAGAAAGTCACACCATTGACAATCATCCAGTTATAATCCAAGTCAAAGAAAGAAACCAGCTACCTACCATGAACCACTCATGGAAATGTCAACCAACCCCATCCTCTAAAGGAGCTTTGGAGGAAAAACATTAAACTGATATGCTGACCAACTTACAGCAACTCTGGGCAGTTGGAATTTGCTTCAAAAAAAATTCAAGCAGGTTAAATGTTCCAGCTCCAAGAAGACCCATCAATACTGAAAGGATTGGTTTAGAGCCGACATGTCAAACACAAGGCCCGGGGGCCAGATGCAGCCGCAAAGTGGTTTCATGTGGCCCACGAATCCATCCTGGAAACAGTGAGGGAATGGCCCCCGCTGCCTTAGCCCTGGCCCAGGCTGGCCGGGAGCCAATGTACAATTTTGTGGTGGCCATCTATGCTGAAATGCATTTAGTCTTAGCTCCACAAGGCCATCTAGAAACAGTGAGGAATCAGCCCCTGCTGCGTTGCCCCTGCCCCCTGAGTGCATGCTGGGGAGGTGTCACCCTTTGTGAGGAATGAAGAAATGGACTATGCCTTGGCGCTTGCCCCAGTCCCACACCCTTCTGCCAGAGACCCTCAGATCTGTCCCACTCCTGCCCAGGCCCCCACAGGCACCCTTGACGCGAACGATGTAGAGCTGGCCATGCCCACCCAGTAGGCCACACCCACTCCATCCACGCCCACCCAGTAGGCTGCACCCACCTTGGCCACACCACCTGGCCCCCCGAGGGCAACCGCAATGCTGATGCGGCCCTCAGTGAAATTGAGTTTGACACCCCTGGTTTAGAAGAAAGTAATTTTCAAGTATGTCAGCAACCAATGGAACGCTTGCCTAATCAATAAGTGAAGCAGAAAGGAGATAAGTGCAAATCAAGGAAGAGTTGTTGGAAAGCCAGCTTGTTTCTGAATGTTGATCAATATCTCTATAGCTTGACAATTCCGGAGAAAGTCATCAAAGCACTATTTTTGCAAATGAATCCATGTGGGATAAATCTACTGTAAGGGATAGGAGAACGATGATCAAAGAGGAAAAGCATTACATGATTGACACCTACACACTGAGGAAATTTATGTTCGCAGCAAATGCTTTTCCAAAACTGTAAATCCAACTTTGAAAGCATGAAAGTCCGGAGCTTGAAGTATTTACTATGTAGAGTTCCTGCAGTCAAGCTACTCATTGAAACAGACCAAAACATAGAAAGTAAACTTGTCAGTTGTGTTTTCCTATGAGGGTTTGTTTTATTCATTGATCAAATCATATCAGTCAGGTTCAGCTTGGCCTGGAGACCAGGAGTTCTAGTCCTCCCTTTGGCATAAAAGCTGTCTGGATGGCTTTGGACCAATCATTCTCAACCCAACCCACCTGAAGAGGTAGGGGTATAATCACCACCTTGAGATATATATTAAAATACATATTTTATAATTATTATTATTAAGTATCATCATCAAACCAGAATGGCTGGGTTCATACACTGAATACAATTCAGCAAACCAAATCATGGCTTCTCAGCATGTGTGGAACCAAACCATCAACACTTCTAATGAAAATAGTTATCCAATTATCCAAAGCACTTCTGGTTTCAAAAGTCTGTTTCTTCTGAAACCACATCTATAGTCTCTCAAAAAAGACAATTGTGTGCTATCAATAAATATGAGAGAAAAAAGTTTATTTTCTTTCTTCATAATTATTTAAGAGAACATTAACTCAGTGTGTTGGAGCAGTAGTGAATTAGCAATCTGACACATCTCACAGACAATCTGCAACTAAAGAGACAGAGAGATTTTTGTGATAGTTCTGAAATTAAATTAAATTCCCTGGAGTTTCAGCAAGGCTTATGTCTTTTTATCCCAGGCTCTTTATTAAAAAGCAATAGCAAAAGTGACTAAGAATACTGAAATCCATGAATGTAATTATTCAAAGAAAAAGTTACTGAGAAAACCAGGAAAGTGTCTTATGGTGTCAAAATGAGACAGGCAAGACTCAAGTTCAAATTCAGATCTCATTAGTGCAGTCGATGAATAGAGTAGAGTAGAGTAGAGTAGAGTAGAGTAGAGTAGAGTAGAGTAGAGTAGAGTAGAGTAGAATAGAATAGAATAGAATAGAATAGAATAGAATAGAATAGAATAGAATAGAATAGAGCAGAGCAGAGCAGAAAGAACAGAACAGAATATTTTATTTGGCCAAGTGTGATTAGACACACAAGGAATATGTCTCCAGTGCAGAAGCTCTCAATATACAAGCAAAGCAACAAGATAATAATAATCATAATAATGATACCAATAAGAGGGGGTAGTAGGCCAACTTATGCCATCAACAGATGATCTATGATCATACAACTGAAACTGAATCTCTTTTTCATGTACACTGATTGGCTTACTCAGCCACAGCTTCTGATGGACCATCAGTAAAGAACACTTAGGTGTAGGAAGATCAAGTCTTTCGGCAAATCTAGACCATAAAATAGAGGTGAATTTATGATCAGAGGAAATTATATGGCTCAGCTTCATAGGAGGATGAACAACCAGTATGGACATTTTGGCCCTAGCTTTGCAAGCTCACTCAATATGCAGTTGAAACTTTCAGCTGCATAAAACGCTAAACACAGTGTAGGTGACAGACCAGCATCCAATCAATAGTATACATTTAAGTAATTTACATTCTATAGCTCTATATTTTCCTCAATTAAGCAAAGCTGGAAAATGATTAACACTTTGTCAGCGATGATTAATACTAGCATCTTTAAAGTGAGTGCTATATGCAGTGTCAAAAGGTGTTCGTCTGCAACTAAATTTGTTTACTAATAAAATCTTGGGAAATGCAATGCATATTGTCTTTGGAAGGTTAATGGGCAATTCACTTTTTAAAATGAATTTTCTTAGATTAGCTCATGAATTTTGAATTTTGTTAACCTTGTCTAGTGCCAAAACAGTGCTATTAGTCAAATAGATTCCTGTGCATAGACATGAGCAATAATAAATAAGCTTAATTGGAACTTAATAAATACGTTTAATTGGAACTTCATGTGTGGTCCCGGTTTTTCATACCTGATAAACAATTATGAATTTGTGTCGCTCAATATTTAATAAAATACTCAATATCTGCAGGACATAGAAGAGCAGGTCAACCTATTTTCCAAAGCACCGGAAGGCAAAACAAGAAGGAATAATTGGAAACTAGAATTAAGGAAAAACTTCCTGACAGTGAGAACAATTAACCAGTGGAATAGCTTGCCTTCAGAAGTTGTGGGTGCTCCATCACTGGAAGCTTTTAAAAAGAGACTGGGCAGCCATTTGTCTGACATAATAATATAGGGCAGGGGTCCCCAAGCTTTCTGGGTTGACAAATGGAGGGGCAGGCACCTTTATGTATGCATGCACATAGATGCAAATGTGGCTGTGTGTGTGTGCGTGCGTGAAAGGGGCCACAAGCATGCGTGCTCTACAAATGGGGCTGCCAGCACCGGTGCAAGGGTTGCGGCAAAGCTAGTGCTGGTGTGAGATTCACAGCGAGGCTAGCGCCACCGCACGTTCCCAGCCACTCACGTGGCCCAGTGGCCAAGAAGCCACGGCCCAGTAGAGGGCTGCGGCCCATAGGTTGAGGACCTCTGATATAGGGTCTCCTGCTTGAACAGGGAGTTGAACTAGATGACCTCCAAGGTCCCTTCCAACCGTCTTATTCTGTTAAGTCTGACCACAGCTCTCTGAAACTTCAGAGAGGCGTTGGATAGGCCTTGAATTGAACGTGAAATGTCTTACCTGCAAATCTGTGTCTTCTATCACTGGGCTACTCTCCTTGGAAGACAAAATGTATGAGAATTATCTAAGAATGTCATCTGATTACATATTGTATCGCATCAGCTGGGTGCACAAAATTATCAGATGTTTTTCCAGCAGGTGTCTAAGATGAATTTTCCTTTTCATAGAGTTGGTTTATTAAGACTACCAAGCCTAAATGTTGCTCAGTGCAAAAGCCCATCATCTAGCACACTCAAACAGATGCTTGCCTCGTTTTTGTTTGAATATGTCCAGCAAAGAGGAGGAGAACTTTAAACAGGAAGGCCCGATTGAAAGTGTCAGCAATTTGTCAACAATTAACGGTCAACTTACTAAGAAGAATATGATTCATCTGCTTTGGTTCTGGCTTAGCCTGTGATTCCAGGCATTGTAATTAACCAGTCATGATTATGGGTTAGTATTAGATACAAAGGAAGGAGATAAAATGAATATCCATTAATCCTCTCGCTTTGGTTTCTATAACAATATTGAGAGGGGAGAATTAGCTTAAATGCAACAGTCCCTGGGCTGCTTTGGACTAAACAACTTTCTCTGGGTTAATTAGCAAGCTGGTTTAGGGTACTGTATATGTCATCCTAATTCCCCTTGACCCACTTAACTAGGTCAGTCCAAAGAGAGCCTCTATATATTGATCTCCGTAAAGTGGTTGGAGTGTACAATAAGCAATGAAGAGCAAAAGAGCTCATAAACTAATAAAGTACCCCAGGCCAGTGATCATGCAAAAGCAAGAAACCAATTTTATTATCCAATATGCCATTTGTAATACTTTTTGACATTAATAGCTACACAAAGCTACCTTCCCAGCTTTTGTAATTGCGCAACCTATATTGCATCTCTAAGGCAAGGTCAAAAAATATCCAATTGTTGCAGATGTAATTTGCAATAAGCCACCAAAAACACACCTTAAGGATACAACATCAGCTGAGAAGACAGGGTCAAAAGTTGCCAGAAACTTAAATCTATACTTGGAAGAAACATGTCATTTGCCATCTCCAAAGACAGATCTGTCTCTTGATGTTGCATCCATCTTCAAGATAAAACACCGTTTCTTTTCACAGAGGCAAAGGACAACTATCTAGGAATCTTCCAGGGAAAATACCAGGTTTCACCTCATTTGTTTTAGATTTACAATCCACCGCCACAGCGCAATTGCATACATCATACTTTCCTTGAATTTAAAGTATTAAAAAATGATTAAAATGCAAGTTGTTAACAGCTCCAGTTGACTAATAAAACTCAGGCAATTTTTCTTCCTTTTCTCCTCTTAGGATGATAAAAAAAAATGTGCTACCTGATAGAAAATGAAGAATTTTCACTCAGCCTACAGTTGGTCACATCTATCCGAGCGAAAGCAAAGCAAAGCAGATGGGGAAGAAAATTGCCAAGTACTTCATGTTTGAGAAGTTTTATTTACTTCTGAGTTTAGGACTACAGATGCCATTAGTTCAAAAAGGGGGGAGCATATCTTTAAGAAGCACACAGTTTTGCTTTCAAGCCTGCTGAATGTGAGACAAGGAGAAAATATACAATCTTTCCAAAGCTCCTTGAGCGCTTATATCAACTATTAGAGCAGAAATTCTGCCATTTACAGTGTAAGAACCTCATTGGCTTCTCCATGTCATCTGACTAGGACTGAATTAAAAACCACAAGAGCAACCGTGTTACAGATACGTTGATTGCATTCGAAGTAGCAGTAGATCAGAATAGCAATACTCAATTCTAGCTAGTCCAGAGGAAACAGAATAACAAGAGTTGGAAGGAACCTTGGAGATCTTCTAGTCCAACCCCCTGCTCAGGCAGGAAACCCTGTTCCATTTCAGACAAATGGGTGTCCAGTCTCTTCTTAAAAACTTCCAGTGTTAGAGCACCCACAATTTCTGGAAGCAAGTTGTTCCACTGATTAATTGTTCTAATTGTCAGGAAGTTTCTCCTTAGTTCTAGGTTGCTTCTCTCCTTGGTTAGTTTCCATCCGTTCCTTCTTGTCTTGCGTTCAGGTGTTTTGGAAAATAGATTGACACACACACCCCTCTTCTTTGTGACTGCCACTTAGATATTGGAACACTGCTTAGATTCTCAATCATCCAGGTCATGATTGTCCCAAAGGTGGTTTTTCAAAAGGCAAGTGGACTTTCTTGAGATAGTCCAGAATATGACCTAAAACAGACATGTCAAACACAAGACCCGGGGACCGGATGCGGCCTGCAAAGTGGTTTCATGTGGCCCATGAAGCCATCCTGGAAACAGTGAGGGAACGGCCCCCGCTGCCTTGGCCCTGGCCCAGGCCAGCCGGGAGCCAATGTACAATTTTGTGGTGGCCATCTTGGCACTTGCCCCAGTAGACCATGCCTTGGCACTTGCTCCAGTTCCATCCCCTTCTGCCAGAGATCCTCAGATCTGTCCCACTCCTGCCCAGGCCCCCCATAGGCACCCTTGACGCGAAAGATGTAGAACTGGGCATGCCCACCCAGTAGGACACACCCACTCCATCCACGCCTTCCATTTGAAACCCATTTCTGCACATATTGCTCATATAATTCACTGACTGCTCTTTAGAACAGGAGTTTTCAAAACCCAAATTTCCTTTTCAGAAATTATTCAAAAATATTCAAAATCCTGATAAGTATTTTAAGGTCAACTTTTGATATTTTGCTCTTTTAAAAAGAATTGGAGCAAAATTCCAATCTGGTGTTTGCAGAAGCATCCTGGAGCTTACTGCCAAACTGTGTGAGAGAGAAAAACTAAGTTACTATAATCTTTATCTCAGCTCTTAGTGTGTTGTCTTTTTTTTTTCTTTTTAGCGGTTTTATGACTGCTTCATTTTTTTCCCAGCTTCCAAATGCTCATTCTGCTTCAAGTTGTACTTTTAAGAGACATCATAATTTTTAAAATTGGAAAGAGGGGTTCCAGCTATTATATGTTCTTAGTCACAAACTAATGAAAATTGTACTGAAATACATTTATCGTATATCTATCCATATCTCAGTATATGCTTGTATGTGTGGGTAGGTAGAATAACAGAGTTGGAAGGGAACTTGGAGGTCTTCTAGTCCAACCCCCTGCTCAAACAGGAGACCCTATACCATTCCAATCAATGGCTGCCCAGTCTCTTGTTAAAAGCCTCCAGTAATGGAGCACCCACAAGTTTGAGAGGCAAGCCATTCCACTGATTAATTGTTCTCACTGTCAGGAAATTCATCAATCTCATTAAAGCATTTTTAATTTTTCCAAAAGAAAAAGAATGCACCATGATTGTCAGCATAGCTTGTGAACTCAAGTAGGACTTCAATTTCTCATGTTCATCCAAACATACCAAATGTGTGTCCTGACAATTGATAAGCCATGACAAATTAGAGGCCAATTGTCAGTCTTACTAGACATCTAGAGGCTGGTAAGACATGACATGATATAAATGTGACCCGTTTCTTCCCTCAAAACACTTTCATGGTGGAAAGGAGGAAGAGGACTGAAGTCAAATTAATGGGTCCTTCAAACAGCATGAATTCCAAATACTTGCAGATTCCACCCTGTGGCGGAAGGAAATGTCAGTTCATAAGTCAACGGAGTTGCTGTTGTGTGAAAATACATCTACTGCTGTCACATCTTGTCCCCTTACTTTCATGTTTAATTAGCCCAAGTGCAGTAATATTTTCTTTTTAATTCTCTCACGTAGCTCTCTGTGCTAGATGCTTATCTTCTCTCTCTCTCTCTCTCTCTCTCTCTCTTTCTCTCTCTCCCCATTTAGAATCAAACATCCATGTTAGCAAAGTTTTCCTGAGCTATGTGCAGAAGAATATCTCTGCTCCCACAACTGGACTAGGAAAATGGTTCTGTTAGCTGAGAATAAAAACAGATTCTGTCCTGGGCTGGGTTAAGCTAATTCTACTCCATTACCTGTTTGGGGAGAATATCAGTATCCAGTTAACTGATTCACTTTGCATGCTGACATTTCCAAAAACAAGAGCTGGAAGGAAAGAGTAGGTGGAGGGGGGGAAAGTCCTGCAATGAACAAAGGCATACATTCAGTTTTGCAGCTACTAAAATTGTTGGCTGAGCAGGTTCAAAAATAGCCGGGGAAATGATTGAAGCCTAGGAAATGGGCCCCTTGTGAGTCAATAGGAGTGCTGATTTACCACCAGCTTATCCAGTACTCAAGAGCCGAGGACTTGACAGCATGAGGAAACAACAGCCAACAACTTAATAGACAGCTATTAACAAGGCACCACATAACTACTATGCATAGAATAGCCCAAAGCACACGTTCTGGTGAGAGAGAGATTCCCTTAGAATGGGCTCCAGCATGAATCCAAAAGTTCAGAAAACTAAGCCTCTGGTCCAGTGCCCAACCCAGACTGGATCCTGCAACATTATCCTGGGACACATATGATTCACCTTCATTCATGAAAAAAAAAGGTCTACCCACCACAAAAGTCCCTGATAAGGTGTAGAAGCTCAAACTACTGATTGGCTGAAGCATCCCACTCAAGCAGCTACCTGCCAAAATCTCAAGGAATGGGCTGGTGAATGGAATAAAGCCTTGTCAGTAGCAATGCAGTGCAAGGATTCGTGGAACGCTAAGTGCTTTCTTGGGAAAATGCAATTCCAAAAATGCAGAAATGCGTCTCACAACTCCTTTGGGACCATTAAAGGTGTTCAAACATTAAGTTCAACAGTAAACAAGTGAGGTCCAAAAAGACAAACGAATGATGGAATTAAAATGGCTGAATTCCAATAACTTACCAATACGTGAGCTTGGGGGGAAAAAATCCACCCAACGATTTTTTTTTTTTTAAGGGTCTTGCATTATACCGAAATCTTGTGGGAATTCAGCTTTCTCCCCAGAAATTGGGAAAGACACACTTGAGATTTGGTGTTTATGCAGGATATTTCCCTTTGCTTTTTTTAAAAAATGTATTTTTAATTTAATTTGGGGATTCCACAGATATCTCCAGGGCTATTATGGATGGACTGGTGCCAGTAGAGATTTTCTTGCCATTTTGACCAAGCTGATCTGCTGTAACTGCTGTGCAGATTCATGCTGGACATTTATCTTTGACTATCATTTCTGATAATGTGTATTTAATGTACCGTTGAATGTGCACATTTATACCCAATGGCTGGAGCATAAGCCATCCATCAAGTCATCCAGATTCCAGTCTAGCAAAGCTTATGAATCTCTTTTTACATTTTCCAACTCCCTGATTTCAATAGGGGTTACATGTGGTGCTCCGGAGTACCATTAACCACTCCATACAAAGTGCAATTTTGACCCTTAATAGGTTTCTCAAACTACGTTAGCTAGAGTAACCTTTCTGCCTCATCCTTCTGAGTGAGAAAAATAGGTCTTTGCCCCCTTCTCTCTTTTTTTTTCCTTGCAGCCCTCGCAGCAAGAGCCTTTAGCATAACGCATTTTAAAATTTGCATGTAAATTTTCTCTTCAGCTAGAAAAACAGCTATAATCACTGAATCAGGCCCGCAGTCTACGTGTAATTGCACATATAGGGGAGCCTCTTTCAAAGAATCATCCAGCAGCTTCTCGTTTTGTGTCTGGTCTCACAGGTGAAGGTGCCACAGAGGTACATAAGAAGGGTAAAGTCATGACTGTTGATGTAGGTGAGAGAGATTCAACATCAGTAGAAAAGTGTGTGTAGAAACTGTCCAGGTATGTGTGTGTAAGAGAGAGAGAGAGACAGAGACAGAGACAGACAGAGACAGAGAGACAGAAGAGAAGAGAAGAGAAGAGAAGAGAAGAGAAGAGAAGAGAAGAGAAGAGAAGAGAAGAGAAGAGAAGAGAAGAGAAGAGAAGAGAAAGGAGAGAGGAGAGAAAAGAGAAGAAGAGATATTTCTAAGAAAGACAAATGGGGTTTCTTTCATCACTACTGCCAAATGAAAAATAACTATGAAGAGTCTGAGGACCCAACTCAACCTCTCAAACTTCTGAAGAGCTGCAGGAGGCCATTTCATTGATGTGAAAAGACCTGGTGAAAACTCATTTTGGCTTTGTTTGGGGAGAAAGCTATTAAGCGAGGATGGGAGTTGCAGGCAACCAATCTCTCTCCCATCCTTCCAACCCTTCCTTCTAGAACAGTGTTTCTCAACCTTGACAATTTTAAGGCATGTGGACTTCAACATTGCTGGCTGTGGAATTCTGGGAGTTGAAGTCCACATGCCTTAAAACTGTCAAGGTTGAGAAACACTGTTCTAGAATGATCATCTGCCTGTCCTCACGTTTCAATCTTGTTGCAGAGATAACAAATAAAGAACCCTTCTTTGAGAAAGGAATCCTTTTGTGGCGATAACATTAAGGAAATAAGTTAATTGATAATCCTTCTTTGAGGAAGGACTCCTGTTGGGGAGACCACAGACAACAAATAACCCTTTTTTGTTGTTTTTTGAGGAAGGCAAGATTACAAATGACAGCAGTTTGTTTTTTTAAAAAAATGCCAATTTCCTTTTAAGAGGAACCAGGATTCCTGCCATCTCTTCTAGCTTGCCATTCCCGGAAGCCAAAGGCCGGGGTTTCTGATCTAGCCCATGGCAACTGAGGAAAGGAACCCCAGCCTTAATTTGACTGGTTTGGAAACACAACCCTGTGTGGGACTTTCATTTTTCTGCTAGGTCTGGGGTCAGTCACTATTATAAATATGTGACAAGTTAATGGGCTTTAATTATAAAAACAGCAGTAAAGCAATTAAGCAAACTGGCATTGTGATGACTCTCGGTTGGGGCAGCGTGTTCCTCACGTGTGCTCGTTCAGAGATAACAGATATCCTTCCCATTGTAAACAAGATTAATCTTCCTGAGCCCTGAGTAGATCATGGTTCAGAGAAATGTATTCCCCCCCCCCTTCCTTCTCTATCAGAATGGGGAGGATGGGGCTAACAAGCTTTATATTCAGCAGCAGAATTCTTCACTGGGAAGAGTCATTGCTCACTAGAAGAGATTCTTCTGGGCAAACAGTTAGTGACCAGATCAGTCTTTGGTGTCTTCAAACAGAGTTGATAGATTCCCACATCTGAAACTTAAGAGAGAGCTCAGCATCAACAGCCTCAACCCTTAATAAACTCCCAAGCTAAATGACTGCAGTCTAGATTTCTAGTTTTAGACTGCAAGCTCAATACTGCTTGATTGAAACCAGCCATGAAAACCTACACCACATAAGATTATTGTGTAAATTAGGTTATTGTGGGTTAGACTGAATGTACATAGTGTATATATTGTATAGACTGTATACCCATAGTATATAAAAATGACATAGTCTGCTGAATATGTACTGTATAAAGGAAAATGTTAATAAAATAATAATAATAAAAAAAAATAGAAAACCTACACCAGACTCATGGTATGATGAGGTATGATGGACCAAGCAGAAAAATACATTTAGCTTTGAAAAGAGAAGATTGCGGGCAGATGTAGTACCACACTGGAAGGAAGGAAGGAAGGAAGGAAGGAAGGAAGGAAGGAAGGAAGGAAGGAAGGAAGGAAGGAAGGAAGGAAGGAAGGAAGGAAGGAGGGAGGGAGGGAGGGAGGGAGGGAGGGAGGGAGGGAGGGAGGGAGGAACACTAGTGCTTGTGCTTTTTCATTCCAAAGTGCAAGACAAACAAAAATGTAGAGGCAGATTCCTAACCCCAAAAGCTGTTTATAGAGCTACTGATTGCTCAGGGAAGTAACGAGATACAGTCAAAAAGAACCTGAAGTGCTATTAATATTGCTTTAAGCAGGATTCCTGCGTTGGATGGCAGATTGGACTGAACGTCCCTCTCAAATTCCATGGTTCACTAAGATCAAGAGACATCAATAGATTGTGTTTGGGCTGTTTCTGGAACAGGAAAGATAAGTGATAGGATATTGATGGCACCGGCTGCCTGCACCAATTAATAGTTTTCAGGAAGGCAGAGCTGCTATCTAAATGTCCACTGTGAGAAAGATACGAATTTGATCTTCTCAAGGTTTATTATCCTTGTGGTCTCTGTAGAGTGTCTCTGCTCATTCCTTCTATAATTGTTTCTATGCTCCAGAGAAGAAAATGGAAAGATAAGTCAAAGGGGATGTGTTTCTAGAATCAGATGTAGTCTCCCCCCATCTGTGGAAGGCATAAAACGGAGCAGATAATTTCTTATTTCATTACTCACCGGATCCAAATGTTTATAAGAAATAGTCAGTCTGATGAAGTGATTTGAGGGATCAGTGTCCCACCCAGGGCTTTTTTTCTCATAGAATGCCCAGAACGGAGTTCCGGCACCTTTTTTGGATGGAACTTTGTAGGGTAGGCAAGGCGGGTTGTATGAAGTGTGTGAGTTCTGGAACCTTTTTCTTTTTTTTAGAAAAAAAGCACTGGTCCCACCCATAGGCATGAAGATGGCTAGATGACACTGGGCAAACCACCAGGAAGAGGGGAAAGGCAAAGCATTACCAAAATCTTGACCAGAAAGCTACAACTTGTCCATGCAGTTGCCAAGAATCAACAGTGTTTTGAAGACACAAAAAAGAAAGGATCAACCTATTCTCCAAAGCGACTGAAGGCAGGACAAGAAGCAACGGATGCAAAGTAATCAAGGAGAGAAGCAACTAGAAATAAGGAGAAATTTCCTGACAGTGAAAACACCAAACCAATGGAACGACTTGCCTCCAGAAGTTATGGATGCTCCAACACTGGAGGTTTTTAAGAAGAGACTGGACGGTCATTTGTCTGAAATGATATAAGGTCTCCTGCCTGAGTGGGAGGATGGACTAGAAGACCTCCAAGGTCCCTTCCAACTCTGTTGTTGTTATTATTATTTCTCAAACCCATGCCACCT
The DNA here is from genome assembly GCF_016545835.1 of Crotalus tigris. Lineage (NCBI taxonomy): Eukaryota > Metazoa > Chordata > Lepidosauria > Squamata > Viperidae > Crotalus > Crotalus tigris. The sequence continues at coordinate 4,381,533 of NW_024096999.1, read as the reverse complement.
TTATTCCTATAGTGATGTCCTCCTAAATCAGACCTAAGCAGATGTTGTTCTTACAGGTCAAGACAATACAAAGGAGCAGTGACTTTAAAATGTCAAGTTTTTCACCAAGTTTTGATTTACTAAGTTGAAGCTGATTTACAGTGCATTATCTGCAACATTTTAAAAATGCCACTCCAGGCTAATTGCCGGGCTCGGCTGATCCCCAAATGATTAATAAAGTTCCCAAGTAATTTTCTCTCCCTCTCTTCAACTGCCAGATGGAGTGCAACAAATTAATCTGCATCGCATCATGCCGATTTGCACATTAATACACAAAGCTTGCAGGTGAAGAAAAACTAGGGAACAATTCACTCCTGACCCATCTTCCACTTGACCCTTGAAGAGTACAAGCAAGATTAACTAATTAACTCTGGTCTGCTGGTAATGTTTCAGATTATATCACACACCCTAGGTGGCACGTTGAATATAGATATAGAAAATTAAGGCATTTATTATAATTACAAATTCATAAACTGCTAATATTATAATGCCTCTCTACCAGGGATGGGTTGGACTGCACATGGAATGAATATTCAACTCTGGCTTCTAGGTCTGCCAAACATAGATGAAAAAAAAAATTGCAAAGCTGGAAAAATGCACAAATGGAAAACCAAACCAGAGCAGGAAAAACACCCTAGGGCAGTGGTGGCGAATCTATGGCATGCATGCCAGAGGCAGTACTCAGAGCCCTCTCTGTGGACCCACACACCATTGCCCCAGCCCCACCTCCCCCATGGCCCCCTCCTCACCAGCAGACCCCCATGGGGTTGCCCCCAGTGCAGCCCACGCAGAGCAGCACAGCCAAGGACATGGCAGCCAGGCACTAGGGACAAGACTCCACCCTCACGCCCTGTTACGCACAGATGATGCTGTGGGGTGCAGGCGGAAGGCGTGGCTGCCATGTCGCTGCAAGGCCACCTGGGCGATCTCTGCAGTTGGCCATGAAGATGGTGGGGGGCCCTGTGGGTGGGGGACGGGGCAGTTTTTCGGCACTCGATCTCTAAAAGGTTCGCCATCATTGCCCTAGGGAGAGCATTTGCAAAGCTTGGGATGTTTTAATTTGGAAAAGGAATACAGCTAGTCCTTCTCCGCTTATGACCACATTTTGCCTCCTTTCTTGCCACAGTTGTTAAGTGAATCACTGCCGTTGCTAAGTTGTTAAGTGAATCTGACTTCCTTATTGACTTGGCTTATCAGAAGGTCATGATCAGTTGACCAGTAGGCAAGGCAACAGTCATAAATACATGCCAGTTGCCCAGCTTCCCAATTTTGGTCATGTGACCATGGGGATGCTACAATGGTTGTGTGAAAAATGGTCGTAAGTCTTTTTTTTTCAGTCGTTTGGAATGGCCACTAAATAAATAGTCGTAAGTAGAGGACCACCTATCCTGTACAGGTAAGTCCTCGACTTACCACCACAGTTGAGCCCAAAATTTCTGTCATTAAGCGAGTAATTTTTAAGTGAGTTTTGCCCCATTTTACGACCTTTCTGATCACTATTGTTAAGTGAATCGCTGCAATTGATAAGTTAGGAACCAGTTGTTAAGAGAACCTGGCTTCCCCATTTTGGCTTTGCTTGTCAGATAGGTCACAAAAGGGGATCCAGTGACCCTGGGACATTGCAACCGTCATAGGTACGAGTCAGTTGCCGAGCATCTGAATTTTGATCATGTGACCACAGCTGTGCTGCAAAGGTCATAAATGTGAAAAAACGATCACTTTTTTCGGCACGTAACTTTGAAAGGTAACTCAGTGTACTGTTGTAAATCGAGGACTGCTGGTACTGTAGATGATGGGACCGTGACAAAATGATGCTTAATTCAAAGCAAGTAGAAAAATAGGCTCGGGGGAATTCAACAAAGTTGAACAGTATGAGATTTAAGAGGGATCTGAAGAAGCGTTTCTTCCTTCAAAGCCTGGAACGCAACATTTATGGAACGTGCAAACTCAGAGATAGTGTGTCCATCTCCTTTGATGTCTTTCAAAGGAGATTAGATAAATTTACCAAGTCTGTCTATATAGCTACTAGACATGATTTTTTTTAAAAAATAGGTATGAAATGCATAAGCCAACCCTGTTCCAGAGATTCTAAGCAGCAGGCAAGAACAGTCATAATGTCATCAAAATATGGTAATCCCTCCCCCCCAAAAAATCCACCCTTTTTTATAATAGTAAATATAAGCCTTCCTCCAGATAGTAAACTCCCCAAAGCTGAATCACTAGCTTCAGTCACTGCATCGCTCTCTCTCTCTCTCTCTCTCTCTCTCTCTCTGTGTGTGTGTGTGTGTGTGTGTAGTGAAATATGTACACATAGTCCACGGCTTGCAACCATTCATTTAGCATCCATTCGAAGTTACACAGACACTCAAAATTTGACTTAGGACGGGTCCTTGTGTTTACCACCATCGCCGCATCTCCCCGGTTACAGGATCAAAATTTAGCTGGTTGGCAAGGGGCATATACTGCTGGTCCTCAACTTACGACCACAACGGGGCCCAAAATTTCCGTTGCTAACTGAGACGTTTGTTAAGTTAGTTTTGTCCCAATGAAAACTTACCAGCTGAAGAAAGACCAATTAAGAAAATTCTAGAATGTGCAGAAATGGATGGATTGACTTTAAAGAGAAAAGAGAAAGAAGACTCCGTGTACTTTAGAATGTGGGATAATTTCTATCAATGGCTAGAAGGACAAATTAGAGAGAAAGGAACGTGATATGTAATTTTGAATATATAGTAGCAAGACTGAGCGATTAGTTAACATATTTTTTATAATAATTAACTATGTTCTATTATCGTTTGTTAAACACATGAACCCAAACATTATGCTGTTTGCTAAATATTGAGACTATTACTTGGAAAAACCCCAACCCCAACCCTAACCTTAATCCTAACCCCAACACCGACCCCACCTTATTCCTAACCCCATAAAAACTAATAAAATCTATACAAAAAAAGTGAGTTTTGTCCCATTTTTACGACTTTGCTTGCCTTGTGTGTTTAAGCGACTCCCTGCAGTTGTTAAATTAGCAACAACGGTTGTTAAGTAAATCTGGCCTGCCCACTGATTTTGTCTATCAGAAGGTCGCAAAAGAGGATCACGTGACACCGGGACACTGCCACCATCATAAATGTGAGTCAGTTGTCCGAATGTAAATCACGTGACCATGGCGATGCTGCAACAGTCATAACTGTGAAAAATGGTCATAAGTCCCTTTTCCCAGTGCCATTGTAGATTTGAACGGTCACTAAGTGAACTGTGCTAAGCCAAGGACCACCTGTATTTACAACTGTTGCAGCATCCCAGGGTCACGTGACTGCCATCTGCAAACATTTCAGTCAACATCCAATAAGCAAAGTCAATGTGGAAAGTCAGATTCCCTTAAACATCGTGTTTACTAACTCAACAATTGCAACTATTTGCTTAAACAACTGTGGCAAAAAAGGTTGTAAAATGGAATAAAATTCCCTTAACAACTGCCTTGCTTAGCAACAGAAATTTTGGGTTCAACCTGGATATATTGAGATGGTATACATTTTTTAAAAAACTTATGCTCTAAATCAGTGATGGTGAACCTTTTAGAGACCGAGTACCCAAACTGCAACCCAAAACCCACTCATGCATCGTCAAGTGCCGGGTGGGTGTGGCCCATTGGCTGGGTGTGGCCAATTGGGTGGGCATGGCTGCGGTGGTAACGGCAGACTGGGTGGGACTAAAAAGTTCAATCAATCAATTTCAACTTTGCAAGAACTTTTTTTTCCCGCGAGAAGTTGAAATTGACTGATTGAACCTTTTTTTTTTCACACAGTGGCAGAGGCCTAAAACAAAAAGGCTTTATAAAACCCAGCTGAAGGCTTAGGACTGGGGCAGTGGCGTGCGTGCCCACAGAGAGGGCTCTGAGTGCTGCCTCTGGCACCCATGCCATAGGTACACCACCACTGCTCTAAATTATATACATTCTGGAAAAGAAATCTATTCAGCAGCTCCTGGTTATATTCCCTTTAGCCCCATAAAGAATTTGTTGGAAAGTATTGGCTGTCTAGATAGAACGTCGTATTAGTTAAATGTGCAATATATTAAGAAAAGCAAACTTTTCAAATGGTGACTACTAATAAAAGTAAGAAAGGAAGGGAAAGCCACAAAGTTTTAATAAATAACGCCTGGTTTTTCTTTCTTTTGGAAATTTTCATGAACATCAATACAAGTATTGAATATCTCATTAAGCTAAACTTGTTCCTATGGATTTTGTAAAAGTTACACTTGGGTAGAAAGTATGCAAGGTTCATGGCTTTAATCCAATACAGTATGAAGTTTTCTAGGGAAAAGTTCCATCGAATTTGAACAAAGCCATTTTGGGGATAGCATGCATAAAAACTTACTCTTTAATTAAAGTTTTAATTACTGCTATTTCATTCCAAGTATGTAAAGATATTCCAGCACTTTGGAGTATTAATACCTTTTTAGGAACTTTGTATTCCAAAAACCCGATTCCAATTTGCATGTAATTTTTTTTAAAAAAAAATAAGATTATAAAAAGATTGAAATAAATTTGTTTTTTCACTGCTTTTCATCTTTACTTGTGACTCATCAAGCACACTCATCAGCTATGGAATGTTCTAGATATAGAACATTCAAAATCTTCTGCAAGGAATCAAAGTTATGGACCCCTGCCCTTTAGATGACTTTAAACTCCCTTTTTATGACCTTTGTTGTTGTTGTTAGTTGCAAAGTCATGTCCAACCCATTGCGACCCCATGGACAATGTCCCTCCAGGTCTCCCTGTCCTCTACCATCTTCTGGAGTCCATTTAAGCTCACACCTCCTACTTCAGTGACTCCATCCCTGTAATCCCTTAATTCAGAGTAGAGTCAGGGCGACTGGATGGAGCTGAGAGTTTACTGGAGGGATGCCCTTCACAGCAGATATTCTTTTCTTTGTACCCAAGGAGAGAAATATCTGCTACTACCTAGGATTGAACTCTCAACCTGAGGTGAGCATCTTCACCGCAGCCCTTTAGATGACTTTATACACTACATTAGATTGACTAATGTCAACCTTTATACACTACATTAGATTGACTTCGCAGTATTGCAGGAAGTCTATATAGGAATATTGGTAATTCTTGTTTAGCCCCCATAAATGAGACCAGCCACTTAGTTGTTAAGCAAAGCAGTCCCTAAGTGGGACCATAATTATCCTTACAATCTTACTGCAGTTTTCTTTTGCTTTGCAGACTTGCAAAAGTCATAGATGTGACGGTTGGTTGTCATCACTGTTGTAACGGCGAACAAGTGTTGTGCTGTCCAAGGCTGTCATTAAACAAGGACTACTTGATATCTTTGGTCTACAGAGTCCACCTTTCTTTTTATTATACACACAGAGCAATATGGACAGAGACCGTCCTCAGCTTACAACAGTTTATTTAGTAACCGTTCAGGGTGACAACGGCACTGAAAAAAGCAACACGGCCATTTTTCAGACTTACAAGCTTTGCAGCATCCCCATGGTCACGTGATCAAAGTTCAGACCCTTTTCAACTGATTCATATGGATGACGGTCATATGATCACCTTTAGTGACCTTCTGACAAGGCAAGTCAATGGGGAAGGCAGATTAACAGCCGTGCTCAAACTTCACAACTGCAGGGATTCACTTAACAGCAGTGGCAAGAGAAAGTTTATAAAATGGGACAAAACTCACTTAGCAATTGTCTCCCACTTAGCCCCAGAAATTCTGCACTCAGCTGTGGCTGTAAATCAAGAACTACCCCATATTATCTGTACCAAATACAAATTTCACATGACTTCCACCCGCTTGGATATCTGTGGGGGGGGATAAACTTTTTTCTATTGCTATGCCCAATGCGTATTTCAAAAATATTTTGAAAATAAGATTCCCAGCTATTCAGATTTAAATATCCCTTCTACCGAAGCTAAAAGGGAAGAAAATCTATTTTTAATTTAGACCATTGTTTGCTATTCCAAGGAGTTATACTCTGAATTTGCTGGTGCGTTCGACAGAAATATAATTTTGACGGTATTTACAATTTCTTAGACGTGCTGCTGGAAAGCTCGAGATGCCAAACGTAGTAAAGAGAAGGGCGGGTTCAAAATGAAACACAAGACAAAAATCAAGACTTAAGCAGCCGTTTTTCATGGATGGTTAAGCCAGAAAACTGTGAAAGGATTTGTACTGTAATCCCTCATTTGTGTTATGATCCCAGACTGGTAAGCCACAAACATGTCACACGTACATAGAGGATTGCTTTTATTTGAAGGGAAATACCAAGCAGACCTTCAAATAAAATTTTGAAGTCGTTGCATTTACTGCAGGTAGCACTCGGCTTACAAGAGTTTGCTTAGTGACCGTTCAGCACTGAGCAAAGTGACTTGTTGCCGTTTTTCACAATTACAACCGTTGTAGTATCCTCATGGTCATGTGATCAAAATTCGGATGCTTGGCAACTGGTTCATATTTATGACGGTTTGCAGTGTCCCGGAGTCACGTGATCCCCTTTGGCGACTTTCTGACAAGCAAGATCAAATGGGGAAGCCAGATTCACTTAACAACCGGGTTGCCAACTTAATAACTGCAGTGATTCACTTAACAACCGTCGCAAGAAAGGTCATAAAATGGGGCAAAATTCATTAATAAATGTTTCTCTTAGCAACAGGAAATTTGTCCAGGAGCAGCTGTAGAGGATTCCCATCTAAGGAAAAGGAGAGAAAAAAATGGCCAAAGGAATAGCATCAGATGAAATAAATGATTGCAAGTAATAATAATAATAATAAAGTTGGAAGGGACCTGGGAGGTCATCAAGTCCAACCCCCTGCTCAGGCAGGTAACCCTGTACCATTTCGGACAAATGGCTGTCCAGTCTCTTCTTAAAAGCTTCCAGTGTTGGAACATTCACAGCTTCTGGAGGCAGGTTGTTCCACTGGTTAATTGTTCTAAATGTCAGGAAGTTTCTCCTTAGTTCTAGGTTGCTTCTTTCCTTGATCAGTTTCCATCTGTTGCCACACAACATCTCCCTTATGTTCTGCATTTATTCCTCTTTTAAACAAATCGTCAAGGAGATGCTATAGAAAACCAGGACTTCTGATTCGTCTTCAAAACAAGTGGAGGTATACAAAATTAAGATTACAAGAGATCTTAATAGATTTATCTTCAAGAGAAGGAACAGCAACCTTTCAAAATGATAATTACATGTTAATATTTTTAAAAAAAATATTGAAAACTCTCCACTTGGTAGGCCAGTCAACCATGTGCAACTCTCAATGTTCTATTTACATCCAACCACTAAAAATAAATTCAAACCACTCAAAATTCTTCCTTGTAGTGTGACTAAAAGAATGTTGTGAGATGCATTTAATTCCCCTAAATGTTAATACTTGGGGTTTTTTTTTTCCTCTGATAGTGAGGAAGAAATATTGCAGTTCAATTTTAGATCTATTGAGTTATTTTGTTTTTGGTGATACTTAGTCCTGAATAATAAAGTATAAACCTAAAAGATTCTACATCTTGGATTCATTAATCAAACTTTCTCAACTAGATGTCTGGCAGATTATTGAATTACTATCCCCAAATAACACAGGAAATGACTCTTCTGGCTGGGATGGAGTCCAGCATATCTACAAGATGCTGGTTTGGAACAGATCTAAATGCATCTAATCACAACAACAACAAAAAGCAGATGAATAGAAAGGCCATGGATCTGAGGTTGAATTGGAGAATATGCTTTGATAAGAATAACTACAGATTATTGTGTATTTACCTCAACTTTTTGACTCACAAAAATCATTCAGTGGGAACTGTCCAAAGCAAGGTGCTGAAAAATCTGCAAATCAGTTCTTTATGCATTAAAAGGATGCTGCATCATAATTTTAAAATCTAGTATATAGTGATTTGATTTTTTTAATGTTATCATCCCATTCAGCTTTAAATACATTCTCTTTATTTACTTTGTAGCCACAAAGAGATGCTTTTAGATGCAATAAAGCAATGGTAAAATTATTGACAAACATTCACACACACACACATATATATATTCAGAATGTGAGTACAGCTGTGTATGTGTATGTATGTTGTGTGTGTATAATCAGTTTGGAATAAAGTTCTGTTCAATCAGAAAACATCACAGGTAACTTGAGCAATGGCAGAATTATCAACTCTTATCAAACTGGGAGCCAGTGATAGCTTCCCATTTGATGCAGCAAAGAGATTTTATAAAATAAATATGAAGAGGCTTTAATACAAAAGGGGATTTTCATTGTGGAAATATACAGATGCATAAGGTTTCATTCTTACTGCTGTGTCTACCGCACTGCTGTGTCTACAGGAGGCAAAATAATTAACTGAAATTATCTGAAAGTTCTCTCTGTTTTTGAACGCTTTACCCATTGGGTAGAGAGCCTCAAACAAATACTATTGTATGAATGCTACTGCACTACAATGTGATGTAGTGAATCTGATGTTGGACTACAACAGAGGAGACTCAGTTCAATTCAGACTCGGATATTGGGTGTCTCTAACCCAGTCACTCCCTTGAAGCTCAACTTACTTCCCAAGTTTATTTTTTTTTTTTGAAAGGAGGAGAAAATTTTGAGCTGCGTGGTCTTCAACGCCCAGAATTCCATACCCAGTACACTGGCTGGGGAATTCTGGGAGTTGAAATTTTAAAAGGTTGAGAAACACTAGAGTAGACAGTGCTTTAGACACCACCATGAATTCCTGGAAATAAATCTAAAGAATAAATAATACAACTCAACTTAAGGCATTGGTCCTTCTAACTGGCTTGTTGTACAAACATATAACAAACCTCAATTCACTTTTATTCATAAACAACTGGCAGGAGCAAGCTTTGAGGAATTTCAGAGTTAAAAACTGACTGTAACTATTTTAAATCCTAATTAATACATACATTTTCTCTTCTCATATCCTAGTAAGACTCTCATTTGGCACCCTTTGAGATATATCATGTGAAAAGGGAAAGGGGAAAAAATGGATAGCTGTTGGTCTGCATCAGCAGTCAAGTTTTCTTTTGTCACAAAGCAAACATTCAGCACAATCTCTTCCCCAGTAACTATTGATAATGTTGTATAAAATTACCTTGCAATTTAGCTTTCCTGCTTCTGCTACTTGAGGCAAGAAATCCAGTGTGAAAGTACCTGCAAAAACTACCGATCAGCAATTGATGGAGATAAAAAAAAAAAAAAAAAAACCAGCACATGAATGGTTCACATTCGTAAATACAGCTCACATTTAGCAGGGAAAGAACACAGTAAGTGTGTGCAGACCAACATTTTTTTTTAAAAAAAAAAAAAAGCAGTTCAAGACATTAGCTATGGAAAGTTGCACTCGTGCTGTGAAAAACAGAGACTTTGCATACAGCCTAAGGAAAAATTTCACACCTCTCTTACCATTCTAAGCAAATATAAATAATGTCATTCTGAGGCGGACCACAGAAAGGATAACTGACTTCAATGTGTGGCATTTCACATCTGAAAATGAGCTCATTGTAAGGGTCATTCAAAAAATATAGTACACAAGTACACACACATACATTCCTTCTGCAGAAACATTGTAGCTCATGGGACACCTCCAAACATTCCCAGCCTGCTCTGATTTTTCTCTGGAACCAGACTTTGCTTGTAAATTATTATATATGGATAAAGAAACTGACCAGAAACCAAGGCCCATGAATGAATCAACCATAGTTCTAGGGATCCCCATCTGTGCAAAGGAAGATCCGTAGATGCCTTTCCCTTCATAGAAGCTCATAAACGATGGCCTTCAAATAATGCTGTTGTGATGTTTCTGTCCCATCCTTTTTCAAAGAATCTTGGAAGACTGTGAATGGAACGGCCTCATGGATGGAACACCAACAAGTTGGAAGGCTCTCACCAAGTGCCAAGTAAAACAACCAACAATGTTCTGTATTCTAGTCTTGTTGGCTATGAGCTGCAAATGACATGGATCTTTATTGCAATCCACTCAGAGTCACTTAAGTGAGAGAGGCAATGTAGAAATGAAAGAGAGAGAGAGAGAGAGAGAGAGAGAATGTGTGTGTGAGAGAGGGAGAGAGAGGATAGATAGATAGATAGATAGATAGATAGATAGATAGATAGATAATAGAGAGATAGATAGATAGATAGATAGATAGACAGATAAATGGAGAGAGAGAGAGATAAACAGACAGATAAGAGATGAGAGATGATAAATGATAGATACTGTAGAATCAGATAATGATGAAGATATGACAGAGAGAGAGAGATATAGAAAGATATAGACAGATGATAGTTGAGAGAGAGAGAGAGAGAGAGAGAGAGGGAGAGAGGGAGGGAGGGAGGGAGGGAGGGAGAGAAAATAGATAGAGACAAAATGTCTGTTTAGCTTTTTAGATGCAGAAGCTAAATAATATGACCTGTTTGAGGTGCTGTTTCTGGGGGTTTCATTCTGCAGCATTAGGATCACAGCAGCCTATCAAGCAGGCTGGGGAAAAGAGATGGCAAAACTGTCTCCCATTCCCTAGAACTGATTGAGGATGGAAGACCGAAGGATAGTCTGGCCATGTCCCATGCTAATTACCTACGCAGATTCTACCTGTGCTTTTTACTGCCATGAAACACCATTCCAGAAAACGAATGAGACATGCTATGAAATATCTCTTTTATTTGGTGAACCACAACGCTCAATCAAACAACACTCTACCATAACAATCTGCACAGCTTACAGGAAGCCAATCAAATAAGATTTATTTATACAATATAATGCAAATGGGCTCAGCAAATGGAGGAGGGACATGGAAATCGACGCTGGTAATCAGAAAGGTAGGAGAGAAATCTATAAACCACAGTTGTGAAAGATATTGCAAAGAACACACTGTAAATCAGAAAACAATGAAATGCACAAATTGGTGCCTCACTCAGAAAGAGTTAAGACAGAAAACTAAAAGAACAGCTGATCTATGAATGCATAATTCAGTGAAAGAGATTGGAATAACTGAACAAAATATTGAAAAGCAGTGACTAATGACAGTGAAAAATATCTCAGGCAGGAGTCGGTTATGCTTCTGACAATATATTTAATATGCATGCTGTAAACCCAGCTCAGGGGTTGGGAAAACACATATAATTAATGTCCAAAGAATATAATGGATCACCTATGTTATGTCTCAAGATCCTGGATGAGGAGCATTGATTGGTTATTGCCTTTTCATGACACAGTTTCCAAAATAATCAAAGCAGAAGCATGTAGAAGAGCTACATGTTCATAATCTAATCACAACAGGAAGCCATAGGCTGGGGAAGACAATATTAACCAACTTCAGGGGTGAAGAAGCTTCTTGGATGAGAAGTGAAATGTCCTCAAGGAAAAACAAAGTCCAGTTCCCTTTTGAAAAAGCATCTTTGGGACAACCATGACCTGGATGACTGAGAATCTCCATAAACTATATTAACCAACTACTAATTGTACTGGGAGTCCTAGAAATGACTGTAGCTAGAACTAGATCTACACCTGTCCCTTGCTCTTTCTCCAATAGCTTCATTTCACTTCCAGCATCACCAGTGAACAGGTAAACCACAAAAGTGGGCTTATGCCACACCACAGGGTTTATCTGAGAAGTGGGGAACTTTTTTCCACCTTGAACATGATGGAAAAAAACCAGTAAGAGCTGCTGAATACTTAATCTAGACTTGGTAGCACTTCAAAGTTCCTAAAAATAGAAGCAATTGGGAAGTGTGTGAATGTCCTGTCTTTCATTGCAGTGTCATCTTTCCACTTCAATTCAGTCTCAAGGGAGGCTATCAATGATTGTTTATAATTATTGCTTTTATAATGCTTGCAAACCAGCATTTGCATTTCTTGCGTAGGTTGAGGAGAGCACATCTTTCTCCTTCTGTCCTGGCCATTTTTTTTACAGAAGCACGTTTGAGAGCATTTAAACAAACTGCAATCAGTGTTTGGTTTGGTGGTAGCAGTGCCTCAGATAGAAGGTCCATACACAGAGTGGTAAGGACGGCTGAAAAGATTATAGGAAGCTCGCTTCCCGTTATTCAGGATGCTGCTTATAAGCGCTAGGTGCTTATAAAGGATTCATGGTCTGTTTCTGTTGCTCCACTCTGGGAGGAGGTGTCAAAGTATTTATAGCAGAACTACAGTACTAGATTCTGTAACAGCTTTGCGCCTTATGCTGTTCCATCTTGTAAATTTGCAGGATTCTTTTTTGTTTGTTTGTTTCCATGTATAAGTATACATTTGAACTGGACTGTGATGTTTCTCTGTGTCATATACATGTGTGTATGTGTGTATGTGGGTATATGCATTTTTTGAGAGCTGAATGCAACAAAATTTCATTTTAATGTATGCTGATTAGTGTACATTTAAAGTGACAATAAAGTTTTTTATTCTATTCTATTCTATTCTTGTTTTATTTGATTGTTGTATGACATTTAGAATTACTTCAGTTGAGACGGGCAGCCCTATAAATTTGATAGACAGACAGACAGACAGACAGACAGACAGACAGACAGACAGAACCAAGCTGGAAAATTCACCTTCTTCTCCCCAGCCCCACCCCAAGGCTGTGCAGAGATGTAGATTCAAAGGGCAAACTATGATTAACAGTGGCGCCTAGGCATAGCATCTGCAAAACTAAGACTTGTCCTTTTGGCTCAGCTAAGTCTCCTTTGCTGCTGACACACCAATCTCAGGAAAAGTCACATTTGCGCGTGGCTTTAGCTCACATGCATCCAAATGGCCCTTTGCCCTTTGAATGTGGATTGCTGTACCACCCCTAGCCAGGTATCACTTCAGAAAAATGCAGCATTTCGAAATGAAAGTCACTTGCCCTCATTCGGTGATTCTATGGCCACCCGTCCCCTCTGGGTGACATAGCATCGGATTGCCTTCCCTGGCTCCCTGCTTCGTCTCTTTGGAATCTACAGTTCTTCAAAGCTGCAATAAGCATTAACAGTGTGTGTTTAAAACACACACGGCATCCGCCTGCAAGCCTGAATCAGAACTGGGTTTGGTTTCCTGAATTTCAATGAGGTTTGACTACATTGGAGAGAGAGAGAGAGAGAGAGAGAGAGAGAGAGAGAGAGAGTGAGAGAGAGAGAGAGAGAGAGAGAGAGAGAGAGAGAGAGAGAGAGAGAGAGAGAGAGAGAGAGAGAGAGAGAGAGAGAGAGAGAGAAATGCACCACTATCCCAAGTCTGTTTTAAAAATGAACACAGCATGCTTCCCTGAACCAATTGACTTGTGGTCTTCTTCAACCCCGTTATGTCTAATATCCTTTCATCACCCACACCTTCTCTCACAGCTGCAGCAGGCTGGCAAGCACCAGTCACAACAAATAAAAAGGGGTAGGGAACCTCATCTACATATTGGCTTCTGGCCTTGCTCACGAAAGTAACTTGCAAAGACAAATTGTAGTGTCAAAAAAGAGCTCATTAAAATTTTTATATCTGATTGTTTCGGTTCCCCTCCAGATCCCCGGGTGCTCGTCTCTTTTGCTGCCCAGGAATATTTTGAATCCCCAAAGCTGAAGAATCTTCAAGGACAGCTGACACACCAATTATCCATCTTAAGAAGCTGTTGGCTTATTACTCTCAAATACAGCACGCATCCTTCAGTAATTCACGTTTCCCTAAAACTCTGGCATTCCATCATCCCAGCCAAGCAGTTCTGTGGAGTAAATGATGATTCAGGGGGCATTTCATTCCTTGCCATCACTGTCCCGAGGCAGTCATAATGATTGCATCTATGGAAATGGGACTTAAGACTCTTTACCCCTTGATCTAGTGATCCGTTCTCTTTTCCCCTCCCTCCTCTGTGACATTTGAGTAAGTGAGCGATAGTTCACCAAAGCGTATACATTTTCATAAAACTTATTAGTGAGAACATACTACCAGATTTTTCACACATCCCTTCAATGATATTGGCTCATGGCCCACAAGGCTGGTTGGTTGGCTGGTTGTTTATTTAATGTTTACACCACCCATCTCTCCTCTAAGGTAAATCGTGTTGGATCTTTCTTTTGTTTTGTTTTGTTTTTTTGGGGAAAATGGTGCAATTAATGAATTCCACTAAAAGATCCCTTTCTTCATTCTTAATAAATCTTATTGAGCAGTTAATTTCCACAATATGTTTTTAATTTCATGACAGAAAAATGGGTGAGAATACTGGGTCTGCCTCCTTCCTCACTATTTTTGCTGTCCTCAAGTTGGAGGATGGATGGTGGCAGAGGAAGGGAGGGAGGAAGGAAGGAAGGAAGGAAGGGAGGGAGGGAGGGAGGGAGGGAGAGAGGGATTGATCAGTCTTGTGAAAGCCTAAATTAGGGTCAACCAATTGAGCCCCAGATTGTATGGAGGACTGAAAGACACCCCATTTGAACATCTCTAAGAATTCATATCCATTTCAGAAACTGGAAGAAAAGCTTATCACAACCCCCTCAGCCTTGCTCAAAAGATATAATAGACTACACAAAATTAATTATAGGGCTGGGATTGTATCAAGCTAAAATCAACCTCAAGTAAGTTAATTTTCCAGTCAAGCAACTGGATCATTATGTTCATGTAACATTCTAACTACCCTCCCTTGACTAAATCAAGCATAGTTGATCACTTATATGTGGGAAGGGGCAGCTTTAAAGGCAGGACTATGGAATTTGAAGCCCAGCATCTCTGAAGAAAAATCTACAATATATGGGAGAACACCTCCAGCATCACTGTAGATTTCCAGCATCAGGATCATGGACAGAGCATTTTCGTATTGCCCTTTCTACCAATAACTTCACCTAGATCAGGGGTAGGCAACCTTGGTTCTTTTATGACTCGTGGACTTCAACTCCGAGAATTCCTGAGCCATGCTCCGGGAGTTGAAATCCACGAGTCATAAAAGAGCCAAGGTTGCCTGCCCCTGACCTAGATAGAGACTGTATTCATTTTTGGTCACCACAATGTTAAAAAGATGTTGAGACTCTAGAAAAAGTGCAGAGAAGAGCAACAAAGATGATTAGGGGACTGGAGGCCAAAACATACAGTATGAAGAACGGTTGCAGGAATTGGATACATCTGGTCTAGTGAAAAGAAAAACTAAGGATGACATAAGAGTATTCTGATATTTGAAGGGCTGCCACAAAGAAGAGGGGGGTCAACTTATTCTCCAAAGCACCTGAAGACAAGACAAGAAACAATGGATGGAAAGTAATCAAGGAAAGAACCAAAACTAAGGAAAAATTTCCTGAAAGTGGGAGCAATTAATCAATGGAACGACTTGCCTCCAGAAGTTACGGATGCTCCAGCAGTGTAAGTTTTTAATAAAAGATTGGACAACCATTTGTATGAAATAGAATCGGGTTTCCTGCCTGAGCAGGCGGTTGGACTAGAAGACTTCCAAGGTCCATTCCAATTCTAATATTCTGCTATATCCATTTAGAAAGATACAGTTGCTCTTTCCACTCCATGTGACTTAGAGTGGAAATGCCATGGTAACGCCACACACAATTTTGAAGAGGGCCATCTCTATATTTGGATATTTCACTATATTTCTTCCTTTTTGTGAACATGTCTCTCCTAGAAACTAGACTTTTTCAGAACATGGTTTGGAAACACTGGAGCACATCAAGTCTATTTCCATCAGTACTGTCAGGGTGATCCACTACCCCCATCACCCTCTTAGCATCTGTGTTCATTACTAAATAGTTTAAGGTTATAATACCTTTGTCGAAAGTATCAAATATGGGCTCCGTTTGTTTTATAGTGTTTATGTGCCATCTTAAAAGAGAAACGGGGCTGCTTAGAAGGTTCAAACAAAATCAGTTAAAATAACTGCCATTCTGATTGAAAAAGGCAACCTGATGCAAATGACTATGATTTTATATTCAGCCGAGGTTATTTCTGCATGTAGTTTATCCAGTATCACTAAGCAGAATCTACAGCATTACATATTCTGCCCAGCATGGAATAAGAAATGCAGTGCCTCTTTTCATAAGGCTTTCATTACTTAACATTAAACAGGGGTCTGCATGGATTTTGTTAAGGGTGGGTTTTCCCCTACCTTAAGGTCAATTTACTTCTCAGCTTTGACGGTCTCAAGATATTAAGCTGATGAAAATGTAATAACTTTTCTGGACCGGAGGGAGTACAACTAAAGTAAAGTGCTAACAAAATCCAGGTGATTACCTTGGAAAGTTCAAAGCAAGCCAAACTTTTCTAGCAACTTTGCTCAGATGCCATCAGGGGTTCAGGGGTACTACTAATATAAACACTTGGCGAACTGGGTTTTGGGTAAACAAGAGAACCACAGTTTGTGGTTGTATGTAGCACTAGGAAACCATTGTGTATCAAAACATAGGCTCAGAATCACGTACAAAAATGCATATAGGTAATCCTTGAGGGATGTGTTGGTCCAAACAAGATTTAACCTTGTTCTTCTCAATCAGATAAACACCAAAGAAAGGAATATTAGACCATTTATTCAACAGGAATCCCAAACAATAACTTACAGTTAAGAAGAGTTCTTCTGCTGAACATATCATGACCTTCTCCATTCTTTTGTTGAAAGATTGAAGGTGAACTCACCCCATGGCTCTTATGGGACACATCACCTCGTGTCTTTCTTCACAAAGACCTCTTTACAAGCTGGCACATAGCCAGGATATCCTGTGATGAACTTAGTAGCCCCTCCTACTGACTTGTTAACATGGGATTCACTGAATAGCTAAACTACATTGCCATAAGCCATCTCTTAAGAAGACAGCGCTTAACCTTATAAAAGACAAACATTCTAACATACAGTTCTCATCCAACTGGCCAGTCCAGAACAAAGGAGGTAGTCCTCAACTGAGCAAAATCTCTGTTGCTAATCAAGAGAGGGAGTTTTGCTTGGTTTTATAACCTTTCTTGCTGAAGTTGTTAAGTGAATCACTGAACTGTCAATTGAGTAACACAGTTGTTCAGTGAATCTGGCTTCCTTGTTGACTTGGCTTATCAGAAGATCACAAAAGGGGATCACATGACCCTGGGACACTACAACCATCACAAATACATAACAGTTGCCAAGAAGTGTCCAACTTTTGATCATGTGATTATGGAGATGCTGCAATGTAAGGGTGAAAAACGGTCACACTCACAAAGCTATTGTAAATTTGAATGGTCACTAAATCAATGGTTATAAGCCAAGGATTGCCTGTATACTAAAGGGAAAAAAACCTCTGTTCTTAAAACAGAGTTAGGTGTCCTCACAGGTTTACAGTAGTGAATAATATTTGTAGGTCATTCGATCCAATTTAAGGCTCCAAATGAAAGAATCTTTGACGTATAGTTGACCATCCTTCATTTGAGTCCTTCTGGAAGTCAGTAGGTCATCACTTCCCTAATTTTATTTCAATCACTCTTCTGATATTGTTTCTCTAACTCTGAATTTGGGTCTGCCTTCCGCTAATTTGGAATATTCTACATTTGGAGGTCAACAGAAAATCATTCATGCTGTTCTTTCATATGATATCCCTCTAAATAGCTGAAGTATGCTTTCTTATCTAAAATCTCTGAGGAAAACGTAGGAAATGTAAAGTTGAGGAGCACGCCTTAAATGGTGGAAGTCTGCTTTAAGTGCTGAGTCCGAGCAAAATTAATATTTTTTTAAAAAAAAAGCAAAATGGAATAAAGAAGAACAATCTCTCCTGACCACAAGTGGCTTGATTTCACTAAATAAACCAGAGCCTGTTTTTCAATCTAGGTTTTGTTTTGTAGTCCTAAGTTTTGCTCTCAAGTGCCAGCGAAGTGCCGGCTAAGGAGGCAAAATTGAATTTAATATTCAGCTTTCAACAAATGATCCCTCATGAATGGGGAGCTTTCCTCTCCCTTCGTGCCCCCCCCCATCTCTTTTCCCCAGAGGCTGAGAGAAAAACTTGCAACTTGACTGACATTATCTCCTCCTGGGCAGAAACCAATTTCTACAAGAACTTAGCAATTTGGAACTTGGAGATAGAACAGGCATTCAGGGAAAAAAAAAAATTTCTCCCCCTTTCACAAATTATAGGTTTGTCATTTAAGAGATTTAAGCTTGCCGCAAGATTCCCCCATCTCATCTTTTTCATTACAGTTGACATTTTTGACATTCAGGGAACAGGAACACTCTCTTTGAACATGGGAGTGGGAATGGAGCTGTTTTCATCTGGACCCCCACGACCACCCCCACCACCACCTCTTGCAAATCTTAGGTTGTCGAAACGTGGCATTTCAATTCTTAGAATTCCCTTATTCAAATCCACGTTAAGCAGATCGCTGTCCCTAAATAAGAAACCGTTATTCTCCTCCCCTTAATGAAAAAAAAGAGACACTATAAAAATGGGATCAATCTGTGAAATAGAGAACTAGAGGAAGAGAAATGATGAAAGTATTGATCAATAAGGAGAATGTGTGTAGCTCAGGGTTGACATGAAGGGTCCTTGGTGCTCTCTGAGTGTGGTGGTTTTCTCGCAGACATTTCATGACCCAAACTAAGTAACATTATCTACGTTGACATGGCACGGATAATGTTACATAGTTGGGTCGTGAAACGTCTGCAAGAAAACCAGAGAGATGCAAGGACACCACGGTCTTCCTCATCCTCCCTTCCCCCAAGTCCACCCCTCCTCTTCCTCCTCCTCCTCTACTCTGCAAATCCTACTCCCTTCTAGCACTGATGATGTTACCTAGTTTGGGTTATGAAATGTCTGTAAGAAAACTACCAAGCTCAAAGAGCATTAAGAAGCCCTCAATGATGGCTTTCCCTAAAACAGTGTTTCTCAACTTTAGAAATTCCAAGGTGTGTGGACTTCAACTCCCAGTATTCCCAGCCAGCATGCTGCCTAGGGTATGCTGGAAATTGAAGTCCACTTGCTGGCTGAGGAATTCTGGGAGTTGAAGTCCACAAGTCTTAAAATTGCCAAGGTTGAGAACCCCTGCTCTAGAAGGATAGGACAAGTTAGCTCTGTAGATTGGGAATTAACTACTTCTCCCACCCAAGACATGGGATTGCAGTATAAATGAATTTCCTGAGATTCTTTTTATGTTGGAAAAGATCGTTCAAATATATGGTTACTGTGCCGGGATTATTATATGAACAGAGATGGAATAAACACAAATTATATATTTTTTTAAAAAAAAGATCTTTGATGTTAGGGCTGTCTTGATTTTCCCTGAATGAATTTCCTGCCTCCCTTTCGCATCTTATGGATGGAGACATTAGTTCTATGAAAATATCGGAAGCATTTCTAGGAGAAATGTTGAGTGATACCCATAAAAATACAGCTCTTTTATACAGCTGTATAAAAATACAGCTCTGCTTTCATAGTCACATCGTTAGTTTCTCTTCCTTCCTGACTTTTCTTTTTCCATGACTTTTCCAAGTGTCATTCACACAAACTAGATGAATCATTAGGAGCAATTGTAGGAAAAGAGCAGGCAAAGCTAGAAGGTGGAGTTAAGCAAGTCATCAGCCAAATTCATTACGTTCCCACAAATGGCCTAGTCTAACTCCTCTTGAGTTCTGTTGACCCTTATCTGGAGTCAATTTAGTACTGAACTTTACTTGACTAGATTCTTGTGTATAGATTTATGCAATAAATTTAACTGCAGTTTAGCTGATTCTCTGTGCCTGACAGCAATTCTAGAAGCACCCAATTAGGCATATATATATCCCGAAATGGACCTGGAGCAGGACATGAGACCAAAGAACAGAAATGGTAGGCTGTCATTTCAAACCAGTTGGATCATCTAGTCTTGTTCCTTTAAATCCTGAATCCACCGCAGTATCCTTTATGTCATTTAGCAGAAAGCTGTTTGAGGCGGAAGGGGTCAGCCTCATAAATTAATTACAACCAGCTTTGTGACCCCTAACCGGCATAGTTCTTCAATCACTGTCAATTGACTTTCTTCCAATTGAGCTAGGAGCCACCCTCTGACCTGCCTCCCAGCCCTGGGGAGTTTTCCCCGATAACAGCAGAATTTGACCCGTTGACATCTGATATGAAAGTCTGTTTACAAATCCATCCCCATTGCTCTGGAGGCTGGGAACAAGTCTTAAGACATGCGATGGCTACGGTTTTAAGACACATTTTCATTGGCAGCTCAGCCTTCGGATTGTCACTTCTGTTTATCATGTGGGCCATCAGTGCCATTTATATAGGTGCATTTGGTACTTGGGAGTCAAATGCAAAGAAGCCCTTGGGGAAACATCAATATCCAAATTCTTCTCATGCTCACTTGCATCTATCTTTTATTGATCTGAAGGGTGCAGCCTTCCATTCGTCAGTTCCTTTGGGAAATTTTGCAGTGGAACCTCTTGATGGAAAGCCACAATCACACTAGAATGCAACAATGCATGGAAATGAATAAACTTGCATCTTCAGATCACTCCCATTGGCAGGTAACCTCAATTTACAAGCATTCACTTAGTGACAATTTGAAGTTACATCAGTGCTGAGAAAAGTGACTTTAGGACCGTTTTTCCACGCTTATGACTGTTGAGCATTCCCATGGTCATGTGATCAAAATCTGGCCATTTGGCAACTGACTCATATTTATGACGGTTGCAGTCTCTTGGGGCCATGTGATCACCTTTTGCAACTTTCTGACAAGCAAAGTCAATGGAGGGAGCCAGATTCAGTTGATATTAATGTTACTAATTTTACAGCTGCAGTGATTCACTTAACACTGTGCCCAAAAAGGTCATAAAATGGGGCAAAACTCACTTAACAACTGTCTGGTTTAGCAACAGAAATTGTGGTCATACGTCAAGGACTACCTGTATTACACCCATACAGTGTAAAACTCTCCCTTAGAAATATGTCTAACCCTTCATCTGCCTTTAGAAAAGCAACTAAGATGCATCTAAATCTCTATTGATAAGCCTGAGATGTGTTTGAAGTAAAGGCAACATAAAATTGCCTGATAACAATTAGGAACAGTCCTTTGGCAGGGACTACCATAAAGTTATTAACTGATTCCAAATCTATTGGAGGAGCAAAAAAAAAGGGAGAATTAATTTAAAATAGGTCCTTCAAATAATTTCAAATTTTATTTGCAGTTTAGTGGTGTCAGATTACTGAGTTTCTAGTAAGCGAGGCGTCTTTCTTCCTTTTAAAATAAAAGTTAATGTTGAAATCTCAAATTTGCCCCCTTGTCCAGTCCCTGGCCACAGCGACGCTATTCTAATCATACATGATCTGCTACTCAAATTGCTTTGACAATGACAACGCAATCTTGATCTATAATAGAAATTTATATTCTCTACTAATCTTCCCATATTGGCTAATTACCTTGAATATGCATTTCTGCAGAACTCTCAAGTCAATTCCTGGAACTGACGTTCTCTTTCTAAAATAATGGCTCCTTTACCAGGAAAAAGAGATGAATTGTAGAAAGGGAAACAAGAAAAATACAAAACGGTGGGCTATCCATCCGCAGGCTAGAAGAACAGGCTTTCTTAAAAGGTCCCAGTTCAACAATGTCGAGGTCATTGGGTACAGGGCCTACTAGTGGCTGAAGTAATCTTTTGTTTGGCAAGATTTCTATCAATAGATGAGGAACAGTAAAGAAATCTGCTTAGGATCTCAAAGTGCCTTTCTGTTTTTTTGGAGCCTGACACGAAACCATTCCAATATTTTTTGAAGGCAAGTGGAAAGCCAAAGGTCAAAAAGGTAATCCTATACATATCAACTCATGTCCCATTGAGTTCAATAGATTTTATTGTCTGCCAGTCAGAGCAAATCGAATTATAGCCTAACTCCACCATAGCTGAGCTTCCTATCTGCCATCAAATAGATCCCTTTTAAATGTTTATTGCTGAAATAATCTAAGAAGTATTCTGAGTTGTTCATTGCCCAAAGCCAAGGCTGTATTAAGGGAAAATTGTTCTCCAACACATGGTGCAAAGCCACAACTATCAACTATGGCTGCCTAGCTGCTGTTAGTAGCACAATAAAAGAGATTGGTGGTGATATGCATTTCTCCATCCTTCTGTGTTTACTCTGCCTTGCTTTGAGGCTTCATGCAAAGCAGTTGCCTAAGAAAGCCATTTCAGCTACAAAGTACAGAGGACTGTGGGAAATTAAGCCTTGAAATAGTCATTCTCTTGTTATATTGATTCCTATAACAAGAACGGTGGAGCTGGTTCTCCAGAAGTTGCTCGCAGGGATAATGGATATCCCCCATTTAGCAAACCAAATCTTATTGTACATGGCACAGACACCAGTGTAAACCTTATATCCACTGAACATACAATCACAGAAGAACAAAATAACAGAGTTAAAAGGGACCTTGGAGGTCTTCTAGTCCAACCCCCTACTCAGATAGGAAACTCTTGCACCATTTCAGACAAATGGTTGTCCCATTTCTTCTTAAAAACCTCCAATGTTGGAGCACCCACAACTTCTGGAGGCAAGTTGTTCCACTGATTAATTAATATTAATTAATTAATTGATAGTGATAACAGGAAATTTCTCCTTAGTTCTAGGTTGGTTCTTTCCTTGATTACTTTCCATCCATTGCTTCTTGTCCTGCCTTCAGGTGCTTTGGAGAATAGCTTGACTCCCTCTTCTTTGTGGCAGCCCCTGAGAGATTGGAATACTGCTATCATGTCACCCCTCATCCCTCTCTTCATTAAACTAGACATACCCAATTCCAGCAACTGTTCCTTATATGTTTTAGCCTCCAGTCCTCTAATCATCTTTGTTTCCCTTCTCTGCACTCTTTCTAGAGGGTCAACATCTTTTTTATATCGTGGTGACCAAAACTGGATTCAGCATTCCAAATATGGTCTTACCAAGAGATTATAAAATGGTACTAACACTTTACATGCTCTTGATTCTATCATTAACTATCTAACATTTGATATTTGTGTTATATTGCATGTATAGTTCACCTTTTTCTTAGGAACTAAAGATAGCATGCATAGAAGTCTACTCTTGACTTATTTGCAGGAGACTCACTTTGGTAGGACAGGCTGGGGCAGAAATAACAAAAACCACAGCTGTATGGTGCACATTGTCAACATTTGGCAGCAAATCCATCCATTTTCAGAAGTGGGATAATGTGCTCACATTCCTGCTTCACTCCGTAACTCCATTGAAACAGTCAAAAATTCAATTCAACCCCTTCGGCAGCCCTTTCCCCTTACAGCCCAGCAAGAACATTTTCTTCTGAAAAGGTCATCTTTGCGTTGGGTTTATATTTCATCCTCTTCTGCTGCAATTGCAGCATTAGAGAGTAAATAGAGGATTTTGCAAAACGGATTCCATATACATGCAGCGCTGTCTGGATGGAAAATGCAGGCTTAATGGCTACATTTTATGATACTTTAATCTTTGTCATGGTTAATATTCAACACCAACCTTCTTCTGGAGTTTTGCTCCTGTTAATGCAACATGCCTTTGAAGTCTGCTTAAAGTGTACTTCTCTCTCTGTCCAAATTAGCTTCGTGTTTAAAACAAAATAGGGGTGCTAGGAAGAGGATAATAATTGTCTTTTACTCAAATAAGTTTTTCTCTTCAATTACAGGACTCTTTGTTAATATCTGCAATGGGGAGCCACATTTATTTGGCATTTCCCTGCTGACTTTCATTCAAACTTCTTGTTCTCCCTAGGATAATAAATAGATTTCTTTTCTTCTGGTTTACCTTATTTAGCTGTTGTCACACTGGGAAGAATATCTTCAATGGGACAAAAGAAATTTTGCATGCGGAATATTCCAGATATATCCAACTCCAGTCTTTTTTTTTTCTTTTCAGAACCATGGAAAGCTCACTTTTCATCCACAGCAGGACTACACTTCTGCTCATTGTAGCAACAATTTCAAACATGATTTTATGTTTATCATTGGTTGCAAATCATAATTGCTCAAAAGCCTCTCCAGCCTTTAAAACATAGGTTTCCAAAGGCTTTTTCATAACCCATAATAAAGACACCATGCCTGATTAATAAATTCAAAGAATTCAAACCAGGTAATCTAATGCCCCAAAATTTCTTTGGGTCTTGTTGTATGGCAAAGTACAGGTAGTCCTTAATTTATGATCACAACTGAGCCCAAATTTCTGTTGCTAAATGAGGTAGTGTTAAGTGAATCTTGTCCCATTTCTACGACCTTTCTTGCCACAGTTGTTAAATGAATCACTACATTTTTTATATTAGTTCGAGGGTCTTCAAACTTGGCCCTTTTATGACTTGTGGACTTCAACTCCTAAAATTCCTCAGCCAAGTGGTACTTATTTATCTATTCACATTTGCATGCTTTTGAACTAGCTGGGTGAGCAGAAGCTGGAGCAAATAACGGGAGTTCACCCCTTCATGCAGTGCTTGGTTCTTGAACCCAGGCTGTCAGCTGACAAGTGCAGCATCGTTAATCCCTGAGCCATCATGCTCCTAGTGTTACTTTAGGTTCTCATGATTCAAAACAAGTCTGGTTTTGTTGCTGTTGCTGCAATGAAGCTTCATTGTTAGTATTTATTCCCCTGAAGTTTAGCAAATCATGGATGTATAGATGTTCCACAAAATAGAGATAGAGCAAAGCTGGATGGAGTTTGATGGAATTTTAAAAAAACAACAATGACCCAACCTTCTCTTGGTGTTGTTCAGATGGAATCTTAGATGGCAAGATTAGCCGGCATTCCTGAAGATGATTTTAGCACCGTCCTTTTACAAACTCTGACAGTGCTGTGATTAAGATTAAGCAAACGATTTCCGGTATTCAATTCTTATAACGGAGGGAGTTTTGACACGCTCCCCTGGCTGTACAGCTGCTCTTTTGAGCAAAAGCTAGACTCCATTTAGCCTCCCCATCCCTCACACGATTGTGTTGCCAGACTTTATGCACGGGATGGCTGGGTGTGAGGGTGTGCATGCACACGCCACGGGGGAAGTAGCCCCTGAGCCTCTTTGCTTCCCCCTCTCTGAACAGACTGTTAGAATTCACACCGCGTCTCCAATTTAGTCCTAGGCAGTTCTCTCAATACCGTTTGATTTCAAAGCTATTTCCTATAAATCCTCAGCCATCGGGCCATGTTTTGTTATTAATACCTTTAATCTGACCCAGGGTATGAAATGTTAGTGCCGTGTGATTTTCGACAGATCCAGCCAGTCAAGATTTCTGCTTTCTGTCTCTAATGCACATTTTTTTCCCCCTTCTCTTTATTTCAGTGGGAAAGCCAGCTTGGGGTAAGGAGAAGGAGTGAGGAGAAGAAATAAATAAACTCGATAGATTAGGGACAGGTAAAGGGAAGCGAGTCAGTCAGAGCTGCCTTGACAACGTTGCTCTGAGTTATGAGACTCAGGGTGACCCCTCCCCTCCTCCTCCCCGTTGCCCATAAAATAAACAAAACAGAAACTTATGATTTGCATATCGTGGACAAGTGAAACATTTCATGCATTGCTGCTTATTAATTTTTCCTTATGAATATTTAACTGTAGAGTAGGAGCACCTTGGGTGTTCCGAGAAGATAAAAGGTTTCTGTCGAGCATCACCATCAAGGCATCCCGTCAGATGGAGGGAGCTAAAGATGAAGGACCCTTAAGGAGGGGAATTCACAACACCCTGGAGCTCAGCCCTGCTCCAGCCAATGGAAAGAACAGGTAGACAGATTTTCATGCTTATTTTCACCCAACGTTGCAGGTAATCCTTGACTTACAGGCACCCGACTTAGCAACAGAAATTCTGTTCCCACTTGTGAATTTTGACCTTTGTTGCCACAATTATAACAATAGCAATAGAACTTAAACTTATATACTATGAAGTATCATAGTGCTTCTACATCCCTCTCTAAGCAGTTTACAGAGGCAGCATATTTGCCCCCAACACTCTGGGTCCTCATTTTACCGACCTCAGAAGGAGAGAAAGCTGAGTCAACCTTGAGCCGGTCAGGATCGAACTCCTGGCAGTGGAATGCAGAGTTAGCCTGCAATACTGCATTCTAACCACTGTGCCACCATGGCTTTTCCTTTTGGGTTCCTGAAAGTGGAATTGGAAGGAGGACTTGGATTTGTCTAGACCAGGGGTAGGCAACCTCGGCTCTTTTATGACTCATGGACTTCAACTCCCAGAATTCCTGAGTCAGCTATGCTGACTCTTTTATGACTCAGGAATTCTGGGAGTTGAAGTCCATGAGTCATAAAAGAGCCGAGGTTGCCTACCCCTGGTCTAGACCATGAGCACTGACAATATTACCTAATTTGGGTAATGAAACATCTGCAACCAAGTTCAGAGGGCACCAAGGACCCCTCATTTCAACCCTGAGTCCCTACCAAAGGAAGGGAGGGAGGGAGGAAAGGGAGGGAGGGAGGGAGGGAGATAACCACCCCTTCTGGGAGCTCATAATCCCAATCAGAATAGAATTGGAAGGGACCTTGAAGGTCTTCTAATCCAACCCCCTGCTCAAGCAGGAGACCCTAGACCAGCGGTTCTCAACCTGTGGGTCGCGACCCCATTTGGGGTCGAACGACCATTTCACAGGGGTCGCCAAACAACGCAGTCCGCCATTTTTCCCCCTTTTCCTTAGCTGTGCTACTCCCTTTTATTCTATTGGCTTTTGAAAGCCAATAGAATAGACTCTCTTGAATAGAGTCTAATTCTATTGGCTTTCAAAAGCCAATAGGAATTGTCCATGCTGTCTCTGCCCTGCTGAGCCCACCAAAAGTCCCATTCTGCAAACGGTGCTGCAAGTTGTCTGCAGTGAAGGCGAGCTGTCTGGAAGTTTCCACCCCTCCCTGCTGAGCAACTACTAAAAATGTAAATAAAAGAGGGCCAGGGGTGGAAGATGGGAGGCCGGCGGGCGTAGGGAGGGTTGCTGGCATACGTGGGGCCCGGCGGGTGCCTTACCTCCCAGTGGTCGGCCTACTCCGTCTCTGCAGCTTGCCAGCTACGCCTCGGCCGGTGCAGGGGGTGGCACTACACATGCACGGCACTCCCGGGCAGAGAAAGTCCTCAACTTACAACCAGTTGGATAGTCCTCGACTATCCACTCTTTCTTGTCTGACCTTCTGATGCCTTGGTAAATAAGTTGATCTCCTCCTCTTTGTGGCAACCTCATGGAACGTGCAACGCCCTTCTCGGTTGCAAGCAGATCAAAGAAAAGACTTCTACCTTCATGTCTTCCCCTACAAGGAGAAGACGGATAGATGGTAAACAAACAGACAAACATAAATACCTTCTCATTTACATTCTGAGACAGGGAACCCAACATTGCTGTTAACACATGCCTTATTTCAAAAACACAGATCAGCTCCAGTTGTACCAGTTCCGTGTATCTTCAAAACAAGGCAACTTTCATTAAAAAATAAAAAACAAAATCACTCTGGTGAATGAAGGTGCTTTGCTACCCCTGACGAAATTGTGCCTGTCTCAGCAACAATTTACAGTAAATCAGAGGAGAGTTAAAGTATATTAGCATGAGACGAACCCTTTGAAGCTAAAGTGTGGATTCTCAGTATTGTGGGGCTGGGGGGGGGCAGGGTTCTTTTGTTTTCAGGTGCCTGAAAGGATGGGAACAACAGAGACCCTCTTGCCAACGTGCCTCTCTAGCCAAGGAACAAGTCAAGTTGTCACAACCCTTCACAACGTTATCAGCAAGGGATTTGCTAAGCAGTGCACCTGTAATTTATTCCGTTTATGCTGAAGGAACTTTGATATTTAAATTAGACTCCCTTCCAACCACCCCCAACCCATCACTTCCCTTCAGTGTATATGCTAATCAAGAAGAGTGATGCTTAATGGAGCAAAAAAAAGCTCTAGATGGGTTCAGGGGGGGGTTTCGTTTTTTAATTTACATCTTTGCAGGAGGATAAAAGTTTAGACCAGTGATGGCGAACCTTTTAGAGACCAAGTGCCCAAAAATCACCCCCTATCACCGCTCCGCCTCCCGCCCTGCCTGCTCCACCCCTGCCCGCTCCCTGCCCCACCCACCCACAGGACCACGCACAGCCTCCATGGCCCATTGCAGTAGATTGCCCAGACAGTCCTGCAGTGCCGTGGCAGCCACGCCCTCCACCCACACATCTCAGCATCCGCACGCTATGGGGCATGAGGGCGGAGTCTTGTCTCTGCTGCCCAGCTATGTCCTTGGCTACGCTGCTCCATGCGGGCTATACCTGGGGGCGACTCTCCTCCAGGGGGGCTGCTGGTGAGGAGGGGGCCACGGGGGGACGCGGGGCTGGGGCAACCGCACACGTGCCCACAGAGAGGGCTCTGAGTGCTACCTCTGGCACGCAAGCTATAGGTTCGCCACCACTGGTTTAGACTGTTGTCTCCTCCGAGGTGCTCTCCTTCTTCTCAATATGTTTCTCTTACCCAGCTTTCAGGCAGGTAGCTGTCAATCTTCTTGATGAAAACAGGGGAGTGGCCCTATGCCTATCAAGTCAACATGCTGTCCCATGTTTCTGGACCATCATTACTATTACTTGACCCTGCTTCTTACTACTTATAATAACAGTAGACAGTTCTGCAAAGCAGCCTAGTTTAAAAAAAAAAATAGCAAAACCTGATAGCCGTTAAATTGTTAATTGGACTAGAAATGCATATTTGTATTTTATTCTTATTTCTTTGTATTGTTTTCTGTATACTACGCAATTATTATTTTACTTTAGACTAGATATTATTGTCAGCTATTTTATATTTGGTTAATTTAGGCAACTTTAATAGGATTTCATAGATTTTCAGATTTATATCAGCCTTTTATAGATTCTCTCTTTACAGAATTTAGTCTTGTATTTTACAATATAAATCCTACGCTCATATAGATCCTAGTTGAATAGGCTCATTTCATTATACTTTTTAGTTTTATAGATCTTAGTTTTACAGGTATTTTATAGTTTCCACCTTTACAGAAACTTGTATTATATTTTATAATATAAATCTTACATTCTTATAGGTCCTCAGTTAATAGATTTTTTCATTATAGTTTTTAATTTTATAGATCTTAGTCTTGCAGGTATTTTGTAGTAAATATATCTGGTTATTCATTTTTACTACCATAGGTTTCCTCTATAGATAATTGTTTAATCAATTTTGCATTGTCTACCTCATAGCTTATGATGATAGAAGACTAAAAATAGAAGCGAAAGAAACAAAATAACAAGCAAGCTTAGAAAATTCAAGAATCACAAGGACATATTTTCATGGAGAAATGTAGATGCATGACAATATTAGCAAGCTAGGTTAGGTCTTGCACCACAGAATGCAACTTGTTCCCATGGTCATTCAT
Source organism: Crotalus tigris (assembly GCF_016545835.1). Lineage (NCBI taxonomy): Eukaryota > Metazoa > Chordata > Lepidosauria > Squamata > Viperidae > Crotalus > Crotalus tigris. The sequence goes on along the minus strand of NW_024096999.1, from coordinate 4,352,264 downwards.
AAAATTTTGAAGAGCAAAATCCTACTAAAAGCAATATACATACATACATACATACATACATACATACATATATATTAGCCAAGTTAGAAAGAAAAATGAACACCAGGATATGATAAATCAGACTGTGGTTGTAAACAAGCCTGTGGTCCGTACAGCGCCGAGTTGTTCTGCATCTGGCAACCTGTCCTTGGCCCCGCTGGTTGTTTTACGATCCTCTAGAGCTATTCTGGTGTGTGTGCAAGTGCCTGGGGGCGACTGTCAACACATCCCTGCGCTTGGTCTCCCTCCCCTCCCAGGGATGTGTTGACAGTCGCCCCCCCAGGCGCTTGAACACATACCAGAAGAGCTCTTGAGGATCGTAAAACAACCAGTGGGGCCAAGGACAGATTGCCAGATGCAGAACAACTCGATGCCGTACGGATGAGTGCAATCAACGGGCCGATGACACGCTTGAGGAGCCAGGCGCAGAGGCAGGAGGCTATATAAGCTAGCTCCCAGATCTCCTTTTACTCCAACTCTGACGACATTGGCAGTTTGGCCGACGAAAGCTTAGTGACTCTCCTTTTTAACCACAGGCTTGTTTACATTAAACACTCCGGTTTATTACATCCTGGTGTTCATTTTTCTTTCTAGCTTGGTTAATATGATGCCCAGGATTCGCATTTTTAGTATTTTAAAGAATACACACACATACACACACACACACATTCACTTTAAAGGGTTGACTCATCAAAGCAGCTGCACCTTTTTTTTGAAGCTCACTCAGGAGACAGGAAAACAATCCGTTTCTTTAACAAACAGCACTATTATATAATTAGACAGAATATAATTATATTATATACTGGCTCCTTTAACAAATTCATTGGCTCAAAACTAGGGGAGGTCTGAAGCACTTCTGAACCATTTCCTAAGCATGTACAATCCTAGTAGCCAATTCACTGGCGTGTCTTGAGGAGGAGGTCAATGAAATTATTCCACATAGAATAGTCTTTTCTTAAAGCAGTTTTTCACCTCTTACTAGAAATTAAAAGCTTACTGAAAGTGAAAATATACCAAGAAGGTGCCAGATTCCTTCTGGGAAAGGCCTTTTTAAGACCCCCTCCCCAAATGAAGACTTCTGCCCTCTATAGCCACCACCCTAACTTCCCCTGAAAGACTAGAGCTACCAGATTGGGGTTGCAAACATCCAGATGACCACTAGATGGCAACAGAGAGAGACATGTCTAGCCCAGATGGCCCTCTCAGCAGGGGCACCTGGAAAAGGGTCTCTAGAAATTATTAGGGTGTCCAGAAAAATGCATGTAGGAAATGGCATTTCTTGATATACTCCAGCCCCAAGCCATTCAAGCTGAAGATGAATTATCTTTGTTTTATAATAACACTTAAATCGCCTTGAGAGTTTATCATGTAGTGTGTTTCAAGCAAAAGCAATCTCAAGAAATCGTGATAGGCAAGAAAGAAAGAAAGAAAAAAAAAGACATAGCAGGAGTAGCCAGGCGGAAGAATTCATTGTATTTTATTTCTTCAAAGTCTACCCCTCTGTTCTTCCATAAAAAATATGTGACACGGTGCACACAGGACACAAAATAGATGCTCTGAGAAACGTGCTCCCGTCCAAATTCAGCTGTCTGAATGCTTGAGGTTCCCAAATGCCTCTCAAAGGCATTGCCTGCACATCGCAAGTTGCAATGAATTAATGGAGCGGGCATTGAGAACCACTGAAGGAGCTCATGAAAAAACAAGAGACAGAGTTGTCAAAGTGGCTTGATAATACATAACAAAGTTAGGAGTGATTTACTGCTTTGAGAAATGGCTTTTCCCTAAAGAAATTCCAATGTTCGGGTAGTCCCCATTTATGACCACCATCGTGGGACCAGAATTTCCATTGCTCCGCAAGGTAACTGTTGAGTGAGTGACACTGTCCACCGTCTGAATAGCAAACTCAAAATCAAGGAATCTTCAACCTGTTGAGTGAGTGACAATGTCCACCGTCTGAATAGCAAACTCAAAATCAAGGAATCTTCAACCTGTTGAGTGAGTGACACTGTCCACCGTCTGAATAGCAAACTCAAAATCAAGGAACCTTCAACTTTATTGAATACACTTCTCAGAACCGAAGAAGCAAAACCAGCTCTGGTTTTCCCCGTGCGAAAAGCTGCCTAGTTAATAATAGCCTCCCTTAACCCCCATCCAGCGGGTGTTCACATTGCCCAATCATATATCTTTGGTTCGTTATGAGAACAGTCCACTTCTTTTGTTAGACACCTGCGTTAGTGACCTTGGCATTCGTGTAGGCTCCTACAGTCCATGGACAGCTTCTTGGAATCCCGTTTCCTCCCTACGCTTTCTATCTCCCCCCCCCCATTTCTAGGGCAAGTTGAGTAGTGATAGAAGTTAGCAGGCATCTTAGCGATTCAACCTTAACACACACACAAACTATTGCAAGCTTTTTTAATAATAATAATAATAATTTGCCTGTAATACCATCAAACATCCACATCTGCCTATCCCAGGGCTCGATAGGTAGACAAAATGCCAAATCCAGTCTGAACATCTGGCTGACTGTACGATGATCCATAATTTGTCTGTAAGCAATATCATTTGCCTGTAAGCAAGAACTGGTGGGATCATAAAATAGAGAAAGTCATAGAAAATGATAAAATTAAACTGCTCTGGGACTTCAGAATTCAAACAGACAAGCACCTGCAACATACAGTAACACCCCAGACTTAACAATTGTCGATAAGAAAGACAAAAAAGTCTGGATAGTGGACGTGGCAGTGCCTGGAGACAGCAGAACAGACGAGAAAGAACTGGAGAAGATAACAAAATACAAAGACCTACAAATACAAATAGAAAGACTGTGGCAAAAGCAAGCAAGGGTAGTACCAATAGCAATAGGCTCCTTGGGCGCAATCCCAAAACAACTGGAGCACCACTTGAACACCATAACTGGCATTGACAAATCCGCCATTAGTCAATTGCAAAAGGCGACCTTACTAGGAACTGCTTCCATCCTGCGACGATATCTGTAATACCATCAAACATCCACATCTGCCTACCCAGGTCCTGGGTAAGGACTCGATAGGTAGACAAAATGCCAAATCCATCTGAACATCTGTCTGACTGTGCGATGATCCATAATAATAATAATAATAATAATAATAATAATAATAATAATAATAATAATAATAATAATAATAATAATAATAAAGTTGGAAGGGACCTTGGAGGTCATCTAGTCCAACCCCCTGCTCAGGCAGGAAACCCTATACCATTCCGGACAAATGGCTGTCCAGTCTCTTCTTTAAAACTTCCAATGTTGGAGCACCCACAGCTTTTGAAAGAAGGCTGTTCCACTGATTAATTTGTTCTAACTGTCAGGAAGTTTCTCCTTAGTTCTAGGTTGCTTCTCTCTTTGGTCAGTTTCCATATTTAGTACAGGAGGATATCATTAAGGCCAGAAGTGGCATACAGAGAAAGTTCTTCCCCACAAAGTCCTAATCTCAAGAAAGAAGGACAAACTGAAGATTTTTTTCTCTTTTTGCAAAGTGTTTTATGACACTTATTGTTCTTACACACTGTACTCCATTCAGAGTCACCCGTGATGAGACAGGCAGCTCTGTAAACCTGTTCAATAAATTGGTTAAATAAATAATTTTTGCTCCACTCCATGCTCTCTTGATGCGCAGACTTCAGCTCTCAGAATTATGGTCATTAATGACCACTTCAGCCAATGACAGACTGCATACAGTCTTTGGATTGTCCCCAGAGTGAGAAACTTTGATTTAAGGCTTTATTAACACTAACGCTGGAATGTAATCTAAAAGCGAACTGGCAGCCAGGAATATCTTTCATTACTGATTATGAAGTGGGGGCTGTAAGGCTCCCCAGTCAGTAAGTTAACCCCCTTTTCTGCACTGGCTGCAATCTCCAGACCCACCCCAAGAGAATTTGCACATGATGCGCAACATGGATAGATGTGTCTTCCTTCCCCCAAAATGCAATTTTTGTCCAACAATGAACACATTGGGATGCAGGATTCAATCCGCATTTGCTAGTTGATGCCTATAAGCTGCCAGTTTACTCAGACAATGCCTTTTCTTCTGTGAACATTATTACATCTTTTAAATGCTTTTTTTTATGATTACTGCAATTTAGGCCAGAATCTGACTCAGAGTTTTATTGGCACGCCAAAGCAGAATGATAAAATACTATATCATTCTCATAGCAAGAGGACAAAGGAAGGGGAGGAGAGAGGGGGGAAAAAAATCACACACAAGAAAATTTCCAGAGGAGTCTATAATATGCAATGTAAAACCTACCAATAATAATGAAGACATTTTATTTGAAATGCTGAAGGAGCCCAGACTGATAAAAACACCTCAAGCAAAACTCTGGCAATAGTCCATTAGGGCAGGAGTAGGGAATCTAATGCCATAATTTTAATGCAGTAAAACAGGTTGAAATATTTTGTTCCAGTAAAAATCAATTATTTTCAACTTGTGCTTCCAAGGAGAAGTGGGTAGCTAACCCCAATATTTTTAGTTACAAAATTGTGCTGTGAAATGTATAGTTTTAAAAGTCTGTTCTATAGGCACCACATCTATCTATCTATCTATCTATCTATCTATCTATCTATCTATCTATCTATCTATCTATCTATCTATCTATCTATCTTTCCTTCCTTCCATCCCATCCATCCATCCACCCACTCATCCATCCATTTATCTAATATCTATTGGTCTATCTATCTATCTATCTATCTATCTATCTATCTATCTATCTTTCCTTCCATCCATCCATTCATCTAATATTTATCAGTCGATCTATCTATCTATCTATCTATCTATCTATCTATCTATCCTTCCACCCACCCACCCACCCAACCATCCATCTATCCGTCCACTCATCCATCCATTCATCTAATATCTATCACTCCATCTATTATCTATCTATCTATCTATCTTTCCTTCCATCCATCCATCCATCCATTCATCTAATATCTATCGGTCCATCTATTTTCTATCTATCTATCTATCTATCTATCTATCTATCTATCTATCTATCTATCTATCTATCTATCCTTCCACCCACCCACCCATCCATCCACCCACTCATCCATCCATTCATCTAATATCTATCATCCATCTATTTTCTATCTATCTATCTATCTATCTATCTATCCTTCCATCCATCCATTCATCTATCCATTCATCTAATATCTATCGGTCTATCTATTTTCTATCTATCTATCTATCTATCTATCTATCTATCTATCTATCTATCTAATCTAATCAAATCAATACACAGATATGACTACATTACTATGGTGATGCTCTTCTGGAATGCCAGCTCTCCCTTCTGGGAATCTATAGATATTTTAGCAGAACTCAGCCTAGATTCCCAGAAGGGAGAGCCTGCATTCCAGCGGAGCAAGAGAAAGTAACGTTTAGATAGGAAGGGAAAGGGTCAGATCAGCTCCTCCTTAAGAGTTCTCACTGTATATGCGTAAACAGTTTGCTTTAGTTTGGCAAGATTTTTGTTTATGGGTGAGGAATAATCAAGGAAACTGTTTAGAAGAACCTCAACACATCCATCTTGGTTTTTGGAGCTTGGCATTATGCAGCATTATCCAACCATCGCCATACTGAATAAGAACTACAAATACACACAGGAGGGACTATACGTATAGTTTTTCCCATTGTGTTTGGAATATTAGAACATCTGACCCAGTAAAAGCCAAAGAACATGCAGTTCTGAAGAATCCTTATCTAGACTGAGGTTCCTTCAATCTTTCAAGTTTTCTCACTGCTTTTAGAAAGCTGTCAAAAACAAGCCCTGATCAATTTCATCATCATTTTTTCTCTCTCCAAGTATTCAAGTGGAAACGTGTTTCAAAAATCTTAGATCCTTCTGCCAAAGCAAAAACAAAAAAGTCTTTGAATGTCAAAAAATCAATCCTTTGAACTGAAACTTAAAGCAAATTGGCTACACCCTGGAAGAAGCATGCGCCATATGCCTCCTCTGAATTAGCAGTCTGATAACAATGATGATACCATTATACTGGGATACTGAAGGACAGATCAAAGCTTTTTCTCCCTGAAATGAATAAAAGAGGGCATAAATCTGGAACGACTAACTCATTTCAATTTAGGGTGCCTGTTATATCTAAATAGGGGCGGGCTAGTCTATGCTATTATCTTGCCGTACAGCATCTACATGGGCTTTGTATTATAGCATCCAACTCACTATAAAAATCAGAATAATAGAATAACAGGGTTGGAAGAGACCTTGGAGGTCTTCTAGTCCAGCCCCCTGCTCAAGCAGACAAATGGTTATCCAATCTCTTCTTAAAAACCTCCAATGTTGGAGCACCAACAACTTCTGGAGGCAAGTCATTCCACTGGTTAATTGTTCTGTTAGGAAATTTCTCCTTAGTTCTAGGTTGCTTCTCTCCTTGATTAGTTTCCCTCCATTGCTTCTTGACTTGCCTTCAGGTCCTTTGGAGAATAGCTTGACTCCTTCTTCTTTGGGGCAGCCCCTGAGACACTGTCAACCCTAGTCCTTCTTTTCATAAAACTAGACATACCCAATTCCTGCAACCTTTCTTTATATGTTTTAGCCTCCAGTCCCCTGATCATCTTTGTTGCTCTTCTCTGCACTCTTTCTAGAGTCTCAATATTTTTTTTTATGTCATGACAACCAAGACCAGATGCAGTATTTCAATCACTTCATTTCATTTGGACTTTTTCCTACATGATTCTCATCTGTGGTGTTCTGTGATGTTATGCTTTGCAGTATTCTTTAGGATTGTATTTGCACGTTACTTGTTAATTACTGTTTGAATGCATTTCATTCATGCCATTCGCTTTTACCACGGATGCCATGGGAGAAAAGCCAAAAAGAGAACAATAAATACTCTTTTTCCACTTCATTTCTAAAGGCCATTCATGTTTTTGGAATCCATTTTTACATCAACTGGAATAGATGTGAGCTTTCCAATCACAATGCCTTTTTTTTTTTTTTTTTTTGGTCTTTCCCCAGCTGGAGCGGCCAACACATCACAACAATAGTGAAGCTGCATTATAAACATGATCATCTCCATAAGTCAACAAAAATATCTTCAAACAAACCAAGACAGGAGATTTAATATCATCTTAGAATGCTCAATGGATAAAATCTTGTTTTCCACCAAGCATATTTGACTGGGAAAGGGATTCTGTGGTTTGCCAGCTTAGGAAATGGCCTATTATTGGATCAGCAGTGTGTTCTTATTACTCAATCCGATGCATGAATCAGAATGAAATGAAGCATCACAGACGCCTCCATAAATATAATGGGCCCTTGGTGAATGCAGCTCCTGCTGCATTTATAAGCATCATAAAGAATGTTATTTCTGTACCTCTGATAGATCAGCCCAGCAAAATGGGAAAAAACAGTTTTATTAGCCTATTGGGCAAAAAGTAGCATTTGCCCTTCCCAAATGCCAATATTTAGCAGGATTTTCCTGGAATCTGAATCAAACATCTAGCTCCAAACTAGAGCTGGTAAGATGGGCTATTTTACTCAGGTTGTCAGATGCCTTCAAACACATAGATGAGCCAAAGTCAGCATCATAAAACCTCCAGACAGAGGCAGTAGGAAAGTCTCTGCATTATACACAATGCAGAATAACAGAGTTGGAAGGGACCTTGGAGGTCTTCTAGTCCAACCTCCTGCTCAAGCAGGAGGCTTTGCACCATTTCAGACAAGTGACTGTCCAGTCTCTTCTTAAAAGCCTCAAGGGATGGAGCACCCACAACCCCTGAAGGCAAACCTTCCCATTGCTTTATTGTTCTATCAGGAAATTTCTCCTTAGTTCTAGGTTGCTTCTCTCCTTGATTAGTTTCCATCTATTGCTTCTTGTCCTACCTTCAGGTGCTTTGGAGAATAGCTTGACTCCCTCTTCTTAGATATTGGAATACTGCTATCATGTCACCCCTAGTCCTTCTTTTCATTAAACTACACATACCCAATTCCTAGTCAATTCCTAGACATACTGTACCCATACCTAATCAATTGTTCTAGAATTGAGTAGAACAAGTCTAAATCTCAGATTAACCTTTTGACCTTGCTGGATACTCACACTTTAGAACAACCAGAATAAGCATTGCACTCTAACTCCTTTCCATTAGAATATCAATGTAAAACAGGGCTGGAGTTAAGGGCACCATTTTACTTGCAAAGACCATCTAGTACAGTGGTTCTCAACCTGTGGGTCGGGACCCCATTTGGGGTCGAACGACCATTTCACGGGGGTCGCCAAACAATGCAGTCCGCCATTTTTTTCCCCTTTTCCTTAGCTGTGCTACTCCCTTTTATTCTATTGGCTTTTGAAAGCCAATAGAATAGACACTCTTGAATAGAGTCTAATTCTATTGGCTTTCAAAAGCCAATAGGAATTGTCCAGGCTGTCTCTGCCCTGCTGGGCCCACCAAAAGTCCCATTCTGCAATCGGTGCTGCACCAGTTGAGTAGTCCTTGACTTACAACCTGTTGAGTAGTCCTCGACATACAACCGGTTGGGGGTCGCGGCATTAAAAAGGTTGAGAACCACTGATCTAGTAGAAGGCTCATTTCGAGGACTGAAGTCCCGTAGACTAGCTGCTATTCTTCATTGCTATGATATCAGTCCTGGGGCAGCTAAACCAAGGATGAAGAGTTTGAAGTTGAAAATAACCCAGGATGTAAGATCAGAGATACAAGGACGTGCCTGAAGTATGCTGAAGCAAGAAGTCTTTTATTCTCCCTATTACCAAGCAGATGGTGGAGAATCCATCCAGAACTTGAAGGATGTCTCTGAGAGTTCAGTACCTAAAGTGGTGGAGACCCCTCAACGCGTTGCTGCAAACTTTAGGAAGAAGTTTGCAGACAATTTGAAGCTATGAGACGAAGCTGACAAAATGATGCTCTGCATTCTAAGACTAGTGAGGATCTTCTTCCAACCAAGAGTTTGCTGCTTGTAGTCATCTGAAGAGAGGCAGAAAAGGAGACAATGGACACCCACAACACGATACCAACACCCTCAGTTATGCAATTGATATTCTTATCTCAGAAGTCATAATACAAACACGTCATCGTGTCATTTTTGCCGTGACATCAGTAATCAAGTGTCATCATTTTAATGTTATGGTGGCTTGTTGCAGATGGCTATATTCCTCCATCTTCTGTCCTTTGTGCCTTTCAAGATCTTTCCCCCCGAAAAAAATTCCAGCATTGCTCTTTGGAGAAGAATTTGAATGTTCATAATTCTAATTAGTTCTCTGTAGCAGCAATCTCCTGCTTGCAGCCATCTCCACCCGCCCCTGTTCACATTCTGTTGGATGAAAGAGAATTGGCTTTCAAAGGACAGCATTTCACAGAAATTCTCTTGGTTGGATCTGAGGGTCTTACCCCTATTTCTAACAAAGTGGACAAGCTGTGTGAATATCCTTCCAGCAATATCAAGCCACAAATTTCACTTCCATCCCGAGAGAAGTGATGGTGAAGAATAGCAGACTTAGAGCTTTTCCAGACTGTGGACATGGGTAGCCAGGAGACTTCAGAGCCAGGAAAAGAGTGGCGAACAGAACAGAACAGAACAATAAGATCTTTATTGTCATTGCGTAACTCACAATGAAATTAAGTTAAAATAAAATATTGTGCTGTCTGCCACATCCAGAAATTAAAATAAGCTCAACATCAGAATAACAGAGTTGGATGGGACCTTGAAAGTCTTTTAGTCTTTATAGGAGGTCCCATTTCAGACAAATGGCTGCCCAATCTCTTCTTAAAAACCTCCAGTGTTGTGAAGCACCCTCAACATCTTGAGGCAAGTCATTCCATTGATTAATGGTCCTCCTTATTTTTAGGTTGGATCTGTCCTTGATTAGTTTCCCTCCATTGCTTCTTGTCTTGCCTTCTGGTGCTTTGGAGAACAGTTGACCCCCTCTTCTTTCTGGCAGCCCCTCAAATATTGGAACATGCTTTCATATCAACCCTAGTCCTTCTTTTCATTAGATTGGACTAGACATACCAATAAAGGAGAATATTTATAGCTCAGGGTTGAAATGAGGGGTCCTTGGTGCCCTCTGAGCTTGGTTGTTTTTGTTTTCTTGCAGATGTTTCATCACCCAAATTAGGCAACATCGTCAGTGCTCATAGTCTAGACATATCCAAGTCCTGCTTCCAATTCCACTTTCAGGAATCCAAAAGTAAAAGCCATGGTGGCACAGTAGTTAGAATGCAGTATTGCAGGCTAACTCTGCCAACTGTCAGCAGTTCAATCCTGACCTGCTCTAGGTTGACTCAGCCTGCCATCCTTCTGAGATCGGTCAAATGGGATCCAGATTTTTGGCGGCAGTAGGCTGACTCTGTAAACTGCTTAGAGAGGGCTGTAAAGCACTATGAAGTGGTATATAAGTCTAAGTGCTATTGCATTTCCTTCCTTTCTTCCCAGTAGTTAGAATGGAGTACTGCAGACTAACTCTGCCCACTGCCAGGAGTTTGACCCTGACCAGCTCAAGCTTGACTCAGCCTTCCATCCTTCAGAGGTTGATAAAATGGGGGGGGGCAGATTGTTGGGGGCAAGAAGCTGACTCTGTAAACCACTTAGAGAGGGCTGTAAAGCACTAGGAAGCTGTATATAAGTCTATGTACTATTGCACTTCCTTCCTTTCTTCCCAGTAGTTAGAATGGAGTACTGCAGACTAACTCTGCCCACTGCCAGGAGTTTGACCCTGACCAGCTCAAGCTTGACTCAGCCTTCCATCCTTCAGAGGTTGATAAAATGGGGGGGCAGATTGTTGGGGGCAAGAGGCTGACTCTGCAAAGCACCTAGTGAGGGCTGTAAAGCACTATGAAGCTGTCTAAGTGCTATTGCTATTGCTGAAAGGTAGAGAAGTGAAACAACCTTCAGAGGTGCTGCAAGACAGACTGTGACATACTACTTATTCCAAACAATCAGAGGAGCCGATCTTCTCCCTCCACAGGTCCCCAAATGATTCTCTGTGTAGTTTTCAGGCAGGGAAGATCGATCCTCACAATGAGTCTATTATTATCGTCATAATCATCCTTTCCGCCATCTTCCCAAGCCCCATTGACATCTGCAGAGCAGAGGGAGCCGGAGCCTAGCTGGAGACATCTGTTGTGATGTTTATCATGCCAAAAAGGGAGCCGCCTCCACATGTAAGCTGGCTCCCTCGCTGCTCATTAGTGTGACACTGGTAATGAGGTAATGCATCGCAGGGGCTTTTGCAGTCTTCGCGTGCTTTAAAAGGTAACAATGCATAGATTGGAGAAATGAGCCATGCGCTTTGGAGGCAGCTCAAGGAGAAGGCAGAGGGAGGACACAGCAGCTTCACAGTTTAACTGACTTGATAATTACCCCGGGAGCTCCAAGCACCAAATGGTTCACTTCAGAGAAGGTGGGATAGAGACCTTCACACAAGACCACTCCAGCTGGGTTCTCTTCTCTCCCCTCCAGGATTGTAACTATCAACTGCTCAAGATGGCAATAGCATTTTGACTTACATGCTACTTTGCAGTGATTTACAACACTCTCTAAGCGGTTTACAGAGTCAGCATATTGCCCCCAACAATCTGGGTCCTCATTTTACCAACCTCGGAAAGATGGAAGGCTGAGTCAACCTTGAGCCAGTGGGACTCGAACTGCTATACTGCTGGCAGCCGGCAGTCAACAGAAGTAGCTTGCAGTACTGTATCCTAACCACTGTGCCACCAGGGCTCTTGATAGAGAGCATCCTGGAATTTCAGTCTTTAAAATTATGGTTATTCTTCTTTGCAAATTAGTCACACCTTTCTTTGCAATTACAGATAGTCCTCAACTTAAGAACAGTCCATTTAGTGAATGCGCAAAGTTACAATGGCACTGAAAAAAAGTGAAATAGGACTGGGTTTTTTTCACACTTAAGACCGTTGCAGCATCCCCACAGGGTCACGTGAACAAAATTCGCATGCTTGGCAACGGGTTCATATTTATGATGATTGCAGTGTCTCAGATCCCCTTTTGTAACCTTCTGACAAAGTCAGTGGGGAAGCCAGATACACTTAACCACCGAGTTACTAACTTATTAACTGCAGTGATTCACTTAACCTATGCTATATATATATATATATATATATATATATATATATATATATATATATATATATATATATAAAACAAATAGGTGCCAGAACTCACGCACAGCTCCAGTGGACTGGCAGAAGCCTCTAGCATGCCACATCCAGCTCCAGTCAAAAGCCCTTTACGGAGCGGCGGGGGAAAACAACTTTAGGGAGCTCCTGAGGCACAGAGCACGTGAGCGTCAGCTGACGGACACCATTGTCTTGGCTTTTGAGAAGGTGCTAGTTCGGAGCTGGGATGTCTTCTGCCACCTCATCCTCCTCCACCTCTGATGACACAGAGGCTTCCTCCAGAGCCAGAGTGACCAAGGCAGCAGCGACACTGCTGCTTTAGGTACACACCTGGTCCCTCGAAGAGATTCATTCCAGGAGCCAGTCCTGGTCCCTGGTGGCCAACACAAGGGTGAGGACAGACAACAGCAGCAGGGGGAGCACCATGAACCAAGGCGAAGAAGAGGGTCTGCTTTCAGGGCCAGGGAAGTGTTTCTGGGTCGACCTTCGATGCCCCCAATTTTCCTGGGCAGCTTCCTTTCGCCGAGCCACAGCTTTACTCGCACTGGTGGCTCAGAAGGAGCCGGTTCTTCCCTTCAAAAAAAGGTGCCGGAATATTGTTCCGGTACATTCTATGACAAAAAAAATGCACTTAACAAATGTGGAAAGAAAGGTTGTAAAATAGAGCAAACCTCATTAACAAATTTCTCACTTGGCTAAAGAAATGTTAGGCTCAATTGTGTTCATAGGTTGAGGTATTTATTTATGGGTCTATATTTGCTCAAAAGTCACTCCACTCCTGAAAAGACACATACAGAGAGAGAGAGAGAGAGAGAGAGAGAGAGAGAGGAGAGAGAAAGACAGAGAGAGAGACAGAGAGAGAGATGGAAGAGAGAGAGAGGCAAGAGAGACAAGAGAGACAGGGAGAGAGAGAGACAGAGAGAGAGACAGACAGAGAGAGAGAGAAAGACAGAGAGAGAGAGAGAAAGAGACAGAAACAGAGAGAAAGAGAGAGAGACACACAGAGAGAGAGAGAGAGAGAGAGAGAGAGAGACAGAGAGAGAGAGACAGAGAAAGACAGAGAGAGAGAGAGACAGAGACAGAGACAGAGAGACACAGAGAGAGACAAACAGAGAGAGAGAGAAAGAGAGAGAGAGAGAGAGAGAGAGAGAGAGAGAGAGAAAGACACACAGAGAGAGACAAAGACAGAGGGACAGAGAGAGACAAAGAGACAGAGAGAGAGAGACAGAGAGACAGAGACAGACAGACAGACAGACAGACACACACACACACACACATACAGAGAGAGAGAGAGAGAGAGAAACAGAGAGAGAGAAACAGAGAGAGAGACAGACAGAGGGACAGAGAGAGAGAGAGAGAAAGTGAGAGACAGAGAGAGAGACAGAGAGACAGAGAGAGAGACAGGGAGAGAGAGAGAGAGGAGAGAAACACTGCAATAAATAAATACACATTTGTTACAGGAGTTATGTTTTACATTGCAATGTTTATGCTGGATTTTCCTGCATGGGCATCCTTGTGTATATCTGTGGGCTCCCGACTTAATTTACATCTGGATGCTTTGTTTTAACTGTGAGCTCCCTGTCATGTTCTTTATGAACAGAAAGGCAGGCGACTTGATCTATGTTCTATAATTAATTAATAAAGTGAGGGAGAAGCAAACGAGCAGCATCTTCCTTGGCAGGAAACGAGAGCCCAAATGACAGAGATGCTGAAGAGTGAACTATTACTGCATCCATGCCAACAGTGACATAGCAACTCCACGGGCTGAGAGAACCAGCCTGTTTTAGTGATTGCTTGGCTCAGTAGCAATAGGAGGCCATTGTAAACTAGGAGTTTTGATGCCAGGCAGTGACCATCTGGCCATGGGAGACTCATCCTTTGTTTCTGATTCATCAAGTCTTTCCAAAGTAGCCACCTCTTTGATTACGGGGTCTAGTGAATTGGTCTGGTGAAAAAGCTGTAGATGGAAATGCAGTCTTCCCTTAATGATCAGTCCCACTATGATTATTTGAAGTTAGGATGACCACAGAACAGGTGCTTTATGGCCTGTAAAACACCCTGAGGAGTCATAAAAGGTCATGCCCTTGCAGTCACACGACCACAAGTCAAGTGGGCCAGCTTCACAATCAGTTGTGATGTTCCATAGTCACAGGACCACAATTTGCAATGTTATTTTTTTGCTGGTTTCCAGCATTTTTTTTTTTTTTTGCCAGTGTCCATCCAAAAACACCCGTGCAATTGTTCATTTAACAACCCCAGTATTTGCTTAACGGCCACCACATGGGCTGAACGACTGCAGCATTTGCTTAACAACCACTGTGAAGAAGATAGCAAGATAAAAAGGTCATTTGGGTGCCTCAGCTTACCACAGTAATTCCGGGCTCAGTTACAGCCGTAAGTTGAGGACTAGCGGTATGTATCTTTATCATGAGATCAAGTACATAAAAGTCTTACTAAAAAGGATTTATTGGGTTCAGACAGTGTCAGCATTTCCAAACCTTTTAATGCACATCCCCAGCCTAAGTATGATAAATTCTCCAGACAGCCTGGCAGGAGAAACTCAACTTAATGTAAATAACCAAAGTAGCCTAGATGAGCTATTTTACTCTAGGGAAACACAATCAGTTTCAACTCACCACCTATTAAGGAGAAGGTGATTGATCACTTTAAAAGATGTCTATTCCTATAACTTAGTCAATGCTTCTCCTATTGATTTGCCCTAGTTGATAAAAAAAAAAAGGTATCACCAGAGATATAATCTAGCTCAGTGGTTCTCAACCTTTTTAATGCCGCGACCCCCAACCGATCGTAAGTCGAGGACTACTCAACTGGTGCAGGACCGTTTGCAGAATGGGACTTTTGGCGGGCTCAGCAGGGCAGAGACAGCCTGGACAATTCCTATTGGCTTTTGAAAGCCAATAGAATTAGACTCTATTCAAGAGAGTCTATTCTATTGGCTTTCAAAAGCCAGTAGAATAAAAGGGAGTAGCACAGCTAAGGAAAAGGGGGGGAAAATGGCGGACTGCACTGTTTGGCGACTCCCATAAAATGGTCGTTCGACCCCAAATGGGGTCCCGACCCACAGGTTGAGAACCACTGCTCTAGGGAAACACAATCAGTTTCAACTCACCACCTATTAAGGAGAAGGTGATTGATCATTTTAAAAGATGTCTATTCCTATAACTTAGTCAATGCTTCTCCTATTGATTTGCCCTAGTTGATAAAAAAAAAAGGTGTCACCAGAGATATAATCTAGCTGGTTCAACGTGTTTCACAGGAACCAGTTATTGTGGGTTTTTTTTTCCAAAGTTAAATCCCGTATTTCCTCATTCTGTACTAAAATGAATAAAAGGTATAACTAAAAATATATAACTAATCAAAGAAAGAAGCACCCTAGAACTAAGGAGAAACTTCCTGACAGTGAGAACAATTAATCAGGGGAACAACCTGCTTCCAGAAGTTGTGAATGCTCCAACGCTGGAAGTTTTTAAGAAGAGACTGGACAGCCATTTGTCTGAAATGGTGTAAGGTTTCCTGCCTGAGCAGGGGGTTGGACTAGATGACTTCCAAGGTCCCTTCCAAATGTATTATTAGTATTATTATTATAAGATGGGAGGATGGATGGAAGGTTTAAGCTGCAGTTGCAAGAAGACCCTGAGAAGATCATCAGGATGGGCCAACAACAACAAAAAAAAACTGCAGCAAACACTGAAAAATATGAAGGAAGGCAAAACATGAGAAGTTGAGTGGGTGGGCCAACCAGAAGATCAGTGAAAGATGTAAGAAGACGCTGAGAAAATGGAGGGGTGGACAGGCCAGTGGGAAGTTGATGAGAAAATCCAGGGGTGGACAAACAGGCAGGAAGATGCTAAAATGATGGAGTGTACACCGCAACCCAGTGGTTGCTTAATTTAGATAGCACCCTGGGTATCTCTATTCTCCTTCTGCTTAAAAAAAAAAAAACAAGTCAGGAAGACAACCTACCTGAAAAAGACAGACCAACAACTGAAGTTTGCGTGTTAAATTATTCCCTGTCAAGCCAAATTCTACTGCTTCAGCCTGCAGCATAAAACACTACAATTTTGCTCTAGGGTAGCCCAACCTCCCTCCTCATCGCCCCCTCCCCTCCCATTTCCCACTTTAGCTACAACCATTAGGATGCCCCATTTCCTCTGTGGGGGGTTCCCCCCTTCCCCCCCCCGGACTCTCTTTGGTAGATTTAATAAGCTTGAGTTATTGCTGTTCAATCTACTCATCAATTGCGCATCCAGTATTACAATTTCGACCCTGCAAGCCGGCGTGCTGAGTGTCACTGCAGGAGACAGGAGAAAGAGATGATCAAAGGGGGGACTTTTTCTCCCCCACCTACCCTGAGTCAGCATCAGTTCCTCAAAGAGGAGAGATGCCTCCAGGGCAGGGTAGTACTGGGAGTAATTTGTAAGTCAGCCTCTGTCTCCTTTCCACTGCATGATAAAGACATTAATATTATGGCTAAGAGGATCTCTATTATTAGGTCCTTTTCCTGTGATTCAGGTCCTCCTGGCCCACAGATGGCTTCTCTCCCCTGCCCATTCAAGAAGGTAAAAATAGTCTAAACTCTGACACTGGAGCATGCCTACTGCCTTGAGTTTCTTCAGCCCTTCCCATTTCTTTGCTGACGACGCTTGGGATAAACACACGTCCCATCCTCTGAAATGAAAATTTTAAATCATACAAAATCACACATGGGAAGCTTGGGCAGAAGTTTGGGTTGGGATGCCGCCAAAATGATTGGGAACGCCAAATTGACCAAGTTCTTGAAAATGAGCAAGTCAAGATCCGGTGAGACTTTCGGATCCAAACAGACAGACCTCTGGTGCCTGGCATCGCTATTGTGGAAAAAGAAAGAAAAAAAGTCTGGTTCTTTGATATTGCAATACCAGATGATGCACGAATTGAAGAGAAACAGCTAGAAAAAAAAATAAACCAAATACCGTGATTTGCAATAGTAATAGAAGCTCTTGGAGCAATACCCAAAGGGCTGCCTAGATGCGTGGAAATGTTGAACTTATTAGACCTGAATATCCTGACTTTGCAGGAAAAAAAAACCACCCTACTCAGAACTGCCTATACAGTATAGTCAATATCTATGCAGATTCTCAGTCATCCAGGTCACAGCTGCCTCAAAGGTGCTTTTTTTTTCACAAGGCAACTGGACTTTCCTTGTTTTTCTTTGAAGATGTTTCGCTTCTCATTCAAGAAGCTTCTTCAGCTCTGACCCACCATCCATTCCTCACCATCCAGTCAGAGCTGAAGAAGCTTCTTGGATGATAAGCGAAACGTCTTCAAAGAAAAACAAGAAAGTCCAGTTGCCTCGTGAAAAAAGGACATTTGGGACTGCCTATATACTCAAAAGCTACCTTAACAGCTCTTAGGTCCTTGGTTAGGACTTGAACTGTTAAGTTTTTACCAGTCCCAGACTGTGAATCAAACTGAAGATTAACAATAATAATAACAAAAATCTCAAAAAGCAGACCACTAGACCTTTTTTTCTGCCATCACTTTTCTATGTTTCTAAATATTATTCGCTGTTTGTTCTTTTGAAGCAAGGGCGGGAATGAAATGCTGCAGCAAAACCATCTTAAGATGCTTTAAGCATTGATTGCAATGGGCTACATTTTATGTGATGTTTTAGTGAGGTGTTCCTGCCCATTGATAAAACACTACACAGGAATGACAAATTTTGTATTGTGAAATCACATTAATTTGGTTTTGGCAAGGTTTCATCAATGTATATATACAAAAGGCCCTGGTTTTCCCAGTTGCAATGTATGGCTGTGAAAGATGGACCATAAGAAAGGCTGAGCACCAAAGAAATGAGGCCTTTGAACTCTGGTGCTGGAGAAGACTCCTGCGAGTCCCCTGGACTGCAAGGCGATCCAACCGGTCAGTCCTAGAGGAGATCAACCCCGACTGCTCTTTAGAAGGCCAGATTCTGAAGTTGAAACTCAAGTACTTTGGCCACCTAATGAGAAGGAAGGACTCACTGGAGAAGAGCCTGATGCTGGGAAAGATCGAGGGCAAGAGAAGAAGGGGACGACAGAGAATGAGGTGGCTGGATAGAGTCATTGAAGCAGCAGGCGTGAGCTTAAATGGACTCCAGAAGATGGTAGAGGACAGGAAGGCCTGGAGGAACGTTGTCCATAGGGTCGTGATGGGTCAGACACAACTTCGCAACTAACAACAACAACATATATACAAAAAGGTAATGAAAGATAGCGTTATTCTAGCAAAGAATAGATAGCATTCCAAAACTTGAGATGAACTGGAGATGGACAGTGATCGGTGGACAAATTATTTTTTTTAGAAAAGATGATGGCATACGGATGAATTTCTAGCACATTGATTTATCACTGAGTTGCATAAAAAGTTCCAGGCAACTGTGAAATATATGGGAAGGGAATGTTAAAATTATCTAGAGTTCATGTATAAAGGGATAATGGGTGAAGGTTTAGTCTATTTATCCTAAGGAATTATTTAATGGGAAGGAGCGAGCATATTATATCACAGACTGTTGCCTTCTCCAATCCAAAACAAATTAGAAATGTTCACACAGTCAATGATTTCATAAGATAAATGTTTACTTGAATCATATCCCTCAGGCCTGCAGTGGAAAGGAGAGACTGTGTGGTTGAATGAGAACATTCACACAGAAAGTATAAGTACTCCCCAGCTTATGACCGTTCTTTTAACAGTGCTCCAAAGTTACGACGGCCTTGGGAAAAAGGGATTGATGACCTGTCCCCCCACTTATGTCTGTTGCACTATTCCTACGATTACATGATCACAACTTGGGCGCTTGACAACCAGCTCACATTTACAATCGGTTGCGGCATCCCACAATCACATGATTGTGGTTTGCCACCTTCCCAGCGGGTTTCCAAAAAGCAACATCCATTGGAGAAGCTGGGTTCACTTAACAACCATGTGTGTCACTTAACAACCACAGTAAAATGATCATAAAATGGGTCTTGTTACATCATGACTCGTTTCCCAACTGTATATATATAAAATCCTGCCAGACTGAGCTATTGATTCATTTCATTTGCGTTGTCAAAGTGTGAGATTCAGTCCAACACTTTTATGAAAGCTTCTCCTCTCCCCCAAGTTCTCTTCAATATTTTTGCTAAGTGCTCCTTAGGAGTTAAATGGAAGTGACAGCTTTGGGGCAGCTTGAAGATAATATGTTTAGAAAGAGATTATGTAAACTAATATTATGTTTAATTAATGAATGTCTATACCAAGAGAGCTGGCTTTCTAAACCTAGCTGAAGTGACAGTGTTTAGCAGAATCTTTTTGCAAATTTACCTCGTTGCACCTGGGTGCCTTAAAAACAAATACTACCATGTCACCTATTTTTCTTCTAATGGGATGTAATTCCCAATATTCCAGCATTAAGTGTTGGCTTTATTCTTTCTAATCCGATGGAAAGATGGAAAGCAATCATGTAATGGTGCTGGCATCTGCACAGAAGGCAAAGAACAAAACAGTTGTCTTGATGTTACCACAAACTCCACCCATACAAGACACTTGTGCACCATGTTGCAGTCCAAGTATGAAGGGGCAGACCTACAACTGTGACTTTTCATGACAACTTGGTCAACTTGGCATCATTGTGGGGATGAATGATTGTGTGGGCCTAAAATAATTGAAATTGAGGATTCTATCAATAAAACAACTGTTGGCAATGCAACGACTCCATGGGGACCTGGAAGATGTGGGTTATTTGGACCCCTTTCAGCTAGGTTTAAGGTTGGATACAGCACTGTGATAGCATTGACTGCAAATAATAATAATAATAACAACAACAGAGTTGGAAGGGACCTTGGAGGTCTTCTAGTCCAGCCCCCTGGTATAGGCAGGAAACCCTATATCATTTCAGACAAATGGCTGTCCAATCCCTTCTTAAAAACTTCCAATGTTGGAGCATTCACAGCTTCTGGAGGCAGGTTGTTCCACTGGTTAATTGTTCTGTCAGGAAATTTCTCCTTAGTTCCAGGTTGCTTCTCTCTTTGGTTAATTTCCATCCGTTGCTTCTTGTCCTGCCTTCAGGCACTTTGGAGAATAGCTTGACTCCCTCTTCTTCGGGGCAGCCCCTGAGATATTGGAACACGGCTATCATGTCACCCCTGGTCCTTCTCTTCATTAAACTAGACATAATACCCAATTCCAGCAACCGTTCTTTATATGTTTGTCAATGATGTCTGACAGGACCAGGATAAAAGTGATGAGATACCCTTAGTCCTCTTTCATCATCCAAATCAGTGGTTCTCAACCTTTCTAATGCCACGACCCCATAATACAGTTCCCCATGTTGTGGTGACCCCCAACCACTTATACATCACTGGGTGCCAGGGGTGTGGCCAAAGAAAAGGGGGAAAAAATGGCGGACAGCCTTGTTTGGCGACCCCCGTGAAATGGTCGTTCGACCCCAAATGGGGTCCTGACCCACAGGTTGAGAACCACTGATCCATATCATGAGTCATGATAGCTTTCTGGATCACCCCCAAGGGTTGGGACTGGGGGGGGCACTGCCTTACAGTGGTTGTTCTCCTTACCCCTTTCTCCAAGGCCATTTCAGTGTTGGTAAACAGGGAGAAATCCCACCATTTGCCTTGCTTTGAAGGGTCTTGCAAAGCTTGAGGCTCTCTCTACTGTTATTCAACATCTAAGAGGCTACCAGGTGAGGTCACCCAATGGGATGGGATCATCAGTATCGTACCCAGCTTCATATCTTGACCCCCTATCTGCACAAGCAATGCTCCAGAACTCCTGGGAGTCAGGTGGCATATAAATTTAATATATGATGATGAGCGTGATGCTGGTGATTCTTTCCTTGTACCTGGAAATTGTAATTGTTTGGATAAAGAAGAACAAGCTTAGACTCAAGCGTATCAACACAGAATGACTGAATTTCAGAGGTCTGTCGATCACAGTGATCCTTAGCTTTGGTCCAAATGACACAATTCCAGGAGGAATTAATGTGTGTTTTAGGGATCCTCCTGGACTCTCGGGTCTTATTCAGGTCCATGGATAGAAGGCAAAGAGCCATTGCACAAATCAATCTTGGATATAATTTACATCCCCTTCTGGATCAGAAGGGTTTTTTAAGTCACTCATGTTGAAGCCACTTTGAACTCTTACAATGCCTTTTACATGGGGCTACCCTTGTAAAAGCTACTGTTGATCCCCACAAGAGTTGTGTCTGTCTCTAGAGCAGGTAATTGAATAATACCCACAGGAATATGGGTTTTGTTTTTCTTCTTTTAAGACATTTGCCAAGATGAATGTTGAGATGGCTGCATTCTGCCTGGTGGGCTACAATTTGTGAACCTTTTGAGTTATGGGTTATTTTCTTAGAGAGCCTCTATCCATCCTCAGCATCATAAGCTGAATGGATTCTTGCTCAGATTGGTTTAGCAGGAATTTGCACTTTCTCCAGCTTAATGATTATCAACAGAAATAATCTTATTAAATATGACCTTTACTTTTATTGTTCCTGGCACTTTAAGGATTTCATATGCGTCACATAAATCAGTTTATTCCATTGTTTTCCATGGGTATGTTTGCACTCCCATTGGCAAACGGCAATGGTTTATTACTTAATTTATTGCCTAACTAAAGCACTAAACTTCTCTACTGTCTGTGGTGCAGTGACAATGAATTAGCTGTGTTTCTAACTCATAAAACCTAGGCTTCTAGCTCACTCTTTTCCTTGAGGTTAATAGAAATCCTGCTTGGAGTCTTGCCAAGGAACAATCATGATAAAGCTATTACAAGGTCAACACCTTCATAAAACAGGAATCAGTAATGAAGATTCAACAAACAATATACCATGGATACTACTAACTCTGTGAGTGGTTATTCCAGTGGCAAAGTATTTTATCAAACAAGTTGGAAGGAACCTGACTGGTCATTTAATCCAACTTTCTGCTTGTTGTAGAAATCTTTTAAATCATAGATGGCCATCCATTCTGATTAAGCCCAAAGACGATGTACTGTCATGAAATCCTATTTAGTCCAATCTTTTATCTGAACATAGAACAATAGAGTTGGAGGGGATCTTGGAGGTCTTCCAGTCCAACCTCCTGCTCAAACAGGAGACCTCATACCGTTTCAAATAAATGGTTGTCCAGTCTCTTTTTGAAAGTCTCCAGTGATGGAGCACCCACAACTGCTGAAGGCGAGATGTTCCATTGGTTGATTGCTCTCACCCTTTAGGACAGGGGTAGTCAACCTTGGCTCTTTTATGACTCGTGGACTTCAACTCCCAGAATTCCTGAGCCAGCTGCTGGCTCAGGAATTCTGGAGGTTGAAGTCCACGAGTCATAAAAGAGCCAAGGTTGACTACCCCTGCTTTAGTTCTAGGTTGCTTCTCTCCTTGGTTAGTTTTCATCCATTGTTTCTTGTCTTGCCTTTTGCTACTTTGGAAAATAGTTTGACTCCCTCATCTTTGTAGGAGCCCCTCAAATATCAGAACACTGCTATCCTGTCTCCCCTAGTCCTTCTTTTCATTACCCAATGCCTGCAACCATTCTCCATATATTTTAGCCTCCAGCCCCTAATCATCCTTGTTGCTCTTCTCTGCACTTTTTCCAGAGTCTCAACATCTTTTTTATATTGTGGTGACCAAAACTGGATGCAGTATTCCAAGTGAGGTCTTACTAAAACTTTGGAAAGCAGTACTAGAACTTCACATGCTCTTGAGTCTATCCCTTTATTAATGCAGCCAAGGATTGCATTGGCTTTTTTGTTGCTGTCGCACAACAACCTAACACCTAACAGCTAATGCCTAAGGTTGAGCAAGGCTTATCTATATTCTAATCAGCATCTGGTCTCCAAAAATTTGGACTGGGGATAATTCTAAATCTACCTGATCATTCCAACGATTGAACTCAGGACCTTTAGTGTGTAAAGCTACATTTCTCAACCTCAGCAACTTTTAAGGTAAGTGAACATCAACTCTCTAGTACATCCATCTTAAAGTTGCTGAGATTGAGAAATGCTGATATAAAGAGGCATTCGGCCGAGTCTCATTATCACCCCAAAATTAACTCTATCGTATTCCCCGAGATGGCTAAAGCTTCAGAACACCCTTGATTTTTTAATTTTTAATCCCAAGTTACATTTGCCGTTAAACCAAAAGTCTCAGAAGAATATTTTTCATAGGAAAGAAGAACATGATTATCTGCACAATTAGGCATTTTAGAATACAATTGTGTTTTGTTTGTTTGACTTTCCCACACCCCCCCCCTTTCTTATTTTTAAAGCTTAAAAAGGAATCTGTGGGTCAGGATGGGGGGAGGTTATACCACAGCTCCTTCTAGTGGTTAAAAAAAAATCTCTGAACAAAAGGAACATCTGCAAAGAACAATTCAATCCTAACACTATATTGAGTAGATGTGATTTAGGACTACCGATATTTATCCTTCAGTGTTAACGAAATTGCTTCTTTTAGCACTAGAGACAGAGAACTGCAATTCTTCAAAAAGATAAAGGAAGATTCTTAATCAAGCTGACATAAATTGCAGGGATATTTTGCTACCTGGCTACTGTTTTCCAAAATGATCACTGGGGTCAGGAATATCCCACAGTGCTCCATTTATCAGCAATCCCAAATTTGCCATGCTGTGTATGTGTGTGTATGTGTGTATGTATGTGTATGTATATGTGTGTATGTGCATACCTGATCCCCTTTTGCGATCTGAAAATCAAAGAGGGTGCGGAAGCTAGATATACTTAACAACCATGCTACTAACTTAACAACTGAAGTGATTCACTTAACAACTCTGGCAGGAAAGATCATAAAATGGGGCTAAACTCACTTAAGAACTGCCTCACTTGCCAATAAAAATTTTGGGTTCAGCCGTGTTCATAAGTTGAGAACTACCTGGATAGAAAGGAGACCTACAACAACAACAAAAACTAGATTTCCTTTCGGTCACCTACATCCATCATAATAGCCCATCTCAACAGTCAGATAAATCTTCCCTTAGTCCTGCCCACCTTCACTTCAAAATTCTGCATCTCTCTGGTCTGGGATGAGAGTCAGTCACCCATCCATCTCCAAATGCTGATAATGTATTATATAGTTTCAAAAGCCTTGCTGTTCCTTAAACCTGTACCTATTCTCCTGGCTACAGAAGGATCAAAATTTAAAGAACTAGAACCGTGCAATTTTATCTATCCTGGATGTGTGCCTGCTTCTTTGGATGAACTGTACGTTCAGATCTGAAAAGGGAAAAAGCATTTCACACACACACCCCAATCTCTGTCCAGCTTTTTCTCCCCATTCATGTCTTTACCTATGTCGGTCATATCCTGTCTAACATTTCCCTTCCTAAGCTAAAAGCCTGAATGTGAGTAACTTTCCTTACAGAGAGAATTATTCCAAATCCCTTTGCCATCTCTTCTCCGCCCCTTTTCCAGCTCTCTAATGTCCTTTTCAAGATGCAGGCATTAGAATTATATACACAATCCCAAGTAAAAAGGAAATTTAATCGCCAGGTTGAAAGTGTCATTTCTGCTTCTTTCATCATGATTCTTTCATCCCTAGAGTGTGAAAACTAAGAAGCAAAAAACTATTGTTTGAGACTCTACTGCAACAACTACAACAACAACAATAATAATAATAACAAAGTTGGAAGGGACCTTGGAAGTCATCTAGTCCAACCCCCTGCTCAGGCAGGAAACCCTATACCATTTCAGACAAAGGGCTGTCCAGTCTCTTCTTAAAGACATCCAGTGTTGGAGCATTCACCGCTTCTGGAGGCAGGTTGTTCCACTGGTTAATTATTCTAACTGTCAGGAAGTTTCTCCTTAGTTCTAGGTTGCTTCTCTGTCCTGCCTTCTGGTGCTTTGGAGAATAGCTTGACTCCCTCTTCTTTGTGGCAGCCCCTGAGATATTGGAATACTGCTATCATGTCCCCCCTCGTCCTTTTCTTCATTAAACTAGCCATAAACGAGACATTAAACAAGACAACTATCAAAGCCCTCCATCTTTAGAGGTGATAAAGTTTCCTCCATGGCCATCTTGATGGAGTTGCTACAAACGGTGGCTCATCTACGTATGTCCTCAGCTATCCATTCCTTAACTGAATCCTAGAGGGATGAACAGTTAATCTTCAATTATCAACCTGGCAGCACTGATAGGGCTGGTGAGGGTTGTGTTAACATTTGCTCATTAATCATGGGGAAAATGTGCAAGAGCACTGCCCATTCGATAAATGATGTGTGGCATCTGTGATCAGTTCTGTGTATGCAAATACACTGGGTTATATGACCCAGCTAAGTCATGCATGCAAATTGCCAGCCAGTCATGAAAGGGATACAAATGGCACATCCCTTTGTTCCTGGGTACTCAATTCTCTTAAAGGAAGACTTGGCAATGAATAACCATTAACGTGGAATAGTCTTTTGAGAATAGTTGGGTGGATTGCTTATTTTGGGAAGGGGGGGAGAGAGAGAGAATACAGATAGTCCTTGGCTTATGGCCACAACTGAAACCCTTTTTGTTGTTGTTGCTGAGTGAGATATTTATTATATGAGCTTTTTTATATCATGGCAACCAAAACTGGATGCAATATTCCAAGCGTGGCCTTACCATGCTTTGAGGGGAGACTTCTTAGGGATGAAATGGATCCTTTAAGATTTA
This sequence comes from Crotalus tigris, assembly GCF_016545835.1. Classification (NCBI taxonomy): domain Eukaryota; kingdom Metazoa; phylum Chordata; class Lepidosauria; order Squamata; family Viperidae; genus Crotalus; species Crotalus tigris. The sequence continues at coordinate 4,326,392 of NW_024096999.1, read as the reverse complement.
AGATATCCATTTTGCCCCCTTAGGACTTCCTTGAAAAATCAAGATGCAAAAGAATGGCCCCAATTTTGGGATCTACTCATTCTGAAGGCTTCTGCTAGCTGCAGAACAAATGCTGGAAATGCCCACATTCCCTCAATTCATTATTAACAAACCTGCATTATACTTCCAATTAATCTACTCTCGTAGCATAAATAACCCCAAGAAGCTTCTGTGTTCCATTTTCAGATTACTGATTTAGTTCTAATAGCAAATATATAAGCAGAAGAAATCCAAATTCTATTTCGGCATCCTTTCACAGCCACAGTGTCCTTGACTCTGATCTCTGCTATGATTGTTCATTTTGTAAGTATGAAATCTGAAGTCCCAAGGTGCTTGATAAAGTAGAACCAAGGATACATTGCCAGCTTGTCCCTAAATCAAAATAATTTGATGCCTCTTTAGTCACATGAATTTTTCCCCCAAAATGAAATGAACTGAGCTCATAAAAAAAACGAGGGGGGGGGGAGAAAATGTCTCTCCAGTTGCTCCACGCATGAAATGAATTACAGCAGGATCATTGTCTCCAGCAAAGGCAGGAAAAGTCTGCAGAAGCTAACAAATAGCTTTCCAATTAATGGGCCACATAATTCATCAGAACATGGGGAAATGGCTTGCCTCAAGTCCTGCAGCCTAACCAGGGTTTACAAAATGCTAGGTGGAGGTTTTTGACAGACATTCTAGGGACACAATCTGCAAAGAGGTAGGAAGGAAGGAAGGAAGGAAGGAAGGAAGGAAGGAAGGAAGGAAGGAAGGAAGGAAGGAAGGAAAAGTAGAGAGAGAGGGAGACAATAACTATAAAATCACATTTGGGGTCAAGGAAAGCATCCAGGCATTTTCCAACTTCAGGATGGGAGATTCTTTCATTTTTGGATGTTGTAGGTCCATGGGGAGAGCTTTTTTTTATTCAGACTAGCATACTGGTGAAATCAGAAACAAAATAAAGAAAGCAGCTCAAGCAGACAGCCTGAGCCAAGAGAAATTTGGGGGATACCACAGGCAAACTGACCTACAACCTTCACCACCCTCAATTCAATCACTCACAAAGATGTAATTAACAAATTAACCAATCGGTAGATCTAAGTTCTGGGAGACTGTAGGGATTAGCTTATGTCAGGCATTTCTCCAGCCTGGTCACTGTTGCTTGGGGATTTATTTTTTTAAAAAAAATCACCTTGGGTGGAAGAAACACAGCCATCCTGCAAATCCATTTGAGTGTTAAAGGCAAGCAGCTTGGTTAATGGCTTTAAACTGATAGCTATCTGCTAAGCTCAGGCAGTTTCTCAAATCAAACAGAAACCACCCAGTTTTACAGTGTTGCTGGAAGACAGAATACCCAATGGCCAAACGGCCAGTATTAATGTCCTATTACTAAGATATGATCACCTGCTTAGGGCAAGGCACAGTTCAGGTTAACCTTAGGAAGACGATTACCTGCCAAGGATGGATACACTTGTGCGCGCGCACAATCTCTCTTGACTACAATCCGTTTATTTTATTATTCATCAAAACATTGGCTATTGCGACCTTCTCTGGCATATGTTTCATTAGCCACCTGACCTACCAACATGATTCAGAGTCTGTTCAGCAAAACAGACCGTCAGCACGTAGAAATTGTGAAGCCAGACAGCAGCAGCAGCAGCATTTTTTTACTCTGGGTATCATCCGCTCTGCATTCCCCACCTTTTGCTAGAACAGCGTTTCTCAGGAAAACATGATTGGCTGGTGACCGAAGGCAATACATAATTTAGAACATCCTCCTCTTTGCAATACAGCTGTATACACATTGTGTAGACTTCTAATGCTCGGCTAAAAATGGTACACTGGATTCATAGTCCTCATTCTTTCGGATTCAAGATTCTTCTTTGCAGGTTGTGTGTGAGAGGAAGGAAGGAAAAAAGGAAGGAAGGAAGGAAGGAAGGAAGGAAGGAAGGAAGGAAGGAAGGAAGGAAGGAAGGAAGGAGAATAGAGGAGGAATGGGGAAGGGAGGAAAGGAAGGAAGGAAGAAGAATAGAGAGGGAGCAGGAAAGGAAGGAAGGAAGGAAGGAAGGAAGGAAGGAAGGAAGGAAGGAAGGAAGGAAGGAAGGAAGGAAATATCTCCATTTCACCACATTTATTGGGAATAAATTAAGAAAAGGACATCAAACCTTGATTATTTTTTTCCCCAATTTGTAATTCACCTACCTAATTAGCATACTTTGTAATAAAACATCAGCCTAATTAGCATAATCAATTATAATTATAACCTACTTTATAATAAATCATCAGCCTAATTTAGCCACCCAGTTAGCATGAATTTTCAACCTAAGCATATAATATGGTCTTAATAATCTTGTTTGCATAATTTATGATAATGTAACCATCTCATTAACATAATCTATGTTTCTGTGCCTGCCAAATTAACATAACCTATGACAAGAAATCTTAAAGCACCCTAGAAATAAGGGGGAAAAACTGGACCTTCTTTCAGAATGAAAGGAAACATGCACAACCAATTTCTCTAAAACCTCCTTTTTTGTGTTATTTTACTTCCCTCTTGCCACGCGATACAAATGAAAGAAAACAAATAATACCCTGGAAAAAAAATGTGATAGCTTCTGCTGCAAATTTGGCCATCCTTTTTGCTCCAACAATTTTCTATTGTAATAACAAGGCTAATAAAAAAAAATATGGGAGCCCAGTAATGAATATGAAGAAGCTAGGCTGTCACGCGTGAGCTGCAAATTTTTTAGGAACACAAATCCAGGGATTTTTGTTTTATTTTTTTACACCCACCTATTTTGTTGTGGGGGTAAACAGTGGTGTCTGAAGATCAAAAGAAGGGAAACAATGAAAAGGCATTGGGTGATCAATTCATTTTTAATGAAGTAGAAAAAGACATTTTTGGCTGCCAAAGAAAAGATAACTGTATCACTCTTCTTGTAAGCCAATCATCCATAAAAAGAAATACACCCCCCCAAAAAAAATGAGAGGGTGGAAAATGTGAGAGCCATTTAAAGAACACTCACTAACACCCCACAATATATGAAAACATGTTTAACCTCCTAAGAGAGGCCTGAAATTATTTAGCATCTCGCCACAGGGAGCCTGTGTGCTTTTTCCTGTCTATTACGAAGGAGACGAAAATTCTGAAAAACGTCCTTCCTTCCAATTTGGCAGGACAGTTTTGGGGTTCAAGCGTAATTTCCTAGAGCAGGAACTCCCGTGATGTTCTTCTTTTAAAACCTAAGAAGGAATCCGTCTGGATTGGGATCTCCGTCTGGATCGGCAAGTCTCACAGGATCTTAATTCTGTTATTCTCCACAACAGTGCAGAAAAGAGCAACAAAGATTGGATAGGGAATTGGAGACTAAAACATAGGAAGAACGGTTGCAGGAATTGGGTACGGCTAGGCTAGTTAAAGGATGGGTTAGGGGTGACAGGATAAGAGTGTTCCAATACCTCAGGGGGCAGAAGGCAGGACAAGAAGGAAAGGATGGAAGCTAATCAAGGAGAGAAGCAACCTTAGAACTAAGGAGAAATTTCCTGGCGGTGAGAACAATTAATCAGTGGAACGACTTGCCTCCAGAAGTTGTGGGTGCTCCAACGCCGGAGGTTTTTAAGAAGGGATTGGACCACCTGAAATCATATAGGGTTTCCTGCTTGAGCAGGGGGTTGGATAGAAGATCTCCAAGGCCCCTTCCAACTGTTATTGTTATCTGGAGTGGGAAGGGTAGACCATACACCAGTGATGGCAAACCTTTTAGAGACCGAGTGCCCAAACTGCAACCCAAAACCCACTTATGCATTGTCGGGTGTCGGGTGGGTGTGGCCCATAGGGTGAGTGTGGCCCATTGGGTGGACATGGCTGCAGTGGTAATGGCAGACTGGGTGGGACTAAAAAGTTCAATCAATTCCAACTTTGCAAGATCTTTTTTTTTTCCGCGAGAAGTTGAAATTGATTGACTGATTGAACTTTTTTTTTTTTTTGCACACAGCAGCAGAGGCCTAAAGCGAAAAGGTTTTATAAAACCCAGCTGAAGGCCTAGGACTCGGGCGATGGCGCGCGTGCCCGCCTCTGGCACCTGTGCCATAGGTTCGCCACCACTGCCATACACTGTGTGTTGTGTACACTCCTGTACAGAGTGACAGCTACTATTCAATGTATGCTGTTCCTGCCTGCATCTTACAGCTTGCCACTCTGTGATGGACTGTCTCTGAGGCATCTCTGAACAGTTTGTACCTTGTCTAGTGTGGGAGACCCCTATTTCTCTGGAGCTGGGGCTTAGGGCCTCTTCTTGTGCTGCTATGACCAGTGCCCGGTGCTGTCTATTAATCCAGCCCATTCAAGTCACTTGTAGGGTTTCCGGGTGGGTACCACCTCAGCTATTTGTGGATGTACATCCCATGCAGGGTTTTGTCTTGCCAGAAGATGCTCTGCTTAGTCTTCCTCCTGTGTCTGCTCCTGCCTCAGGCACTCTCTCAGCAGCTCATCTTTGGGTGCCATTTTACTGATGTACTCTGGATGCTCTTGGTGTCATTTAGGACAGTGGTTTTGATACTCACCAGACCCTACACATCCTCTCTCCGTCTCTCTCTCTCTCTCTCTCTCTAAATATATACACACACGCACACAAATACATCTACATTTTGCCCCCTGAAGCCAAGTGAAAAAAAAAACCACCAGAGTATGAGGCAAAACAGTGTTGACATCTACAAATGATAAAGACAGCTTGAAATAGCTAGACACCACTCAACACTGTCAAATGTAGGTAGACTTAACAAACTTGGCAGTGATTCTGCTGACTCTCTTGTCTAGCATACAAGAAACTCTCGGGAGAAAGAAAGGGGGAAAAAACATTGCCGAGTCTCAGAAAGCTGAGAAAGAAAATAAAACCTCAGCTACATCAAGTCAGCATCGTTCAATGATTCTCGGGTACACATATTAGCAGATTCAACTTAATGTACTTCCATCCTGGCCTTAAGGAAGAGGAATTGTGGGTAAACAGGAAGCGTGCCAACACCCATGAATTGTTAAGCTAAGTGCCTTTTAATGGTCTGTCACAAAGTCTGCTCAATTCTATGTACAATTGTTAACATCAAGTGGCAACTTAGCAAGCTGGGCTGGGATGTATTTAAAGGTCAGGAACATTAGGGACACCATATTGTAAGCAGTCAACACAAATTTCGGGAGCTCAAGTAGGTGGTTGACTTCAGCCAACGCAACACTGGGCGCTATCTAGCAAAATGAAATTCAATGGTGAAAAAAGTAAGGTTCTACATTTAGGCAAGAAAAACCAAAGGTACAGGTATAGTATAGGGTGTACCTTGCTCAATAGTAGTAACTATGAGAGGAATCTCAGAGTCCTAGTAGACAATCATTTAAATATGAGCCAGCAGTGTGCTGCAGCTGCCAAAAAAGCCAACACAGTGCTAAGCTGCATTAACAGAGGGATAGAATCAAGATCACGTAAAGTATTAATACCACTTTACAATGCCTTGGTAAGGCCACACTTGGAACGGCATCCAGTTTTGGTCACCACAATGTAAAAAAGATGTTGAGACTCTAGAAAGAATACAGAGAAGAGCAACAAAGATGATTAGGGACTGGAGGCTAAAACATATAAGGAACGGTTGTTGGAATTGGGTATGTCTAATTTAACGAAGAGAAGGACAGGGGGGACATGATAGCAGTATTCCAATATCTCAGGGGCTGCCACAAAGAAGAGGGAGTCAAGCTATTTTCCAAAGCACCTGAAAGCAGGACAAGAAGCAACGGGTGGAAACTAATCAAAGAGAGAAGCAACTTAGAACTAAGGAGAAACTTCCTGACAGTTAGAACAATTAATCAGTAGAACAACCTGCCTCCAGAAGCGGTGAATGCACCAACACTGGAAGTTTTTAAGCAGAAACTGGACAGCCATTTGTCCAAAATGGTATAGTGTTTCCTGCCTGAGCAGTGGGTTGGACTAGATAACCTCCAAGGTCCCTTCCAACATCATCATCATCATCATCATCATCATCATTATTATTATGTCAATGAAAGCTAGCACAAAAGACTAGCATTTAGCTTATATACCGTCCCAAGGTGCTTTATAGCACTCTGTCTTGAGTCAACTTTGAGTGCCATCAGGATCAAACTCCAGGCTGTGGGCAGAGTTTGCCTGCAAAGCTGCATTATAACCATAAGAGAAGGAAAACAATGATCAGTGGGTCAATAGCCCCATCTCTAGGTCTAGCACTGATTCTATTTTTTTAAAAAAAAAATCTCACTTAACAAGATAAATTTTGGGCTCCATTGTGGTTGTAAATCAAGGACTACCTGTATATAAAATCAAACAGTGCCCTCTTTGGACCAGCAACTAATGAATGATGGGTTCTCCTGTTGGTTGTTTTTATACTGACTCCCCAAAGAAATTAATCAGAAATTAATTGCAACAATGGGCACCAACTACCTCAAGGGAGAACCTACCTCTCTAACAGCAGTTAGGATGCAGTTGAAAACTTTCAGTGAGATAAATCGACTTGCCTTGGGGAATTCACTCCTGTACTTTCGTTATGTGTGTTTTAATGTGCTTAAATAGAATCACAGCAAAACATGGCAACAGAACATAAACACTTGGCAAATTTGCATTTTTATGCAAGGTCTGCTGGAATGCTTGTTCTTACGTGTTCGTGTGTAGGTGATGACTAAAAAAAAGAATCTTCTATTCCAGTGTTTTTCAACCTTGGCAACTGTAGACTTCAGCTCCCAGAATCCCCCAGGGTGCAAACATTCTGAGCTACGTTGGCAAATGTTGGAAATTTGATTAAAGCCTCCCTGCTACTCCGAACACCCAAACTGACATGTCAAATTGATCTCGGAGTTTTCTACGTGGATCCAAGGTTCAAAGGAGGTCTCTAAGTGGTTTTGCTGGTATCTACATCTTTGTTGTTTTACCAGACGTTCAATATTTGAACTCATGAATTATATAAGAGTGCAATTATAAACCGAATCAGACCTGCTAGCAAACCTAATTATACCCATTTCTAGTTCAATTTTAATCTGTGAACGCAGATCCTTATATCTGTGTTGTGTTCTAGGGCTTTCACTGTAAACATCCAAACCTGTAATTATGAATTAAGCCCTTGTTGATCTTGGACAAATGTAAATGCAATTATTCAGAAGTCAATTTCGATGGGATAGGTTGGGCAGAATGGAGAGGAAGGACACAAAATCTCACCTCTACTTGCAATCACAAGACCAAAGATAAACTTTCGGGGAGACACATTAAAATGACACGGACAAACTTTTTACACCTAAGTCATCTTTCTCTAAAGATGAACCTTACTTACAAGAGTTTGTTTAGTGATCTTTCAAAGTTACAATGACGCTGAAAAAGTGACTTATGACCGTTGCAACATCCCCACGATCATGTGATCGACATTCAGACGCTGGGCAACTGACTCATATTTATGACGGTTGCAGCATCCTGGGGTCACATGATCTCCTTTTGCTACCTTCTGACCAACAAAGACCATGGGGGAAAGGCAGACTAGAAAGACGAATTAGAGAGAAAGGAATGTGATATGTAATTTTGAATATATATTAGCAAGAAGGCGGCTATTGAGTGATTCATTAACATATTGTTTATGATAATTAACTATTTTTTTATCGTTTGTTAAATACATGAACCCAGACATTATGTTGTTTGCTAAATAGTGAGAATATGACTTGGAAAAACCCCAACCCTAACCTTAACCCTAACCCTAATCTAAATCCCAACCCCAACCCCAACCCCACCTTATTCCTAACCCCATAAAGACTAATAAAATCGATACAATAATAATAATAATAGTAATAGTAGTAAAGTTGGAAGGGACCTTGGAGGTCATCTAATCCAACCCCCTGCTCGGGCAGGAAACCCTACACCATTTCAGACAAGTGGCTGTCCAGTCTCTTCTTAAAAACTTCCAGTGTTGGAGCATTTACTGCTTCTGGAGGCAGGCTGTTCCACTGATTAATTGTTCTCACTGTCAGGAAGTTTTCCTTAGTTCTAGGTTGCTTCTCTCCTTGATTAGTTTCCACCCGTTGCTTCTTGTCCTGCCTTCAGGTGCTTTGGAAAATAGCTTGACTCCCTCTTCTTTATGGCAGCCCCTGAGATACTGGAATACTGCTATCATGTCTCCCCTCGTCCTTCTCTTCGTTAAACTTTTGTTGTTGTTGTTAATTGCGAAGTCGTGTCCGACCCATCGCGACCCCATGGACAACGTTCCTCCAGGTCTTCCTGTCCTCTACCATCTTCTGGAGTCCATTCATATTCACACCTACTGCTTCAGTGACTCCATCCAGCCATCTCATTCTCTGTCGTCCCCTTCTTCTATTGCCCTCAATCTTTCCCAGCATTAGGCTCTTCTCCAGTGAATCCTTCCTTCTCATTAGGTGGCCAAAGTACTTGAGTTTCAACTTCAGGATCTGGCCTTCTAAAGAGCAGTCGGGGTTGATCTCTTCTAGGACTGACCGGTTTGAATGCCTTGCAGTCCAAGGGACTCGCAGGAGTCTTCTCCAGCACCGTAGTTCAAAGGCCTCAATTCTTTTGCGCTCAGCCTTTCTTATGGTCCAGCTTTCACAGCCATACATTGCAACTAGACATACCCAATTCTAGCAACCGTTCCTTATATGTTTTAGCCTCCAGTCCCCTGATCCTTTCCCCTAATAGGGAAAGTCAGATTTGTTTGACAACGGTGTTACTAACTTCGCAACTGCAGTGATTCCCTGAATAACTGTGGCAAGAAAAATTGTAAAATGGGGCAAAACCCACTTAATAACTAGCAACAGAAACTTTGGATTCAACTGTGACTGAGGACTACCTATCCTCAGCTCACAGTTAGGTAGTCACGCAGCGACATGCAACCTGCATGTAAATTCGTCAAAAGGGAGTTTTTAATATAAAAAGGAAGGTCAAAAGGAAGGGAGAAAAGAGATGACACGTAGTCTATACATGATTGTCCAATCAAGTTTGGATGACCATTTTTGATCCCATCAAGCATGATTACAGAGGAAGAAAGCAGACGCCTTAAAGCCGCCAGTAATTTAACATTCTATCAGCAGATGATGCACTACTTTTTCCAGCCGTTAGATTTCATTAAGGAAAATATGCACTAACTGTTCTGAGTTGCTCATGTCCCAAATCATATGGATTGTCCCTAGCTTTAAAAGCATCATAATATCTAGCATTGATAGATGGGCAGAATGGTGACTCTTAAGTATCCAACTGATGAAAAACTCAGACTGCGTACATGTCTATATGGACAGAACGTATCTTTCCAAATCTCTTTCTTATCCCAAAGATTGAAATCCACAAATACCAATTTCAGAACCGAAGCGGAAAGGGGGGGAAAAACAGCTTGTAGAATACATTTGGAGGTGAATGCTCACAACTCCTAAATCATGTATATTCTTCTCTCTCCAGGAATAAGCAAACAACTCAGCAGGTTCCCCCTACTCCACGTCTCATTACTATTGACAAATCATGAATTTATGTATCTGGAGCAGCGTGTGGCCAAATGTGCACACGGGTTTTATGAAAATCCTCTATTAGCTTTTTCATATTTTTTCCGGTGCTGTTAAAATGTCACTTGGGGTAAATAATACGTGGTAATGTACCTGATAAATCTCACCTGCTTTTGTTCACTGTCTCAATCTCTTTCTGGTTATAATTCAGCCCTGATGAGTTCATCAAAGCCGTAAAAGAACCCAAATCTTCAGCTCCAGTTGCATCAGACCCAATTTAGTTTGCTGAGATGTTATGCAAACAAAATTTAAGACATTTAACCGTACTCTCCAGTTTAACCAGTCTGTAATTTATGCACTGTTGTGCACCTGCCAGTTTGGTGTCATCTGCAAATTTGATGAATTCCCCATCTATCCCCTCGTCCAAATCGTTGATGAAGATGTTGAAGAGCACTGGGCCTAGAACAGAGTCCTGGGGCAGCAGCTTCAGAGAAATTCTTTGGCTTTCCGAATTAAGTGGGATTCCCTTATCAGAACAGCATCTGAATTTTCAGAAAACCATGGCATTGATCCAAGCTTTCTTAAAAGTTGCAGAAAGACAGCCGGTGTTCATTCACTTTCTCATACATATATGTTGTTGTTGTTGTTAATTGCGAAGTCGTGTCCGACCCATCGCGACCCCATGGACAACGTTCCTCCAGGTCTTCCTGTCCTCTACCATCTTCTGGAGTCCATTTAAATTCACACCTACTGCTTCAGTGACTCCATCCAGCCATCTCCTTCTCTGTCGTCCCCTTCTATATGTATGCCTCATACATATATATGAGGCATTAAATACAGAGCCATGACCTTCCTTTTAATTCAGTTTGGACAGATTAAGTAAACTCCCCTTTGAATGAAGACCAATTCCAGTAACTTCATGGACCTGGACAAGTTGTTCTCTTGGCAAAAAAACCCTGAAACTGGCTAACTACTGCCTTCTGAGAAGAATGCCCCCACCCCAAATTCTCAATCTAGCTTAGAACCGTGTGATTTTCTGATGGTCTCCCACTCAAGTACTAACCAGATCAAAAGCTTGCTTACCTTCTTAAGATCAGCCAACATCTGCTGCTTATTCACTCTCCCTAATCCTCCCCCTCCGCAATCAATCTTCAGCCAAGCTGCTATCAACCTTCATCAGGTTCCAGGCAAATTAATATATTCCAGCTCAGAACAAAAACACTGGGTTGAATGCTGGAATCTGCTGAAGGTTGATAGCAGCTTGGCTGAAGATTGATTGGGGGGAGGGGGGAATAGAATGGGTAAATAACCCCCTTCCTGATAAATCCCTGAAAGCCAGTAGGAAGTTTAATAGACGCGGTACCTTCTAAGACTGCTCTCACTTTCTAAGCATAGCCTCCCTTCAAGCCTTATAAACTTCTAGATTTAAGCTACCATAGACAAACATCATTGGCATCCTTCAGTCTCGAGAGACTATGGTATCGTGCTCTGGAAAGAGGTCCTAAGGTTAAAAAGTGTGGCTAAAAAGGCGAATTCGAGAATGTCAATCCCTTCCACACAGAGGGCAGATACAATCTGTCCCCTGTCCAGCCCCCAGATTTCACTGGTCCCGGGACTGCCTCTTCTCCAGCATGATTGGATGGAGACTCCACTAGTGGTTGTCTTAATCTTCCTGCTCCAATCAGACTAAGTCAGAGTTAAAGTTACGCCTCCCTTTGTCCCCATGCTCCAGTTTAGACTTAGTCTTTTGCTCCCAGACACGTTTTTTTCATACCTTAAACAATCCATTCTAAAAAATTCCTTTTTCCTTGGAGAAAGAAACTTCTTCCATTGCATCCTCTCCTCCTTTAAATTGCCTCTGCCCTGCAGCTAAAATTACACCCCTATCTCGCCTGCCGCACAAGTGTCTCTTTGAATTGGAGAAGGCCATGCTGCGTCTTTAGCCTCCAGGCTGAACGATCAGAGGTCAAGGATTCCCAGCTGTTAATGTCCATTCCCAAGGCCTTTAGGTCCCTCTTGCAGATATCCTTATATCGCAGCTCAGGTCTCCCTCTGGGGTGTTTTCCCTGCACTAGTTCTCCATACAGGAGATCTTTCGGGATCCGACCGTCAGCCATTCTCACGACATGCCCAAGCCAGTGCAGACGTCGCTGTTTCAATAGTGTATACATGCTGGAAATACCAGCACATTCCAGGACTGCGCTATTTGGGACTTTGTCATGCCAGGTGATGCCGAGAATACGTCGGAGACAGCGCATATGAAAGGTGTTCATCTTTCCCTCCTGCCTTACGTGAAGGGTCCAAGACTCACTACAGTACAAGAGTGTGCTCAAGATGCAGGCTCTATAGACCTGGATCTTTATATAAAACAGCATAAAAACATTATTGCCTTATTTAGACCTAAACCAGTCTCTTGGTCAACCTCAGCAGCAAGAAAAGCTGTCTAAAGAAACCAAACTTTCAGAAGTTTATTCAACTGTGGTAGAAAGGGCAGGTGTTGGACTTGGCATCGTCTATATTCGGAACATAAACACTGAGTCCTTTTGCTATTTGATCTATGCGCTCTCGTTGAGGGGGGAATTCTACAGAAAGCAAAGATCTTCCAGGGAAGAAGCTGGAAATAACATGTTTCTTCCTTTCTGGGTCTTCTAATCTTCCTACAGAAAGCAAAAGAGGATTTGGAAGTGACCGGTTGTCCAGCTGTGTGTCTCCTAGGTTCCTCTCCAAAGTCTGACTTCTATTATAGTGCTGATATAAGTGATATTAACTATAGGCAGGCAGCAGGCAGATAAGAATCACATTTTAGCCGCGGTTCCTGCTTTGTTATATCTTATGGTGATAAATCAGATAAATAACATATTTAACAGAATAATAGTATTAAAATGGACCTGGGAGGTCTTCTAGTCCAACCCCCACTCAAGCAGGAAAGCCTACACTGTTCCAGACAAATGGCTGTCCAATCTCGTCTTAAAAACCTCCAGTGATGGAGTCTTCTGGAGACAAGTTGCTCCACTGATTAATTGTTTTCACTGTCAGGAAATTTCTCCTTAGTTCTAGGCTGGTTCTTTCTTTGATTAGTTCCCATCCATTGTTTCTTGTTCTGCTTTCTGGTGCTTTGGAGAATAGGTTGACCCTCCCTCAAATATTGGAACACTGCTGCTTACTATTCACTGTTATTTACTAGGTTCTACTTTTTAACATTCAATTGGGAGGGGCTTTTCTTAAAAGAATTTCAAAAAGAATAGGGATGATTGAAGCCAATAACATTTTCCTTTTGGATTGCAAGTCCAATGGGATTTTATATTCATATTAGTAGTAAAGTTGGAAGGGACCTTGGAGGTCATCTAGTCCAACCCCCTGCTCGGGCAGGAAACCCTACACCATTTCGGACAAGTGGCTGTCCAGTCTCTTCTTAAAAACTTCCAGTGTTGGAGCATTTACTGCTTCTGGATGGCAAGCTGTTCCACTGATTAATTGTTCTCACTGTCAGGAAGTTTCTCCTTAGTTCTAGGTTGCTTCTCTCCTTGATTAGTTTCCACCCGTTGCTTCTTGTCCTGCCTTCAGTGCTTTGGAAAATAGCTTAATTCCCTCTTCTTTATGGCAGCCCCTGAGATATTGGAATACTGCTATCATGTCCCCCCTTGTCCTTCTTCCTTCTCGCTGCCCAACCACCCCCATGTGGACTGAGATGGTCCTTGGCGACTGTGAAACTTCTTTCCGTGGAGCAAGGGATGGATTCTGAACCACTCCTATATTTGTTTAGTGCTTTGTCAGGAAAATTACGGTAATATCTCATGCCATCTGTCCTCTTCCCTTCCCACAGCAGGAGTCATCTTCAGCTATAAAGTCGCGAAGCTGGATTTCAATCTAAAATAGTTTGCATGCAAGAAGAGCAAATTTGGAAGAGACAAATGTTCCGCTTAAGAAAAGGAAAAAGCAAAAAATGTAAGAGCATGAAGTTGAGTAGCGGGTCCTGCTTTCCATATGGTTTTCCTCCTTCCTCTCCACCCCCTTTCCTGTTTTAAAAGATGTAAGTGAGCTTCAGGGACTCGCATCCTTGTCTAAAAATGCACACATCTTAGCAAATCTGCTGTGAAACATCTCACCGATTTAGCAAGTACCAGTGGTTCTATTGGAAAAAGATTTATAGCCTCATCCACACAGGTAGTGTGTTTCTGCGTCTGTCTGTGCAGCAATTTCCTGAACTGAGAATCCAAGGAGTTTCACGATCTCTCCTCAAGGGTTGCATGGTAAGACATGAATCAAGATTTAAGCCGATCATGAGCCGAGGTGGCGCAGCAGTTAGAGTGCAGTACTGCAGGCCACTTTAGCTGACTGTGTTCAGTAGGTCAACGGTTCAAATCTCACCGGCTCAAGGTTGACTCAGCTTTCCATCCTTCCGGGGTAGGTAAAATGAGGACCCAGATTGTTGGGGGCAATGTAAATATATATATATACATTGCTTACTGGTGTACACCGCTTAGAGAGTGCTTGCACTTAAAGCGGTATATAAGTCTCATAAATAAATAATAAATAAATCAGGTTCATCTTACTCAAGGTTGAATCCCTACAATAAAGAGTCCTCAAGGGACCATAGAAAGGGATCTGAAATAAAGGTAAAACTGAAAGTAACCAACATGGAACCAAGATCAAAAAGATTAGAATTCTGGACTGGTATTACGAGACCAGATATATATATATATATATATATATTGTCCAATCAACTCTTCCTGGTTCAACAAATCCAATAGTGATGATAGTATGTGGAAAAGACTTTAAAAGAGGTAACAATAATAATATGGTTGGAGGTCATTTAGTCCAATCCTCTGCTCTTACAGGAGACCTATACTATTTGTGATAAATGACTGTCCGGTCTCTTTTTAAAAGCCTCCAGTGATGGAGCACCCACAACTTCCGAAGGCGGTTTGTTACACTGGTTAATTGTTCTGTCAGCACATTTCTTCTTAGTTCTAGGTTGGCTGTCTCTTTGATTAGTTTCCATCCAATTGTTTCTGGTCCTGCCTACAGATGCTTTGGTAAATACGTTGCCCCCCTCTTCCTTGGGGCAGCCTCTCAAGTATTGGAAGATTCCTATCATGTCACCCCTGGTCCTTCTTTTCATTAGACTAGGTATACCTAGTTCCTTCCATCGTTCTTTGTATGTTTTAGCTTCTAGGCTCCTAATCATTTTTGTTGCCCTTCTCTGAACTCTTTCCAAAGCCTCAACAGCCTGGTCCCTTGGGCCAAGGGTGTCTGCCAATGATCAGATAAGAGACAGCATAGTTCTTCTTCTTCTTGTTGTGCCATATCCATTATCGGACGTTGGCGATCATGTTGGTGATCCTGTTTTTATCAGCAGCCACACGAAAAAGTGCTGCTGAGTTTTGTCCCTTAGATTTTGAAGTCACGATGTTCTTCTTCTGCCTGGATCTCGTTTGCCTTCAATCTTTCCCTGGAGGATTAAATGAAGTATGCCGTATTTTTCTGGGTGTCGCATCACATGTCTGAAATATTTCAACTTTCGTTTTTGAATTGTTTTGATGATTTCCCTTGGCTTTCCCAGGTGGCTGATCACTTCCTCATTTCTGATCTTGTCAACCCAGCTTATACATAACAGCCGCCTGTAAATCCACATTTCAAATGCTTCCAGTCTCTTCAGGTGGCCTTGTGTCAGAGACCAACTCTCTACTCCATAGAGCAGGATACGAAAAATACAGAGACAAGCCTGATTTTCAGTCTTAGGCTTATGTCGTGACTGCAGAAGATCTTTTTCACTCTGAAGAATGCTGTTGCAGCATAGTTGCCAATGAGTAATGGGAGGGACAAAAGCTCATAAGAGGCTCTCCCTAGTATTCTGGGCTATATAGGTGGTATGGGTAGGAAGAAGTGTATTTTCAGACATGCAAGGTTGATGTTGGCCTTGTGTGATAAATTAGGTAGGAATCTCAACAGATGAGCTAATTCTACATTATGGTACATTGACAGAATCTTCCAAGTTTCAAACCCTTTTACAGTATACCAAAAAAAAAAAAAGTGACAGGGGAATTATTTCAGAATTTTAAACCAGTTGCAGTCTAGATTATAATTGCTATTTTACTGAATTCTGTTTTGTCAGTGCTACGGTGATTTTACTGCATTGTATATCTCTTTTTTTTTAAAAAAATGTCTTTCATATTTAAATATTTGTTTGAAAATATTTGAACCCCAAATCAGGGCAATGAAATGCAGTTTAATAAATATATGTAGATTAAGAGCTTCACTGAAGTCAATAATTAAACCAACGCCTAACCCATTTGATCTACAATGCCTAAGCCTTATTAACAATGTAAAAAAATAATAATAATGGAGAAAATTACAGTTCAAACAAAAATTGAATTAGAACCACCCACAGCTTTAAAACAAATATCACAGCACACGAATGAAATACTAGCTGGGGTAAAAGTAAGTTTAGGAGTTCACTTACATACCTGCAGTAATAAAATTGTAGAGATTAGCTTTGGAAGGAATCAAAAACTCTGGAAATATTACCAAGAGGTGCTACTTTTAATACCTAACTATGTAAGGGTTCTTCTAATTCAGTCAGCAAGCAGAGCCTCAAAGCTTGAGGTTCACGTCAAGACTGATCAATAGCGATTGATTGAACTGATTGATTGGGTTGACTTGGATTTATCTGCCCCCATCACACTATCCAAAGGCAATCAGAATAACAGAATTAGAAGGGATCTGGCGGTCTTCTAGTCCAACCCCTGCTAAGCAGGAAAGCCATTTCAGACAAAAAGGTTGTCCAATCTCTCTTTAAAAGCCTCCAAGTGTTGGAGCACTCTCAATTTCTGGAGGCAATTTTTTTCCCATTGGTTTATTGTTCTCACTGTCAAAAAATTTCTCCTTAGTTCTAGGTTGGTTCTCTCATCGATCTAAGGAGAAGTTTCCTGACAGTGAAAACGCCAAACCAATGGAATGACTTGCCTCCAGAAGTTATGAGCGCTCCAACACTGGAGGTTTTTAAGAAGAGATTGGACATCCATTTGTCTGAAATGGTACAAGGTTTCCTGACTGAACAGGGGGGCTGGACTAGATGACCTCCAAGGTCCCTTCCAACTCTGTTTTTCTGAATAGTACAATGGGGGCATATAAATTCAATCCAATCCAATCAATCAATCAATCAATCCCTATTGCCCTGTCTTGAAATGATCCTCATCAGGCTTGCTGATGTCCAATCCTTGGACAACATGCAGTATTTGTTTGTTGCTTACTTTCAAGTCACCTTAAAGTTCCACATTTTGCAGAGCCCTGAGCTATTTAGAATATATTGCTCTGCATCATTAGCTGAAATCTCTTTGCCTTCTACTGGTTAAAATAAAAGAGCATCATGCATTGATTAAAATTCCTCTCTTGAAGAAGTTGAAGCTGGCTGCTTTCAGCTGATTAAAATGTTTCACAGCTACTTGCCATTCTGCTCCAGTATCTGTGTTTGTCTCTTTAGTGAAATGATCCACTTGGTTATAATTAGTTCTGGTTTTATCTCCCCTCACCTTCTCCACATACCACAAATACACTGAGATTCAACTCCCGGCTTGCTATCGGCTTAATATAGCATGGTTGCAGAATTTTACAGGGACTTAGTTCACGGAACATACTAACCAAACCACATAATGCATGGACATAGTTATCCAGGCCTCCCAAATCAACATGCTTGTTTGTCTTTAATTGCAATTAAAACGTAAGGCTTACCTTCTGGGTTATAACTCCAATTCTAGTTCACAGACATTCCTAGACAGCAACAGAATATAATCCAGATGTAGACTGGATCAGAATCTTAGGAACCAGTTCCTGGAGAAGGTCCATTTTTGTGGCTGCTAAGAGTCAACATTGACTTGATGACACATAGTCAGCAGCAAGGACATCTTCACAACAGAAATTAACAAAAGCCCTTCAAAAGAGCATTATGCTAGCCATCTTGAGAGCCCTAGCTACTCCTTGAATACTACTCCACCCAGCCTCTGTCTGCAGTCAAGCACAGCTGGCCCTAATTTACTGGTCTCCTCACAGATTGGTGGATCCAAGAGGCTCTTGATGTGTCTCAGCTGAGCAGTCTTCCATAATTCTGCCTTTTGTTGTACCCTTTGCTAATGGCAATATATTTGCGAGTTGGGTGGAGAATGAAAGAGGTCAGAATCTGCTGTAGCTTAGTTGCTGGATTCTGACAAATTCCTTTCTGGTCTTCTTCCTTATCTGACGACATCTTGTGAGACCAGGTCCTGATTCTAAGCTATAACAACATTGGCATTTTTATGCTAAACTACTTGAATCATGTCTGAATGAAAGAAGCAGTCAATTGGATCCATACAACATGCTAATCCATTAACAATGGTTTACAAACCACAGACCGTAGATTCACAAAGCATGTAAACCAAAATCAAATCAACCACATTCTGGATTAAGGTGACATATGAATCTAGCTTGTCTTACAAATCATTACAAGAACTTTGATAATAGGGTGGAGGAGGATGGATGTCTCTTTACATGCAATATCCAATTATTTCCCATAGGACTGAATGAATTGCCCCTTTGAAGAACAACAAGCCATCTTGGCGTGTAATAAGCTAGGGCAGTGATGGCGAACCTTTTAGAGACCGAGTGCCCAAACTGCAACCCAAAACCCACTTATTCATCGCAAAGTGCCAGGGCCCCATCAGCATTGTGGTGCCCTCAAGGGGGGTGAGGGCATGGCCCACTTGGTGGGCGTGGCTGCGGTGTTCACGGCAGACTGAGTGGGCGTATGCGTGGGCGGGATGGGCATGCCCACCTTGTTGCTCGTGGGGGGAAGCCTGTGGGGGCTGGGCAGGATTGGGGGAGATCCAGGGGGTCTCTGGTGGGTGGGGTGGTGGGCAGGAGGCTCGTCCTTTGGGGTGAGGCAGGGGGTAGGGTGGGGGTGCCATTGCTGTGGGGCAAAGCGAGGCAGGGACGGCCGCTGCCTGACACCATCAGCCCACGCACACAGAGGCCAGCGAGCGCATGGGGGGGGCGTGCTCTACCACCTCTACTTGAGCTTGCAAGCCAGCTGCTTTGCCTTCTTTGTGCTGGGTGGGGCTGCCGCTCCAGGTGCCAGCAGTGGCCTAATGGACCTGCGTGAGTTGGTGGCGGTGGCAACTGTGCCCACAGAGAGGGCCCTAAGTGCCACCTCTGGCACGCGTGCCATAGGTTCGCCATCACTGAGCTAGGGTGTCAAGGCTATGTTTTTTTTTTTTTTTTTTTTAAAAAAACAGAACAGAAACAGATGTCAGGGAGATTTCAGCGGAGTTGGTCTCTAACAGCTTGCTTACTAGAACCGAATAGAGCCATTTGCAGCAAACATTTATTTTCTCAGATTAATATACAATATGGGTGGTGTGTGTGGCTTCCCAAAAGCAGCCCTCGGACTTCTTTTGAAACGGAGAAAAGAGGAGATTTCGAGGGGGGGGGGTTGTTTCAAAACATGCATGCCATTGACAATGTCATTTAAGACAACCGTGCAAACATTGTAGGAAGTGTTTATACCTGATGGGTGGCTGTAAACAAGCACGAGAAATGCATCCTTCTTTGCTGAGCTGTGCCAGGCTCTGTGGAGATTTGTCAACAGAATCCTAGAGAAGAAAAATCTGAAATCGTGACAGCTTTTTTTTTCCCCCTTCCCTTCTCAGAAGCAGAGAAGGCATTTTACGAAGGAGGGGCTTGGTGGAGAAAGGACAATGTCCCATTGAAAGGGGATCCAGGTTATCTGAGGAACTGTCTCACTCCAATGAGTGAGTGGGGTCCAGGGCCCACTCGATCCAATTGAAGGGGCATTCTGTGGGCCCCGTGGATCAGAAATTCAGCTGGCGAGATCTAGGAGGAAAGCCTTTTCTGTCATTGCCCCCACTCTTTGGAGATAACTTGCCACCTGGGGTGAGGTCTGCCTCCATCCTTTTGGCCTTCCTTCTTCTTCTTCTTCTTCTTCTTCTTCTTCTTCTTCTTCTTCTTCTTCTTCTTCTTCTTCTTCTTCTTCTTCTTCTTCTTCTTCTTCTTCTTCCTTCTTCTTCTTCTTCTTCTTCTTCTTCTTCTTCTTCTTCTTCTTCTTCTTCTTCTTCTTCTTCTTCTTCTTCTTCGTCTTCTTCTTCTTCTTCTTCTTCTTCTTCTTCTTCTTCTTCTTCTTCTTCTTCTTCTTCTTCTTCTTCTTCTTCCTCTTCCTCTTCCTCTTCCTCTTCCGCCATATCTGTCATCGGATGTTGGCGATCATGTTGGCATTTCCTGTTTTTATCAGCAGCCGCACGAAAAAGTGCTGCTGAGTTTTGTCCAAACCAATCCCTTAGATTTTGAAGCCACGATGTTCTTCTTCTGCCTGGACCTCATTTGCCTTCAATCTTTCACCGGAGGATTAAATGGAGTATGCTATATTTTTCTGGGTGTCGCATCACATGTCCGAAATATTCTAATTTACGTTTTTTAATTGTTTTGATGATTTCCCTTGGCTTTCCCAGGTGGCTTATCACCTCATTTCTGATCTTGTCAACCCAGCTTATATGTAATGGCTCGGGGTCCTGATGGGGCGCTCCATATTGGAGGTGACTGGTGGATTAACAGGGAAGATGCCACCACGGTACCAATCTTGTCTTTTGCTTCATATTTTTGTTTCTAATATTTTAAAATATTCTGGAGAGAGAGAAATTCTGGAGAGAGAATAGAATTCCCCAATGATGGGCTCCAGCATAAGCTGGAAGAATAGCTTTGGTCCCTGTGATTGACTCAGATTGGACCCTGGAACCTGGACGTATATATTTACCTCCATTCATCATATTTTTATATTCCTGTTTTTAATTGTAAGCTGCCCAGACTCGCTTTGCAGAATGGGATGGGGGTGGCTTATAAATTCAATAAGTAAATTTAAAATAAGTCAAATTGGAAAACTGCCTCAGCCCAAAGGCCCATTCAGACACAATGCAGGAAAGAATCCAAAGGAACAGCGAGATTCAAAAATCTGCTTTTTCTTGTTTCCCATTGAATTAGTGCAATTACTCCTGAGGTTGTCATCAATTCCCCTGAACGACCTTTCTCTAAATTAAATACACAGTCTCAAATCCATCATTCATCTCAAGGACTATTAAGGGAGGGTAAATCTGGGTAGGAAGTAAATTGATGGCTTATTTTTGCCTTGGCACCGGCCTCTTTGTTTTTTTGTTTGCATATCTCAAACTTTTATGTTCCTTCTTGCTTGGCTGCCTTTTGCTTCAACAGTGGCATGATTGACCCTTGCAAATTACTCTTTCTTGTTCTCTCTGCAAACCAAATGACTCAGAAGGGTAGCTCTGCCAATACAGAAGGCGAAGAGAACGCTTTGATCCCCTTGTCTTATTTCATCAAGAGCCGTGGTGGCGCAGTGGTTAGAATGCAGTATTGCAGGCTGACTCTGCCCACTGCCAGAAGTTCGATCCTGATCGGCTCAAGCTTGACTCGGCCTTCCATCCTTCCGAGGTTGGGGGCAAATGTACTGACTCTGTAAACTGCTTAGGGAGGGCTGTAAAGCCCTGTGAAGCGGTATACAAGTCTAAGTGTTATTGCTATCTTTTATTAGGATCTTCCGGTCACCTTGCCCTCCGAGTTCAACCTTGCCACAACCGTATATCTATTTTGTGGAACTCTGGTGTGAAAACCCGCACTGAGCCGATTATTTGCATGGGGCAAATTAGCATATAAGAGAGAAGCGCATAAGCAAATTGTCTATTAATATGCGTCTCGTGCTGTGAGCAAGTGTTAGAGTCCAGCTCTCGTTGGCAAATAGCTGGCAGATAAGATGACCTAATCACTATGCACATTAAGACATTTGTTTCATTAGGGGAGTCTAAAAATAAAGAACTTACTAGTGGGAAGCAGCATAGAAACTGAATCCATCAGCATGTAACTGACAGGTATATTGTCATCAGTTCTTTCTTCACCTCATTAAAGTATCCATTTGGGGCCAGAGAATCAGTTCCAAAATAAAATAGAGAGAAAGTTACTTCATTTCATAGAAACAAATGTCTGCCGTGCCTTATTGTTTTCCTAAGATCCAAGGGCCACTGCGATGGCAAATCAGGTTTACACAGAGGTGTAACTTTGTTCTAGAACTTACCTTTTGTCTCCTTAAGAACCAGGTCACAGTGTATGAGTAAAAAAAAAATCACATCCCAAGCTTCAAGGGAAAAAAACCACTTCAGTTTTCATTTCAGCGGATAAATTAAAAATAAAATAAGAGAAGAGCCAGAAATAGTGTTTCTTAAAATAAAATGAAGTAAAACTGCCAGTTCCCCAATCTTGGCATTCTCCAGTCATGTGAATTTTGATTCCCAGAATGTAATTAATGATCGTGTTGGCTGAGGAATTCTGGGAATTGAAGCTCATGCATCTCTAGAGTATCCAGCATGGGAGGGTGAATTAGATGTAGACTTTATTCAGGTCAATCAACCGATCAGGAATTTCAATCTTTAAAAGTACAGTCAATGCGATGCACAGCACACACGGTTCTATATTCTCCACTGGATAAAATGAGATTCAGCCAACAAGGAAGGAGCAAAAGAGATAAGAAGATAGGAATTTCTACTGATGGAAATGCATCATTTGTACTGATGAATCAGAATGATAGAATTGGAAGAGACCTTGATGGTCTTCTACTCCAACCCCATTTTTACCATTTCAGGCAAGTGGCTGTCCCGTCTCTTCTTCAAAGCCTCCAATGTTGGAGCACCCACAACATCTGGAAGCAAGCTGTTCCACGGGTGAATTTGTTCTCACCGATAGGAAATTTCTCCTTAGTTCTAGGTTGCTTCTCTCTTTGATTAGTTTCCATCCGTTGCTCCTTGTCCTGCCTTCTGGTGCTTTGGAGAATGGGCTGAGCCCTCTTCTTTGTGGTGGCCCCTCAAATATTGGAACAATGCAATTATGTCACCCGTAGTCCTTCTTTTCACCAGACTAGCCATACCCAGTTCAATTCAATTCAATATCAATAGCGTGAATGACTGGAAGTGTATTTCGGTTGAGTTTTGCAGGATCTGTTAGCACAGCGCTGAGTCCTTGGAAAATTCAGTCTCAGTTGTTAGAGTTTGTTTTTTCTAGTTCTGGCCAGTTTTTTAATTTTGGAGGAATAATCTAGCAAGGGGGATTGGATTGGATTCATCTCAGATAACCACAAATTCTTGTCCTGTCCGCAATATCCCCATTGCATTCCAACTTCACTTCCACCTTTCTAAACTTTACAAGATCTCCAATGACATTGAAACTTAGGCTGGGGTAATTACGAGTTGATCATCGTAAGGAGGGCCTAGAAATCCCATCTCCATCCTTCACTATTAAGAGGCAAAACACAAAACATCATTGTAGCACCCTAGTATGCTGCAGTTTGAAAGACCTATCAACCCAACCAGTCTACGGCATAGCTTTTGTGATACAATCCATAGCATCTTCAAATAATGCCTCTTATTTAAATAGAGCAAGGAGTGATTCGAGCTTAGAGAATTATCCTGAGCAAATATTGGCCTTTTTTAAGGGGGGGGGGAATCCCTCTAGTCCATATTAACACTGTTAAGCGGATGAATTCAGATCTTTCTGAAAGAGAAGCGAATGGTCCATTTCTCTCAACAATTGACCTTTCTCCAAATAACTCTATACACAGGAGCAAACGGCAAGTCAATCACATATCCCAAGCATTGATCCCTCTTAACTTCTCTTATTTATCAAAGTTTTGAAGACCAACTTTCCGGAGCTATTGATTTGCTATGAAGGAGCATTGAGAAGCCCATCAGCGCATAAAATATTTTATGTGCTGCTTCGCTGTGAAATAAAGAGCTGTAAACATCAATACATAATTTTATCCATGGCTATGTGAGCAAATAAAAATCTTCTAGAAAGTGGGGAAAGTAATAACAAAACTTCTGCTGTTAGAAAGATGAGCTGGCTTGGGGATTTGCATATAGAATCATGATAAACTAGCTTATCCCTGTAAAAAGTGGAAGTTGTGAGCTATGAACAGTACAAAACCTAACTAATCAATAGACCTTCACATAGACCACTTAAAATCAAATACATTTCCTTCCAGGCTTGGTCAAACATATCCAGCTAGGGATTTCAATGCTGGGCAGAGATGAACTTGAGAGCAAAGAATACTTTTAAATAAACAGCTTTCAGAACACCCAATCAACCGGACAAGTAATATAACCATGATTTTCTTTCTTAATTGCCCTTTTCTGATAAGAAATGCAGCAGAAATCATAGAAAAAAGGAGGGTTTTAAATGGATTATAAATTGGGACCCATGTCAGAATTTATGAATGGGGCATATTGCAACAGAGACTTGTTCTATCATCACATTGTCTGTTATCCAAGCTAGTTTTTGCCCATGGAAGTCCCACACTAAATAGTTTAATCAAAAGAAATACATAGGTTGTGAGGTCAATTGCCAAATGAGACAACCATATTTTGGCAAATTTGTATTGCTTTCACATTCATTCTGCCTCCACTAGACTCCGCGTTATCGACTTATTTTCTACATATTGAAAGTTCATCACTCAAAAACATTCAGAAGTTGCAAATTTAGGATTTTTCCAACGATTCACTTTGAATAAAGAATCTGAAAAACTATCCCTTACCACCTCAGGCTCAGAAGTTTAATTCTGTCTACTAGAGATGCATAAAAAAGTAGATTCTTGTTCTCTCCGCTTGATTGTTTTCCTACAGATGTTTCACTACTTGGCTAAGTAGAATCATGAATACAGGATGTATCTAGAGTGTAAGGAACAGTTGCTAGAATTGAGTATGTCTAGTTTAATGAAGAGAAGGAGGAAGGGGGACAGGATAGCAGTCTTCCAATATCTCAGGGGCTGCCCCAAAGAAGAGGGAGTCAAGCTATTCTCCAAAGCGCCTGAAGGCAGGACAAGAAGCAACGGATGGAAAGTAATCAAGGAGAGAAGCAACCTAGAACTAAGGAGAAACTTCCTGACGGCGAGGACAATTAACCAGTGGAACAACCTGCCTCCAGAAGTGGTGAATGCTCCAACACTGGAAGTTTTTAAGAAGAGACTGGACAGCCATTTGTCTGAAATGGCATAGGGCAGACATGTCAAACTCGCAATGTCACGTGACGTCGGCAACGTATCGGGATGCTTTTGCCATTGCTGGCAATGGGGTGGGTGCGGCTTCCGGATGAAACATCCGGCCTGCGGGCCAGCAGTTTGACATCCCTGGTATAGGGTTTCCTGCCTGAGCCAGGGGGTTGGACTAGATGACCTCCAAGGTCCCTTCCAACTATTACTATTATTATTATTATTATTATTATTATTATTATTATTATTATTATTATTATGCAGCCCAGAGTACATCCTTCTTAGCAATGAGCAAGAAATAGCACCAGAAAGAAACTGACTAATCAACAAGCCTCAACTCAACCAAGACTGGCAAGACAAGCTATTATATATACAGTAAACCAACAAACTTCACCCTTGCCATACACTGGTGGTGTTAGTTAGCCTGGTAACAAAAAGTCTAAAGGAAAACATACAGAGAATGCCCAAAAAAACCCAACAGCGATTGGCATCCCTAAGGAGAACCAAAGGGAGCGCACTGACCCAGCAGTTAAGATGCTGGACTATTAATCGGAAGATTGACAGTTCGAGACCCACGTACCGTGTGATAGGGTGAGTCCCGATTCTTGCCTCAGCTCCTGCAAACCTAGCAGTTCGAAAACATCCAAGGGCAAGTAGATAATAATAATAATACTAACTTTATTACGGTCATAGACCAGCAATAGGTACCAAGTAGATAAATAGGTACCACTTCGGTGGGAAGGTAGCAGCGTTCTGCGCACCTCGGAGTAGAGTCATGCCAGCCACGCAACCAGAGAAGCATCTTCAGACAATGCTGGCTCCCTCAGCTGGAAATGGAGATGAAGACCACCCCTTAGAGCTGTACAAAGCTGGACAGGGCAAACATTTACCTTTTTTTTATGAAGCACAGGGAAAAGATGCAAGGCACATCCTATTTCTCACAGTCAACCATAAGGACCCATTTGGATGCTGATTTGGCTGAACCTAAAACCATCAAAATATTCCATGATTTGATTCTTCTGAACCACAAAGGTTCTGCAGATCTTTGGCCCAAAAAGGTTCTGCAGATCTTTCGAAGCACACATTCAAACCAAACCACGCCTTTCGCACATGCCCTCCTGAACTTCTCAATTTAGCAATCGTTGTTAGTTGCGAAGTCGTGTCCGACCTATCGCGATCCCATGGACAACGTTCCTCCAGGTTTTCCTGTCCTCTACCAACTTCTGGAGTCCATTTAAGCTCACACCTACTGCTTCAGTGACTCCATCCAGCCAGCTCATTCTCTGTCATCCCCTTCTTCTATTGCCCTCAATCTTTCCCAGCGTCAGGCTCTTCTCCACTGAGTCCTTCCTTCTCATTAGGTGGCCAAAGGACTTGAGTTTCAACTTCAGGATCTGGCCTTCTAAAGAGCAGTCGGGGTTGATCTCTTCTAGGACTGACCGGTTTGATCGCCTTGCAGTCCAGGGGACTCGCAGGAGTCTTCTCCAGCACCAGAGTTCAAAGGCCTCAATTCTTTGGTGCTCAGCCTTAGCAAGAGGTGGATAAAATTTCAAACTGTTCTGATCACAACTAGAAATGGATTTCAGAGCAAAAGACAATATCCCATTATTTTCTCCCCCAAAAAAACCTGCATTCCCCAAATATAAGCAACACAGAGATAACATGCAAAAGCTTATTTCTGTTGCCAAAAAGATACAAGAGGACAATTTTGCTAAATAGAAAGGTTTACTCAATATAGCTGAAAATGACGCACAGCCATTGCTCAAAAAACGAACGTTCATGTTACCTGCATCACGAGGTACAAGGGCAGTGTCAACAGTCTCCCTTTAAATATACAGAGCTTTATTTCATTTTTAAAACGGGGTGATTGATTTTAGATATAAATAGTGTAACAATAAATTGATACACAAACCCAATAGGGATGAAGCTTCTCTCTTCAGGAAACTCAATCGGAGAGCTTTCAACTCTCAAGTTATGGCTTCAAGACTCACTCTAAGCAACATATGACTTTCACTGCTGTGAAGCACACACACACACACCACTGCTGAAAAGGATACACGAGGAACACAGGAAAGCAGGGAGTGTAACCAGATTTAAATTAAACAAAAAAAAAAAACACAGGAGTCAAGATCTTGAGTTTTAGCTATTCTGGAAGGCATCAGTGCTTAGCTGCTGGTGATCTTGTTGGCTTTATAATGCAATTCAGAAAGTCAGTAAAGGAAAGTTCCAAAACACCCCTTCCCATTACGCTTGAACTGGTTGCCCATGATGGACACGAACATCTCCTGAGACAGCTGGCTGGCTGCCTCTGGGATACCCAGCTGGCTCCGTCTCTTTTGGCACAGCTGGTTCTTCTTCAGCAAGGTGGCCCAAATCTCCTCTGAAATCTGAAGATTGCCTTCTCCGTGATCGTCGTCATTGTCTCTTCCATAAAGGCCCCCTTCACTGCTACCCAATTCATGAAGACCTGCATAGTTCTCAGTGGTGGCAGCGTCAGCAGGCGTACTCTCTTTCGTTTGCTCTAAATCAGAAAGAGTGACACCAAATTGATTTCACAGCTTATTGGAGTCAGTCAGTCCAGGATTCACAGCATTTGACTTAATCTACAATGGATTCATGCATCGGACGAGGCCATAAGAGGGTTTGGTTGGTTCCTACTTAGTGCATTGCGGGAATCCAACTGTTGCAGTATGAAAACACGGGCTTAGGCTACATTGCAACCTGTAGCATGCACCGTGCCCTTTCTGCAAGCTTCATGGTAATGCTGATGGATTTGCCTGTACTGTAATATTTTTTTTTTCTTTTAACAATCCCTTGAATCAAGGTGGAGTCAAAGTGACTGACTGGAGCTGAGCATTTGCTGGCCAGATGCCCTTTCTGACACCTATATGGAGCTCAGAGCAGATATTTGCTCTTTGCACCCAGAGAGAGAAGTATCTGCTGCTACCTGGGATCGAATTCACAGCCTGCCTCCTGATTGTATGGCGAGAATTCTGCCTCTACTTTAAATAACATCTATAAAATCATACCTGACATGCTTTCTGGCACGATCTCAGTAGCCTCTTTAGGTTTCACCAGCACCACACCATAGCCTTCATTATTGTGTATCACATTGTTCTTCATGGTTATCTTGGGAACATCACAATGGTCATCCAAAAAGTTCTAAAAGCCGAGAGAGAGTTGCATGAGATCTACTCAGCTCAACAGTTCTAAGGAGACACCTTTTCAACTTATTTGCAGATGGAAAGCCGAAGGCCCACATATAAGAACTTGTAATGGAGCAAAAAGAACCAATAACAAAAGCTAGGCCATTCACCATCCTGCCAACATCTGCCATCCAGATGTTAAGCAGAGCTACAGAAATCAGCGTCCAGAATCAGCTTCCTAATTTCCTAATCCACTTTGCGGGTATTGTGCAATCATGGTTTTACCAAACCTGGGCAGAAGAGGTCCATGATCTAATCCTAGCTTGATCATGGAGATTATTGGGTGACCTTGGGACAATTTCTATCTCTTAGCCCAACTTACCTTCAAGTCTACAGTAAGGATAAATGGAGGAGAGATCCACCAAATGCATTGTCTTGACCTCACAGGCAAATAACCCAATAAAAAAATATATCTTCATTAATTATGAGGTTGAAAGACAAAGAAGATATAGACTACTATCAAATTTGGAATTTATTTTATTCTTGGCTAGAGGAAAGAATGAAGGATTAGGAATTGAACATGTATTAGCTTAGCAAACTCCAGACAACTTGTTGATTGGAAAAATTAACATGTTGATGGAAAAAAAATTAATAAATATATATACTGTGTATGTGTGTGTATATATATATATATATATATATATATATATATATATATATATATATATATATATATATATATATATATATCTTCCTATCAGTGGGGGGTTTTTCCCTGCTTTTACTGTAGGTAAAGAAACATAGAGTGCTTTTCCAATCCTCATTCATCGAATTTGACAACGATTCTTGGATGAGAAGCAAATTGTCTTCAAGCAAAAAACAAGAAGTTTCAATTGCCTCTTGAAAAAGCACCCCAGTTTTTGCAACACTTCCCAGTAAGGCTCCCTCTGGTGCAGAAGTAATAAAACTGAGAGCACTGTAAAGGGTTACTATATGATGAAAAAAACACCAACTTTCTTTTGTGAGAAAGATTCTACTCCACAAAACGAGCAAAACACAATGACACTGGTCGTTTGAGAAGGAACCACTTTGCTACGCTTCCATTTGCCGTACTTTGTGCTTTTTTTAAAAAAAAAAAAATCCTGGGGGGAAAAGACTGTTGTTATGGTTTCAGCTAATGAAACACTTCAAAGAACTTCCAGGCATTTATTTTCCTAAAAGTCAGTGATTGTTACAAAATGTCGGCACATGCATAACGGAGGGATGCTAGGATCTAAGTTCTCTTCCTCTGAGCAGTTAAATTATCAGCATGTTCCCTCCCTAAATTAGCCGTCATATATCACATTATCCAATTAGTGTGAAGGTCAAAGGTTTTCTTCCTCTTTCTTTCCCGGGCTTTACCCCCACCCCCCTTTTGCTCTGTATTAACTCCATAAACACCAGACAGTTCTGATATTGTCAAAAGCAAGAATATACAATATTTAAGCAAGAAAAATTGTTAAACAAGAAAAATTGGAATAGCTAAACAATCCTTTTCAACAACGGACTCAAACATTGGTACTTAACTTCCAAGCGAGAACACACCTTGATAAGGATCCCTTCTTTACAATGGTGTAGCCCATTCCCAATCAAAGTGCAGGTGCTGCCTGGGTAGATTTCAATCCCAGCACCCTGAAATTTGGAGAAGAAGCAGTTAAGAAGCAGGTCAAAAATAGGAGAGACAGTGTCCCAAAGGTACTTTTTCAAGAGGCAACTGGACCTTCTTGTTTTTCCTTGAAGACATTTCGCTTCTCATCCAACCCCCTGCTCAGGCAGGAAACCCTATACCATTTCGGACAAATGGCTGTCCAGTCTCTTCTTAAAAACTTCCAGTGTTGGAGCACCCACAGTTTCTGGAGGCAGGTTGTTCCACTGGTTTATTGTTCTAACTGTCAGGAAATTTCTCCTTAGTTCTAGGTTGCTTCTCTCTTTGATTAGTTTCCATCCATTGCTTCTTGTCCTGCCTTCAGGCGCCTTGGAGAATAGCTTGACTCCCTCTTCTTTGTGGCCACCCCTGAGATATTGGAACACGGCTATCATGTCACCCCTAGTGCTTCTCTTCATTAGACTAGACATACCCAATTCCAGCCACCGTTCCTTGTATGTTTTAGCCTCCAGTCCCCTGATCACCTTTGTTGCTCTTCTCTGCACTCTTTCTAGAATCTCAACATCTTTTTTACATTATGATGAAGTAATGTTTGAGGAGTTTGCCATAATTTCAAACAGCTGCTAAACAACTGGTCATAAGTCAGGATGACCTGTAGCGGAAGAGTCAGCTATTCACTCTAGTTTGTTCAAATCTATGGCTACATCACAAGCGGCTAAGACATTCTGAACATAGCAAGAGCTATTTCTCAACAAACATGCACAGAGCTATCATGGGGTCCATTCTCCAGCTCTTGCAACATGCCATTGCTGATATTGGCAACCCACGTAGCTTTATGTGAACACTTTATTTGTGATCAATCCAACTTCTTTTGATAGAGATGTCATCTACAGCGATGATTCCATGGAAGCTCTTTGATGCTCTGGGAAAGAGGACAACCAACGAATGCCAACATCTGTTCCTACCTTAGATCCATACAAGTCAGAGTTCTTCATTAAGAGCTCGGCAGATGTCCGGATGGCAACTCCAGTTGTTTCACACTGCAACACACAGTTTTCCAGAGTGGTCCTTCCTTGATGAACACCTGCAAAAATAGTGTGCTCTTGAATTTGTGGGCTCACAATCAAGACTTAAGAGACAAAACTTCCCAGTGAGCATAAACAAGGAATTACAAAATGCTTTTGAGCTCAACAACTTTGTCAAGCTCATTCTTAAGTTAGCAGAGGCTGATTTGCACAAACACAGCCATCCATTGATCTCAAAACACAAAGCCCCAGGGGCATTTTGAGTTGCACAAGCTGGTAGGCAGGTTCTTTTGTGGATGACACACCCTTTGATTAAAAATCAATGAGCGCAATCATTTCTTGATGATAAAAGTAGCAATCAACACACGGGCTCTCAGAAGTCTCGTCTGAAGAAACAGGGCAGAGTTATTCTAAACAAGTCAGTTTTATAAAAAATAATAAATCTTTGAACTGTTGGGTTAGTACTCCCCAGATCCTTAACCTGTGTGAGGTGTGTTGCCCGACACTTTGGATGAAACCAAGACGAAGAAAGGAACTCTTGAGAATTAAGAAGCATTTCTAGAAGTTTTAGGCCAGTTCTGATTTTCTTGCATCAAAATGCAGAAGCTTATATTAAACACTTTTTTTTGGGGAAAAGGACACAATGTATAAATTTACTCTTTTAAAGAATATATTAGGGACAAGCAATTAATAGCTTTCAAGAGTGGCTCAAGCACCCTCTCCCCAATTTTTTTTTTTTTTTTTTTGGTGAGTGAATATATTTTCACATAAAAGGTGCTGAAATAATCTTGCTAGCCCATGGAGCATTTGTTATTCAAATCCACATCTCAGATGATGAAGTGTTAATTATCACCTTCTTCAAAAGGCAGAGGGACACAGCTAACGAAAATTCATCAAATTCGGAGGGAGGGAGGGAGGACAGGAGAGATGGCAGGTCCCCATTAGGAAACAAAGTCTTTAAAGAAACTTTTAGCAAGACACATCAAATCAATATGGGTTATTAACATGGAAAGAAATGAATGGGAAAAGGGAATACAATAACATTAGAACAATGAATACCCACTCTGAGGACGCTGGCAGAGGACCAGCGAAAGCTAAGTTGTTTTAATCTTGTATATAATTGTTTTTATTGTTTTAAATGTTGTTTTAACAATAAATAACTGGAGTATACTCTTCCCGGAGATCAAAGATTGCATCATTGAACAAATATGCCCGAGATTCGTATTTTTATAACCATTAAGGACATATATATATAGAAAATCAGTCGTTAGGTAAACTACACTGAGCAAAACCAACGATGGAGTCATGGTTCAGTGTATTAAGTTTACTAGAGAGGTCAGCAACCAGTTTAAGGGTGCCAGAGAGTATTGCTTGTGCATTATTCTCTCCTGATGGCTTCTGTCATAGGTTAGCCAGCAGAAGACAACACCTTGTAATAGACCCGTGGTGGCGCAGTGGTTAGAAAGCAGTATCGCAGGCTGACTCTGCCCACTGCCAGGAGTTCGATCCTGACAGCCTCAAGGTTGCCTCAACCTTCCATCCATACAAGGTTGGCAAAATGAGGACCCGGATTGCTGGGGGCAGTTTGTGGGCACTCAGTCTCTAAAAGGTTCGCCATCACTGTTCTAGCAGGTGTGGAGAAAATACCAGACAATTCTCAAAACAAAGAGGATTTGTTCACATGAGCGATTTGGACCTCGGTGGGGTGGGGCTGGGAATGTCATTGTTATATGCTTAGATGCCTTGGGATTTATGAAGACATTATAAAGTGGTACATAAGTCTAAGGCAGTGGCTCTCAACCTTTTTAATGCCGTGACCCTCAACCGGTCATAAGTCGAGCACCGTTTGCAGAATGGGACTTTTGGTGGGCTCAGCAGGGCAGAGACAGCCTGGACAATTCCTATTGGCTTTTGAAAGCCAATAGAATTAGACTCTATTCAAGAGAGTCTTTTCTATTGGCTTTCAAAAGCCAACAGAATAAAAGGGAGTAGCACAGCTAAGGAAAAGGGGGGAAAAATGGCGGACTGCGTTGTTTGGTGACCCCCGTGAAATGGTCGTTCGACCTCAAATGGGGTTGCGACCCACAGGTTGAGAACCGCTGGTCTAAGGGCTATTGCTATCAGTCACAGCAGTGCATCTTGGAAGATCCATTGGTTGCAGATGCCTCATTTCACTCGGGAAGTCAAGAAACTCACTCAAAATGCCTTTCACTGCATCATGTTGGATAAGCTTCAAGTTAGAAATTTTCACATCCTTTCCAGCACATTCCACAAAAGCATGTACCTTCCCTTGCTTTTCTATCACGATGTCATCCGGCAGTCCATAGCCTTTGCAAACAACAAAAAAAAAAAGAGTGATTATCTTTTGGTAGATCTCCAAAGTAGATCCTTCCATAAAGGAATACTCTCTCCACCTCATCCCATGTTTATGTAGGATAGAAATAACATATTCTCTAGTTCTACAATCCCATCATGCTGGACAGCCAGGAATTATTCTAAACACTGATCGTTGATCTTTGCACTGTTCTAGAAAAACATATTGACTGGGATTTGAATCATAATTCTACGCATCTGCATTATAAACACCAGTCTGCTACATTTAGTGGTCTCATATGTCCAAATTCATGGTGGTGCATTACACAAAATGACTCGATTTTAAAGAAGGTGATGTCTATTCATTTTTTTCAGGAAGCAGTATTCAAAATTTATTGGAAGCCATATTCTTGATTAAACAAGTAACCTTTCCTAATCTGTGCAGCATCACTTATCTACTTAAAGCGTTGTTTTAAGAGAGGTACCGTTATGTACCACTTAAGAATGATAAAATGGCTTCATGTCTCTTGAATTAGCTTTTCGCAAATTGATATTCTCCAGATGTGCCCAGGTACAGCTCACGCCATCTCCAACTATAATGCAGTACACCTTGAAGGTAACACACCGGCTTAAAGATAAATTCCTTGGTAATCCCTCCAAACAAATGAGGTAGGATGAGCTGTGGAAAGATACCTTTTAAAGAAGCAGCCTCTTTTCCTGACCTCACTCAATGGCTGTGCAATCCCAGAAAAACATAAATAAGGTAGTGCCAACAGGCTATGATAAGGCCCTTCTGAGACATTGTGAGTATGTTTCTGGAATCTCCTTACCTCAAGCATGTGTTTTCCTAGGATTGCATGACCCATCTGGCAGGGCCAGGAGAAGACACATCCCTTAAGGAAGCACCAGAGAAATGACATGCCTACCTTGTCCACTCTAAAGCACCTTCTTGGCTCCAGGTCCAAAATGCTGGACATCCAAAGGACTTGCAATGCTCTCCATTTAGAAAGCAGTGATAAGCAAGCAACTAAGATTGCTCATCAGTAGCCAGTCTCCTGGTTGTTAATTTCAATGTTATCTGAGGAACTATCTCACCTCAACGGGATTGGCCCATCCCACCCATGCTAGCAAAAGGGGCAAATTGCAAACCATTGGTCAAGGAATTTGGGCTGGCAGGGATCCAGGAGAAGATCCTTTTCTGTGCTGTGGCTCCTATCCTCTGGAACAACCTACCCCAGTGGTGGTGAACCTATGGCACGGGTGCCAGAGGCGGCACTCAGAGCCCTCTCTGTGGGCACGCGCGCCATCGCCCCAGTCCTAGGCCTTCAGCTGGGTTTTATAAAACCTTTTCGCTTTAGGCCTCCGCCGCCGTGTGCAAAAAGAAAAAAAAAGATTCAATCAGTCAATTTCAACTTCTCGCGGGGAAAAAAAAAGATCTTGCAAAGTTGGAATTGATTGATTGAACTTTTTAAGTCCCACCCAGTCTGCTGTTACCACCGCAGCCATGCCCAGCCAATGGGCCACGCCCAGCCAATGGGCCACACCCACCTGGCACTCAACGATGCATAAGTGGGTTTTGGGTTGCAGTTTGGGCACTCGGTCTCTAAAAGGTTCGCCATCACTGACCTACTCCCAAGGGGGGCTCCTCCCCTGACATCTTGGCCTTCAGAAATGGCCTGAACATCTGATTCTACTAATTGTCCTGGGGCCATGTCATCCTGGAAGTGCCCAATAGATTGAAGTAAGACCCCCATCTTCTCCCTGTGTGTGTTTTGCTCCTTTCCTCCCCACCTTTGTTAATTTTAAGGCAATTTTAGTGTTAATATTTATTGTTGTACTGTTTTACCTTGTTGTTTTTAGTTGGTTGTAAGCCTCTAGATCAGTGGTTCTCAACCTTTCTAATGCCGCGACCCCATAATACAGTTCCCCATGTTGTGGTGACCCCCAACCACTTATACATCACTGGTTGCCAGGGGCGTGGCCAAAGAAAAGGGGGAAAAAATGGCGGACAGCCTTGTTTGGCGACCCCCATGAAATGGTCGTTCGACCCCAAATGGGGTCCCGACCCACAGGTTGAGAACCACTGCCCTAGATGAGTTGGGCAGCATATAAGTTTAATAAATAAACATGTGAATGTTATGCGATGGGAGACCACACTGGTCCTTCCAGTTTAGGACTGATTTTTCTTTTCCTTATGTTAAAATGGACAGAAAGGAATGTTTTGTCATGCGAGAGCATCTATTTGATCCCACTGTCGTCCCACATCATGATTCAGATCGCCTATTTATAAACCTCCACATCATTTAAAAGGAAAGGTCTGCGGTTTCCTCACACTTAGGTAAGTCTTTAAAACAACTGCTTTTTTTTTTTTTAAGACCAAGGCGAAGTTAGCTCAGTTATCCGCTATTGTTTACTCCAAACCACTTAAAGAAATTTATGAGCATGTAAAGCTTTTATGGCCTGTCACTAGCATAACGACATGGCAACCAGGGAATAGAGATACCATCAGCGTCATGGCATTTATTTTTTCTGCTTTTGTTTTTTTAAGTATCTCCAAACTCAAGAGATGGATCGAATAAAGAGATGCATGATAAAGCTGTCAACTTGAAGAAGAAAAAAAAGTGTTCTAGGTGCCTTGTAAGAAACTACGATTTAATTAAATCTGCATCGACTAGACAGCCACTTGTCTGAAATGGTATAGGATCTCCTGCTCGAGCAGAGGGCTGGACTAGAAGACCTCCAAGGTCCCTTCCAGCTCTATTGTGATTCTGATTCGGTACTAGCAGCCTACCCTTCCTCCTTTTTTAAAAAAAGCAAATCGTACCCCCAAATTCATCCTGACAAGCTGCAACGATTCTCTCTCATTGGGCTTTCTTTGCAATTATACCTCCCGCATCATTAATCTTCACGCCGTTCAAAGCATCGCTGGGCTGCTTCAACTTCCCTCAAAAGCCCCCCCCCCCCCGTGACAGGCAGGGAGACTCCCTGACTCTTGATCAATCACCGCATCCATTCTGCAAATCGACTTGATCTGGGCTTTGTTCCTGAAGAGCAGGGAGGGGGGTCTTCAAACTTGGCCCTTTTATGACTTGTGGACTTCACCTCCCAGAATTCCTCAGCCAGGCACGCGTGCCTGGCTGAGGAATTCTGAGAGTTGAAGTCCACAAGTCATAAAAGGGCCAAGTTTGAAGACCCCTGCTGAAGAGCTTCAAGCTGGAGGCCGGTCTAGCGCACTTTGGATAGACTAGACCTTGTTCCCGTTTGCCTGACCTCTCCGACGGGAAGCGATTTGTCACAAAGATCACCTCGTGTGCCCAAACCGGCTTATCCTCACCCCTATCGAGAAATGAAATTTATCGCAACTTCATCTTTCTCAGGGGGTTTGGGCAAGGCAGGCTGGCGTGGATATCTGCATAAATCCAGTGGTTGAGAGGAGGAATGGGGGGGGGGAGCCAGAAAACCGTTGTAAAAAACAACAATGTAAAAGAAGTAGAAAAAAAAAGATGAAGAAGGAAAAAAAAAAGAAAAGATGACTGGCATAGAGAAGGGGGGAAAAATTAGAACCAAAAAAAGCAGGAAATTAAAAAAAAACACCTCTGCGCTTTTTCTATTAGGAAGTTTTGACAAGATAAAGAATGAGCCTTCAACAAAGCTGGGAGAATCTAGGAGAGCAATAGACATGCCTGTTATGTTAACAATGAATGGCAGGCCTCGAATTAAAACCAGAAACTTTTTTATTAAGGATTACTAAGGAGAAATTCAGCAAAGGATCTTTATACTTAGTATTGCACATTCTAACTGCAGCGAGACAAGCCTATGCTCAGAAATGGAAGAGAATATAATAATAATAATGATGATGATGATGATGATGCACCCGCACACCCAAAGCATAAATAAATGACATGTGCTTATGAGTGGTGTTAGTGCAATGGTATCACCGCACATATCTCCTTTTGTGATTCGTTGAAGAGGCTGTACAAATGCCACCTCTGTCTGCAGCTCTTTAAAGCAGCTAGGTCCTTTCCAGGAAGTCTGCAGCTGCGCTGAAAGGCCACATCTGGGTTAAGGGCAGATAAAAGCTACCCGCACATCCAGGATCTGAAGCTTTTTTTTTGCCTTCAGTTCGGAAACACTGCACAGGGTTACTGGAAAGCTCTCTGCGGTCTAGAATCTACACAATATTTTGCGGAGTGAGAATCTAAAAATAAGCATTCTTGATACAAGAAACCCAGTTGTAGAATTCTCTCCCTGTTCATTAATTTTGGCCCTTTTTTGGCATTTACTTAAGATCATCTAATCATCGAAACACTGGTTAAGCTGCTTTTTTATCTCGTTTGGAATTTTCTCTGTATTATAGACTTTGAGCTGTTGATGATAATCAGCACATTGTTTTTATATGTTTTTATTTGTTTGGCTACACCATTTAGGCGGCCATCCATCTCCCAGCAATGTATGAAAAGTAAAACCAAAAATGAAAATTAAACCAACAATTCAGATAACAAACATCCAAGGCTGAAAAAAATAATTCTCATCTTACAAGAGAAATAATCCACAATGAATCCAATCACCCAGCAAAACTCACTTAACCTCCTGGCCCAAATGTTTTTACCGAATGTGTTCCTTAGCTTACAATAAATTTTAAACCCTCGCTTTTTAATTTGTTCTCGTTTTCTTTAAATTGTTCCCTGATTTGGATTTATTTTTTAAGAAAAGAGGGATTTAAAAAAAAAAACAGCAATTAAGCAACCCTTCAGGTGCTCATCAAGGAAATACACCTTCAGAAATGCTAGACAATTAATTATATACAATTGGTGCTGCCAATTAAATAACAGAATATGGAAGGCTAGGAAAAAAAGGAGTTTGATAATATTAAAAAGTTTGATCTGCACAGAATGGACCTCGGAGTTAAGAGTTTTATCCCAGTTTGCATTCAGAATCTCCAAAATCTCTGCACTATGGTGTTAAAATAAAAAACATTTATTTATTTATGAGACTTATTTATTTATGAGACTTATATACCGCTTTAAGTGCAAGCACTCTCTAAGCGGTGTACACCAGTAAGCAACGTATATATGTATATATTTACATTGCCCCCAACAATCTGGGTCCTCATTTTACCTACCCCGGAAGGATGAAAGGCTGAGTCAACCTTGAGCCGGTAAGATTTGAACCGCTGACCTGCTGAACACAGTCAGCTAAAGTGGCCTGCAGGACTGCACTCTAACTGCTGCGCCACATCATTTAGGAATTCAAACAGATCAAGCATAAAATAAGAGGTTAATTTACATTTATACTTAGAATTGCTGTAAAAGAATATCTGAATTTATTTACATTTCCTACCTTTTTTTCCTTCGCTTCCTGCACTTCTCTTATTTTTTCCTATCTCTCCTTTTTTTTTATCCCTACATTATAGTTCTTGTTCAATTTTATCTTTCATTTTAAAATATATAGGAACATAGATTCGGGTAGATACATTTGAATTCAAACGGGTCATCCACCAGAGAGAGATGAATGAGAGAGGTGAAAATTTAACACCTGGTGTAGTTACTGCACATTTGGAATAAAAATCATAGGAACAGGACCACCTTATAAGGCCTTGGTAAGACCACACTTGGAATATTGCGTCCAGTTTTGGTCACCACAGATGCTGAGACTCTGGAAAGAGTGCAGAGCAGAGCAACAAAGATGATTAGGGGACTGGAGGCTAAAACATAAGAAAAACGGTTGCAAGAATTGGATATGTCTAATCTAGAAAAGAAGGACTAGGAGTGACATGAAAGCAGTGTTCCCACACTTGAGGAGCTGCTACAAAGAAGAGGGGTCAATGTGTTCTCCAAAGCCCCTGAGGGCAGGACAAGAAGCAACAGATGGAAACTCATCAAGGAGAGAACCAACCTAGAACTAAGGAGAAATTTCCTGACAGTTAGAAAACAATTAACCAGTGGGACAACCTGCCTTCAGAAGCAGTGAATGCTCCAACACTGGAAGTTTTTAAGAAGAGATTGGACAGCCACTTGTCTGAAATGGTATAGGGTTTCCTGCTTGAGTAGGAGGTTGGACTAGAAGACCTCCAAGGTCCCTTCCAACTCTCTTATTCTGAATATCTGAATATCTGTCCTGCGGCAATTCTCCCATCCAGGAAGAAGGGATTTCTCTCTCTTTAAGGGGAAAATTTTAAAAAATAGACTGAAATACTCACCTTCTAGTGTAACAGAATCAGCGACAGATAATGCTCCTTCAATAATGTAATGGCCAGGACAAATTATTACTCTGTCTCCTTCGTAGCAAGCATTCAAAGCAGACTGTGGATCGTTGTGGAACTAAGAAAGAACATACGGAGTAATGAACGCTGGAGAACTGGGGCAATGCCTGTCAAAAAGCAGAACAAGCAGACAGGAAAACCAACCAAGAAATGAGCTTGGATTCAGACGAGGTGGAAGTTAATACACTTCAGATAAGACTATCCCTTGTTTGTTTCATTTCATCCAGTCGTTGCCATGTTAAAAAGTAATTATTTATTTAAAATGTTGATATGGCCGCCCCTCTTAAAAACAACTCCAAATAGCGTGCAACCAAATAAAAACAAGATAAAACAACAGAAATTCCAGCTAGGAAGATTAGCAAGGTCTGGAACCCACACCAAAACCAGCAGCCCCCCCTGGAGGAGAGTCACCCCTGGGCACAGCCCACACGAAGTAGCGCAGCCAAGGACATGGTAGCCGGGCAGCGGGGACAAGACTCCACCCTTGCGCCCCGTTGCACACAGATGATGCTGCGGGGCACGGGCGGAGGGTGTGGCCGCCATGATGCTGCTGGGCTGCCTGGGTGACCTCTGGCGGGCTGTGGAGGTGGTGGGTGGCCCAGTGGGCAGGGCGGAGTGGGGACGGAGGGGCAGTTTTTGGGCATTCGGTCTCTAAAAGGTTCGCCATCACTGAGATAGAGACTTCGCCCTTTAAGGCTGGCACACTGTAGATAAGAAGGAAGAAAGCAGAAGTAGCTAAAAATGTTCCCTTTTGGATGGTTTGGATGTTTCCCTAAGGCACCATGTGTTCCCGGGTGAGTTAGGATATTGGGTGTTTCCTTTGCTGTCCTTTCATGACCTTGCATTCATGGGTCTGCAAGTGGCCAGAGAGCGCGGGGCCATCTGCACATATTCACTGTCCTCTAAGTCCGGGTCAACACTCTTTAGTGTCAGCTCTTTATTTTTTTAGTTTCCTCTTATTTCTCATGTTTTAGTTGTGTTTGGGTTCGCTATCCCTGGCTGGTTAAAAACCGTAAATGAGCTTGACGGCCACTGTAAAAAGAACCCCAGGAAGTGCTATCTAGCCAATCTTGAGCCTCTAAAGAGAAGGGAAGACACTGACCTATCCAGAAATAATTTAACAAAGCCAACCTGGATTTCAATTTCTTCATTGAAATGTTCTGGAGTAAGTTTGTCCCTGAACAGGCATTGCAAGAAACTCGACTGGACTGTAGAACAGACAACGTGGGTGAGGGTGGCATTAGAGGAACGGAGTCCTTTTGCTTTGAGGCCAGCGTGCTTCTTATAACCGAAGACGTACCTAGAACAAAAAAAAAAAAAAACCCAAGCAGGTAGCTAAGGAGAGCCAGTTTGGTCTAGTGCAGGGGTAGGCAACCTTGGCCCCTTCATGACTTGTGGACTTCAACTCCCAGAATTCCTGAGCCAGCCTGGCTCAGCATGGAAACCTCTCTCTTTCCCCTCAGCGTGGTCAGCTCAGGAATTCTGGAAGTTGAAGTCCACGAGTCATAAAAGAGCCAAGGTTGCCTACCCCTGGTCTAGTGGTTAATATACTAGGCTAGAAAGTGGGAGAATTCTGGCAATTGAAGTCCACAAGTCTTAAAGTTGTCAAGGTTGGACCCTCCTGGCTTATGGTATAATTGATGTTTCCTGTTAGAAAAACAGAAATCTTTGTATTCTGATACAGTTGGTTGCAGGAACTGGCTATGTCTAGTTTAACGAAGAGAAGGACGAGGGGGGACATGATAGCAGCCTTCCAGTATCTCAGAGGTTGCCCCAAAGAAGAGGCAGTCAAGCTATTCTCCAAAGCGCCTGAAGGCAGGACAAGAAGCAACGGGTGGAAACTCATCAAGGAGAGAAGCAACCTAGAACTAAGGAGAAACTTCCTGACAGTGAGAACAATTAACCAGTGGAACAACCTGCCTCCAGAAGCGGTGAATGCGCCAACACTGGAAATTTTTAAGAAGAGACTGGACAGCCATTTGTCTGAAAGGGTATAGGGTCTCCTGCCTGAGCAGGGGGTTGGACTAGATGACCTCCAAGGTCCCTTCCAACTCTGTTATTCTGTTACAGTAACTCCCAACATTTGCAATAATGGCTTTTAAAATCAGAAGCGGCACGCTTCTGATTTCCCTCTGTTTTCCTGAGGCAGCTATCGTTAACAGGAAAAAAAAAAAAAGTAAATCAAATATTTAACCTATAATCTGCTTCGGCCCGAGACCGAGGTAAGCAAACAAAATTATTCCACAAAAGAATTTAAACCAGGCAGGGGGGGGGGGCGGCAGGGGAAACAGTCCACTTTGCATTGGATTTTGCAGGCAACGTAAATTCTTTGTTCCAGAGCTTTAAACCATGAAATATTTGCTTTACCTGAACAGAAGGTTTTCAATCATTTTCAGCTTCTGTTTCAAGTGCTCGATTTGGTCGTAGAGTTTCATCCCTTCCACCACAGAAACGTTGTCCTTTTCAGAGTCAGAAACGCAGGCCAAGAGGCTGTTCCTGAGGACTTGGAACTTGCCATACAGCTCCTCGCACTGAGAGAGGCGGTTGTGGTAGTCTGACACCAGAGTTGGCGAGACACGGTCTTCAACGATGTCATAATACCTAAAATTCCATATTGGGGGAGTGATTGGAGGACGGAACAATACTTGCGTTGCAAAAATTCCTGACGTCTGTGCAGCAAAACTTGAATTTAAAAAGCCTGCAACTTGATTTAGTTAGATCTCCCCTTTGTTACTTTTACAGATAACCCAAGGAAGAGAACATATCCAACACACATTTCTCCTCCTATTTCTCAAACAGCAACCCTGTGAGGTGGGTTGGACTAAGAGGAGATTACTGGGCCAGAGTCACTTAGCCAGCTTTTACACCTAAAGCAGGACTAGTACTCACTGTCTCCTGGTGATTGACCCAAAGTCACCCAGCCAGCTTTCCCCAAAACTAAGACTAAACTGGAAAATAAGCCCTAGCATGATTTTGCAGGACGCTCGTAATATAAGCCCCACCCCCAAAATAAGCCCCAGTTAAGATCGTCAGCCAGATGGACGCATTTAGTACTGTATTTCCCCGAATACAAGCTCCAAATGGAAAATAAGCCTTAATGTGTCTTTTGGAGCAAGCATTAATATAAGACCCGGTTTTATTTTGGGGGGAAACACAGTAGAAGCCACCCAGCTGCTTGAAACTGACCAGTTTTTAATCAGTTTCACACTGAAGCTTGTTGCTGTTGCTGCAAATGCAGGCCTTGGTTGGAAAAATGAATATTTTTGTGACCATTAATTATCAGCGCATTTGGCACACGGTCACTCTGCGAAGCAGCCTCTAAACAAAGGACGACCTGCATTTCGTGCACTGGCGTCACACCCCAAGAGCCTCTGCTTTAACGAGCGATTAGACCGATTCACGGGAAAAACAAGAGTAAGGGTTCCCCATTAAGCCTGCGAGCTAACGCAACCTCGGTGTTCCGAGCCAGTGCACCTTTGCACACCCGTGCCTTGCAGCAGCCTAGGATTGTAGATCAGAAGTGGACAACCTGTAGCCTCTGGCTGGGTTTCAAAAGCTCGTT
The DNA here is from genome assembly GCF_016545835.1 of Crotalus tigris. NCBI lineage: Eukaryota > Metazoa > Chordata > Lepidosauria > Squamata > Viperidae > Crotalus > Crotalus tigris. The sequence continues at coordinate 4,283,846 of NW_024096999.1, read as the reverse complement.
GCAATCAATTAGCGCCGCACTTTTGCCAAAAGCAACGTGTCTTTTTGCAGCGGTGCGCTGCCTAAAGGTAGCAGAAAGAAACATATTCCAGAAAGGCAGAAGGACTGAGAACACACTGCTGCTGTGCAACGTTCAGAGGAGAGAGGGAGAGGGAGGGAGGGAAGGAGGGAGAGAGAAAGTGGAAGAGGACGTATTTCCTATCTGCCACCAACGTTTACCCACAATAAATATCTTTTGTGTCAATTGCAGGGAAACACGATTGCCTTCAGCTTTGCTTTGCTGGCAAATCTAATGCATCTCAATTTTCTTCTGCAGGGGATGGGGACAAGGCTGGAGAGCTGAAACGAGAAGGCCTTTTGCGCTCAACTTGGCAGAGCATCCCGGGAAGCAGGCAAAATCCATTTCACTTAAGGACCGTGTCGAAACATTCCTCAATTAAAGGAAAAAAGTAGGGATCCCGGACCACGAGCCACTTGGGAAGAGAGGCATGGAAGAGGACAGAGGTCCCCACCACACCCACCCACCTACCCACCCACGAAAACAAGGCTTGCTCTGCAGTGCTGTTGCCAAGCAACAAGCCGGCAAGACATTGGCATCCCCACATTTTGGGATTCAGTGGAGAGAGACAGGCTCCCGTTCGTTTGGGGGATAGCAATCGTTTTTCAGCTTCTTCCAAGCAATCAGCCTGCGGTTTGCGCCCCTGGGATGCAATCGCTCCACTGCCAACGTCCCAGAACGTAAAAAATAAATAAATAAAACCAAGACAAAGTCTACCCAACCTGACCAAAAAAAAGAAGAACATGTCCAAAAGGGGAACAAGCAAACGCATAAGGATTTTCCAGAGGGATCAAGGTAGCGGAGGGGGGCTGTAACGTTTTTGAATACATTCTAACCCGGCTGAATTGCCATGAATTAAACACGTTTCATCGACCTATTTACAATCTGTTGTGTGCTGCCATCTTGTGGTAGATGGGTGCAATGCCTCAGACAGAGCCCAAAATACCCCTGCATTCTCGTCCGGAATCTTGTCAACGGCTGGGTGTTCAGCCCGAACATATCAATAAAAGTGTTTAATTCTTGAAATACAGAATGCAGAAGGAGGAGAAGAATTCCTCAAATTTTCCCTGTCGGCTCCACCCACTACTCTTCTGCCAACGGTGAAGGATCCTTGTCCAGTCTTTTGTTGAGCTTTTTCCTATAGGTAGTTCTTGACGTACGACGCAACAGAGGTTAGAAAAGCCATCATTAAGTGGTGCAATCACTCAGCAAGGCATCACAGGAAGGCTTGTCCAGGCAGCCTCCAAGAATCAGACACAATGGAAGCTAGTTTTCTTTCTTATCTTATCTTTTTTTTTTTTTTTTTTTTTTGATGTCACAAACAGCAATCACACCACAGTGGGATGCTATGAATGACATACGTGCAAGCAGGTCGTCCAGCACCCCGATTGCGATCGCGTGACGCAATCACCATGGGGACGCTGCGAATAAGTCATTGTTAGTTTTTTTTTCTTACTATTAGCACTGTCATAACTCTGAATGATCGCTGAACGAATGCTAAGTGAGGGCCACATGTGTGTCTTTTCTCAGTGTCCCTCTCATGATTTGCAATCTAGCCAAACTGACAGCTAACCTTTGGGTGCCAAATACATTCAGTAATTGCAAGCAGTCTGGGGGGGGGGCTTAGCAACCCATGCCATAGGCCAGGGGTAGGCAATCTTGGCTCTTTTATGATTCGTGGACTTCAACTCCCAGAATTCCTGAGCCAGCATGGGGGAACTATGGCCCCTTCATGACTTGTGGACTTCAACTCCCAGAATTCCTGAGTCAGCATGAGGGAACTATGCCCCCCTCATAACTCATGGACTTCGACTCCCAGAATACCTGAGCCAGCATGGCTCAGCTTGGAAACCTCTCCCTTTCCCCTCAGCATGGCTGGCTCAGGAATTCTGGGAGTTGAAGTCCACCAGTCATAAAAGGTTGCCTACCCCTGGTCTAGGCATAATTCCATGTCACACAGGCTTAAAAAAAATAATTCTGTCTGCAGTACTTACAAACGCAGGCGAGGCTCCACACATCGGACAAAGTAATCAAAGTCGTCATCATCTTCTTCATCCCAGCTGCGCCAAATGTGCTTATAGAAAAACCTGCCGATCCAAAAACACTGAGCTAAGAGACCTCGCAATTCACAAGGCAGGACAGATGCAAAATGTGGATTTGGTTCACACGGTATTTAGCACTAAGCAGTTTATAGAGTCATCAATCTGGGTCCTCATTTTACCGACCTCGGAAGGATGGAAGGCCGAGTAAAACTTTGAGCTGGTGAGAATCGAACTGCCGGCGGTTGGCAGAGGCAGCCTGCAATACTGCATTCTAACCATGGCGCCACCACAGCTCTGTTACATGTTACATGAAGCCCAGGCTTGCCTGAATCGTTGGTTACTGAGTAAGTTGCAACCTTACTCAGTAAATTCGCAGAATGCCCTAAGCCCAGCTCTAAACCACATCCTACAATGTGTAAAACTTTCCTAATTGAGTATCCATAAGTCCTGATCAGAACAATTCTGGTTTCATCTTCATCGGTGTTATCGCCAGCTTTCACCCTTTTCACCCTGCAGCGAATGTGGGAAATCGCCATTGTAACAGACTCGTTATCTCGTTTCAATATTAGTTCCTGTCAGTGGCAGAAGGCTCCACACAACTTGGCAAATAAGTGCTATCAATTCACAATTCTATTTAAACTATGAATGGAAAAGAGAGTTTGGCCTGGTAAGTTTCCTTCTTGAAAGCTACCAGGTAATAAAGTCCAACTGAGAAAGGAAAAGGAGCAGCTGAACCCAAAATTTGCTAACTCCCTTTTGGTTTAGCAACTGGTGACATGGTGGTTAAGAGGCAGTACTGCAGGCTGACTCTGCCCACTGCCAGGAGTTCGATCCTGACCGGCTCAAGGTTGACTCAGCCTTTCATCCTTCTGAGGTTGGTAAAATGAGGACCCAGATTGTTGGAGGGCAACAGGCTGACTCTGTAAACCGCTTAGAGAGGGCTGTAAAGCACCATGAAGCGGTATATAAGTCTTCTAAGTGCTACTGCTAACTTCTGCAACTTCAACTTGTGTGGCTGGCTCATGGCTCAATTCCCAGCGCAAAAGAATTCTCTGAAACTGGGTCATTTCAGGGCAGCCTGGTTTAGAAGGAAGGGTGAGCCCTGAACGTGGACATGGGCCAAGTTTCTGTTAAAGACAAGGCCCTATGCTTGCTTTCAAAAGGATTCTGCCAAGAATAATCTTAGATTTCCGACAAGATCAAGCTTCTCTTTTTCTAATAGTTTGCTGGAGAAAGAGAAAGGGATAAGGTAGGGGGGGGGAGGAGAGGAGAGGAGGGGAGGGCGGAGAGGAGGAGGAGTAAAAGAAAGGAAAAGGGACAAGGGGAAGGGAAGGAGGGAAGGGAAGGGAAAAAGGAAAGGAAAGGAAGATTGGAAAGAGAAAGGAAAGGAAAGGAAAGGAAAGGAAAGGAAAGGAAAGGAAAGGAAGATTGGAAAGAGAAAGGAAAGGAAAGAGAAAGGAAAGGAAGATTGGAAAGAGAAAGGAAAGGAAAGAGAAAGGAAAGGAAGATTGGAAAGGAAAGGAAAGGAAAGGAAGATTGGAAAGAGAAAGGAAAGGAAAGGAAAGGAAAGGAAAGGAAAGGAAAGGAAAGGAAAGGAAGATTGAAAAGAGAAAGGAAAGGAAAGAGAAAGGAAAGGAAAGGAAGATTGGAAAGAGAAAGGAAAGGAAAGGAAAGGAAAGGAAAGGAAAGGAAAGGAAGATTGGAAAGAGAAAGGAAAGGAAAGGAAAGGAAAGGAAGATTGGAAAAAGAAAGGAAAGGAAAGGAAAGGAAAGGAAAGGAAAAAGAAATAAAAGGGAGGGAGTGGGCAGGGGAGGAGAAGAGGGGTGAGACAAGGAGAGGACAGGAAGGGGAAGCTGCTGCTCACAGTCTCCCATAGTTTACACAGCAGACAGAATTGCAGGCACTCCCCAATTTATGACCACAGATGAGGTCAGAATTTCCATTGCTAAGCAAAGCAGTTCTTTATGCCCAATTTCACCATTATTATTATTATTATTATTATTATTTTGCCACTGTTGTTAAGCAAATCGCTGGCACTGCTGAGGGAATCCCAAGGTCCTGAAGCAAATCCAGCTTTTCCCCATCACCTTTGTCAGAAGCTGGCTGCGAAGGTCAAAAATGACAACCGCAGCATCCCGGGAAGCCGCAACCATCACAAATCCACAAGTGTGGCGATGCTGTGGCAGTGACCGTCGTAAGTCACTTTTTTCCCAGTGCCATTGTCACTTCGAGCATTCACTAAACCAAAGGCTGTGAGTCAAGGACCGCCTGTCGTCGGAAACGCGAAACCGAGCATCTCTCCCCTAGGCCAGCACAGTCTACCTGACATGCTCTATTGCAAGGGCCGTCTGGTCAAATTCTCCCGATTCGTCAAACACGACGGACAATTCCTGCAGAGGCAGCTGGTAGTCCTTCAGTTCCAACAGAGCGCACACCTGCTCCGAGGTGAAGCCCCCCACTTGCACCCTGCACCGAAAAGGCTGGGAAAGCCGCACCACAGCTTTTAGGGAGGCGTAGTCTACATCGGCCACCTGGCAGGTTAGGAAAACAAGAAAGCAGCAGTGAATTATTTTCTGTCTCTCCCTCCCCACCCCACCCCGGAAGAAACTCGCCCTAAAAGAATCATTTGTAACAACTTATGTGTCAGTGGACAGGACTACATTTGAGCAGAAGAGATGGAAGCCCTTGGACAGAAACCGAAGCACCCCAGATATGGTTAAGCTACAGTTCCCAGAAATCCCAGTCAAACTTAAGGAAATGCAGTTCAGCAACGATCAGATAAGAGAGAGCAAATGAGAGCATATTTGTGAGTTCCAGTCCCGCTTTAGGTGTGAAAGCCGGCTGGGTGACTTTGGGACAATCACCAGGGGATGGTGAGTTCTAGTTCTGCCATTTGGGTGACTTTGGGCCAATCACTAGGAAATGGTGAGTTCTAGTCCCACCTTAGGCATGAAAGCCGGCTGGGTGGCTTTGGGCCAATCACCAGGAGACAGTGAGTTCTAGTTTCCACCTTAGACATGAGAGCCGGCTGGGTGACTTTGGCCAATCAAGAGGGGATGGTGAGTTCTAGTTCTGCCATCTGGGTGACTTTGGGCCAGTCACCAGGAGAGGGTGAATTCTAGTTCCACCTTAGGCATGAGAACCAGCTGGGTGACTTTGGACCAATCACCAGGAGTCAGTGAGTTCTAGTTCTACTTTAGGCGTGAAAGCTGGGTTTCAGCCCAATCTGACAGGGTTGTGGTTCTGGGGAAAACAGGAGAAGGAAGATGTGTTCAATATGTCCACCGCCTTTTTAGCAAACATAATAAAGGCAGGATAGAAATAAATAAAAACAGCTCCAAGCTGCATAGGGAGTGGAGAAAGAGGATCAGAAGAAACACGCAGATGCTAAATTTCTCAGGCTGTATAAAGGAGATGGTGGGGAGAATTCTACTTCCGATTGCAAGATTCTGTTAACGTAGCCTTACTAGAAAGTAGAAGTAGCTCATCTCCTCGTCTTTCGTTCCTGGCCTATCTAGGGAGGCTGACCGTCCTAGTAAGACGGCAATTCAAACATTCACTGCTTTCAAAACCTCAAGGGGTCCGCCTAGTCTTTCCCTAGGATCAAAATTCATCCCTCCAACATGGGTTGAAAAAGGGGGCCAAAAATGTGTACATGGTAAGATTTAAACATGTGCATGCACACAGCGTTTTGCCTTCAGCTACCCACGGCATGATACTTTGGACCTCTTTCAGCATCAGCTTGCTTTTCAGATAGGATCTCATTTACCCATTAAAGCTTTCTTTTTAAAAAAAAAAAAATCACCCATTAGCTGCTCCGTGGCTTGAAAGCAGGCAAATAAATAGCATAACTGTGTTATGCTTACCTCAACTAAGACTTCAAACGCATTAGTGCACCAGATTGCTTGCCATCCGGAGGGTTCAAGGACCTTTTCCAAATACTCCGCTGTAAATTCTTTCACCTCTGAGGCCTTGCAGTCAGCTAAAAAATTAAACCAGGAGCAACATGTTTGTTAGGCTTTTTTGCCCGCGCAGCTGTTATGCTGATCTATATCACCATCATCATCAGAGTACAAATAATGTCATGACAGTGTCACGACTATAATTTCTCAAGTCCCCGTGCACAAGTTTTAATTTCAAAGTTTCCCCAATATGCTGTAAATCTCAATTTGGGGGAAAATATTGAAAATGATCGTTTTAAAAAGTTATGGGATTATGGGAACATAAGAGCTTTTCTGTAAAAAAAAAAGAGATGGCAGGAGATTTGTACTTAAGATGCTTGCAAGATTCAATTGCTTGAGCCTTATAAAATAATGATGATGATGATGATAATGATGATGATGATGATGATAAGTCTCGGGTGAGCAATGATGGCAACTTTACGACCTATGGACTTCAACTCCCAAAATTCTGGGAGCTGAAGTTCACAGGTCAATAAAGTTGCCATACAAGTAGATCTGGACTTAACCACCATACATTTAGTGACTATTCAAAGTTGCAACGACACTGAAAAAAGTAACCTAGGATTGTTTTTCACACTTGCATCCCCTTGGTGACATGATCAAAATTCGGACGCTTGGCAACTGGCTCATATTTGTGACGGCTGTTGTGTCCCGGGCTCATGTGATTCCCCCTTTTGCGACCTTGACAAGCAAAGTCAATGGGGAACCCTGATTCATTTAACGACCCGTGATGCTCACTTAACTGCAGTGGTTTCCTTAACAATGGTGGAAAGAAAGGGGCAAAACTCATTTAACAACTGTCTCAACTCAGCAATAGAAATTTTGGGGGTCAACTGTTGGTCGTAAGCGAGGTAAGAGATGGGTGCGCCCAGACCACTGGAAACTCACCCAGCATGTAATCCTGGTAGGTCTTGAATCTCTCATAGAACAGGAGGTTGTTCGTCTGGAAGATGTCTGGAAGGAGAGCTTTTCCATCTGACGCAACCCTCTGCAAAGTCGTTCCGGGCCTGTCGTGGCTCCCATAGTCACTGCAGCTGCTGTCCTCGCTGCACTTACTCTCATTCTCTTCGTCTAGTTGCAAAGGGAAAAAAAACCCTTAGTAGAGTTCACACATGCATGCAGAATCCTTACATTCTATCATGGCTGGTAAGATAGATAAGCTTTATTGTCGTTTTTTTACTGTGGGCACAACGGCATACATCAAAAATGAAATTGAGTTGCCCGCTCTCAAAGTGAAACACTTACATGACACACACCTAAACATACTATGAACAACATATGTATAGACCCACATCCCTACATATACGTAGCAAATAAATATTAAATACTATCCATCTTGAATATATAACCGAAGGAGGAGGCTTGAGAGTTCACAAGGTTAATGCTGTATGGAATGAAACTATGGCTGAATCTGGATGTTGTGCTACGGATGCCACGAAGCCCCATTATCCCAGAAGGTAGCAAGGAAAACAGGTCACGGAGAGGATGTGTAGTGTCCCAGATTATCTTAAGGACCCTGCTCAAGCAATGCTTCTGTGCTATGTCCTGGATGGGAGGGAGGGAATTGCCAATGATCTTTTCTGCTGTCTTCGCCACTCTCTGCACCGCCTTCCTGTCAGAAGCAGGGATGCTTCCAAACCAGACTGTGATGCTGTAGGACAGGATGCTCTCGATCATCCCCCTGTAGAAAGTGGTCAGGACAGGGGAAAGAAGATGTGCTTTTCTCATGCGACGCAGAAAATGCAGGCGCTGCTGTGCCCGCTTCACAGTTTCTCACTGTTGAGCATCCAAGCCAGCCTACTCGTTAGCTGCACACCCAGGTAACCATCTCCACAGGTGGTAACCATCTCCACAGGTGAATGGTATTATCATTTAATGATGACTGCCTCGTTTAGACACCATTCACCGTTACCACAGTGATGAAAAAACGACTTTGCAACCAGTCTTCACAATTGGAACCTTCGCAGGTGCACAAAGCAAAGGAAAACTGAAGGAAAATCACAAGCACGGTGGCAGTTTCGTGTAGCAACTGATTTGATTAACAACCGGGTTGTCAGTCCCAATTATGGGCGCTAAAGGGGGACTGTCTGAATTACTACTGTCAGTTTGGTATAGCGGTTAAGATATCAGGCTAGATATCAGGAGAGTTCCAGTCCCACCTTAGGCATGAAGCCACTTGGGTAACCTTGGGCCAGTCATTCTTTCTCAGCCCTGAGAAGGAGGCAATAACAAATGACCCCTAAAAACCTTGCCAGGAAAACTGCAGTAACCTGTCTAGCCAGTTATCAGGAATCAACATTGATTTGAAATCACTTCAAAAAGTATTACTCGTTTTATATATAATATAAATATTATGATTATATACACAACATGAAATGCCACTTCTTTAGCTACTGTTGGCAGTATGTATCAAATTCTTTCCAAGAACCTAGCATGTTGTAATGTATCCGCGTAGTGTTTGTGTGTGTTAAAGCACTGTGGGGTTTTGTAACAGATAGAAATGTTGTCAATACTCAGCTTTTTAGTTGCCCTCCAAGACTTTTTGGTATAGCACCCAGTGTGCCAATAACCACTGGGGAACCACACCCAATTTATACCATAATCTTTCTATTATTATGGATCATCGCAGTGAGCCAGATGTTCAGACTGGATTTGGCATTTTGTCTACCTATTGAGTCCTTACCCAGGACCTGGGATAGGCAGATGTGGATGTTTGATGGTATTACAGATATTGTCGCAGGATGGAAGCAGTTCCTAGTAAGGCTGCCTTTTGCAATTGACTAATAGTGAATTTATCAATGCCAATGGTGTTCAAGTGGCACCCAGCGTGCCAATAACCACTGGGGAACCACACCCAATTTATGCCATAATCTTTCTATTATTATTATCATTATTATTATTGTTATTGTTGTTGTTTGTTCTTTTGTTATTGTTTTGTTGTTATTTGTTGTTATTATTATTGTTGTTATTATTATTTTCATAACAATGTGAAGTCACAGCTACCACTTCTTTCGACTGGTGTGGGCCTTGATAGGCATCCAGATCTTCCCAACTTATTACTATTATTATAGTTGGTGGCACCGTCAGTCAGACGTTTAGCCCGCGTTTAGCGTTTATTCCTGACAGGGCTCCAGACTGACTCAGCCCTCCATCCTCCCGAGGTCGGTAAAAGGGGGACACGGATTGTTGGGGGGCAGAAGCAACCAAAGGCTTCCACATTGCAAACTGCTCAGAGGGCGCTTATAGAGCGGTGTGGGGCAGTGTGTCAATCCAAGCGCTATTACTGCCCTTCGCCAGCTCTGCAGTTAAGCCACTTCCGGAGTTTTGAAACTAAGCGGCAGAACGTCCGGAGCCAAAGCAAGAGAACAACGGGGGGGGGGGAAGCGGAATTAAAACGGGATTTAGCGGCGAGGTTAGAGAGGGTCGTGCGAAGACGGAGGCTTGGAAGGGAGGACGAGCAAGGCTTACCGGAATTAAGATCTTCCGAGAATTCCTGAGCGCTGCCGGCGACCGGTGCGGGCGGCAAGGCGGCTTCGGTTAACTGGTTGTCCTCTCGCTCCGCCTTCGGCTCCGGCTCCAGCTCTGGCCGAGCTTCCCTCTCCTCTTCCCCGGCCGCTTCTGCCGCCGCCGTCGCCACCGCCGCCGCTTCTTCAGCGGCCATCCGCGGTTCAGCCTCTGGGCAGGCAGGCCCGCCTTGCTCCCCTCCGCTCGGCTCCTCCATCCCGCCGCCGCCGCCGCCCAGCGCCCTTCGTTGCAAATTTCAAACTTTCGCGGCGGAGCACCTGACGTCACTCTCAGGGCAGCTGCGATTGGCTGAGACAAGGGAAGTCCCCGGAGCGGCGGAGCCTATCGGGAGGCAGCAAGGAGGCGCGGTTAGAACGTTCGGGGGCTTGAGCGGGGATGCCCCGTTCCATGGGGGCGGAGCTTGAGGGAGATGAAAGAGGAAAGGCATCAAAGTTGGGTGCGGGGGGGGGGGACTTTGAACTTGGGACGCCGGAGGGAAACTGAGGAAGGAAGGGTAGCAGTCTAGATGCGATGGAGGGGAAAGGCTGCCGGCTGGCGGCGTGGGGAGAGGCTTCCTTGTTCTTTATTTTGATTTTTATTATTTATTTTCCAAGGGAAAATTAATCAAGGAGAGAAGCAAGGTGGGATTAAGAAGAAACTTGCCAACAGGGAGGACGATTAACCAGTGGAACGGCTTGCCACCAGTGCTTCATCATTGGAAACTTTTAAGAAGAGACTGGACAGCCACTTGTCTGAAATGGTGTAGAGCAGCGGTTCTCAACCTATGGGTTGCGACCCCATTTGGGGTCGATCGACCATTTCTCGGGGGTCGCCAAACAAGGCGATCCGCCATTTTTCCCCCTGGGGGGGGCGGCGCTGCGCATGCACGCTGTGCATGAGGGCGGCGCGCGCATGCGTGCGGCGCTGCGGCACGCATGGGGGGCGCCGCGCATGCACGGCACATTTATGTGACGGGGGCGCCGTCACACAAACGTTGAGAAGCACTGGTGTAGAGTCTTCTGTTTGAGCATGGGGCTGGACTAGAAGACCTCCAAGGGTCCCTTCCAGCTCTATTCTGATTCTGATTCTTCCCACAAGCTGAGGGATGATGGGAATTATGGTCCAGCAGTAGTGGATGGCGCCTGGTTGCAGAAGACCCATTTTTCTAAGCTACAGATTGCGATTTTGGCTGGGTTTACATACTGGGAAAGATGGAGGGCAATAGAAGAAGGGGACGACAGAGAATGAGATGGCTGGATGGAGTCACTGAAGCAGTAGGTGTGAACTTAAATGGATTCCAGAAAATGGTAGAGGATAGGAAGACCTGGAGGAACGTTGTCCATGGGGTCGCGATGGGTCGGACACGACTTCGCAATTAACAACAACAACAACACACTGGACTAAAAAAATGTTGTGTATCCAAAGGGGGAAGGGTTCACCCACGACCCTCACCCCACAGTGCTTTATCTATCTGTGGGTGGAGAATTGTGTGAATGAAGCCCATTGATTCAACTGGCTATGATTGTTGATCTGTGTCTAGGTAGCCTGAATTTTCCCCTTAACAAGCTGGGGAGATGTCCTAAAAGTTCAATATAAAAAAAAAATATTGTTTGCAAACAATGGAAGATCTAATATTCAAAATGTATTTAAAAGTAGAGGTGATATGCTGAAGTTAATTTTGTATTTTCTTTTGTATCATTAGTTATTTCTTTTGTTAATTTTTTTTTGTAGCTAGTTTCTTTTAGCACTATTTGGAGTTTTTTAAAAAGCTGATAATAGTTTTGAAAATTATCGAATTACTCTTCTGAAGATAAACTGAACTGTTTTATGCCCTGGTTAAGAACAAAGCCACCATGTTCGCACATGTTAGCTAATCCATGGTTAACTGAAGTGCGGACCACTGAACTAACTAAACTGTCCAGGTTTGCACAACCAATGAAATCAGGCAACACACAGCATGTTAGCCTAACGTTTTGTATTGTACTGTGTGCACCAAGCCCATATATATTCCCTGACTTTCCAGGACTGAAGGAATGAAAAAAACATTATTGTGCAACCAAATTAGTCTAGCCACAAGGGGGCCATATAACATTTGAAATTAAAGACTACAGGAACCATTTGCTCGTCATTTTGAGATGCAGACAACAGATTCATCCTAAACAGCCTGCGCCTGTCGTTAACAGTGAAGGGACACAAGGCAGAAAACATCCTGCAGAAAACACAACTCCACATCACAGTCCTTTCAGCAGTTCCAAGAAGGCTCCATACCCATTTGCACCACTCAGGTGACCCTGAAGACACAGACAAATCTCCAAGTGGCCTCAACGATTCTCTAAAAAGATGCAAATGACCAGCTGTCTGCAAGGAGTATAAATCCTTCCATTCCCAACCATCCAGTCAGAGCTGAAGAAGCTTCTTGGATGAGAAGCGAAACGTCTTCAAAGAAAAACAAGAAAGTTCCAGTTGCCTCTTGAAAAAGCACTTTGGGGACAACAAGGACCTGGATGACTAAGAGTCTCCATAGACATTTTCAAATTAAACTGGAAAATCTGACTTGCTTAGACAGTTCAATTTTGTCCAGCTAATATGGTTTTCATTGAGCAAGACTGATCACCAGCAAATCACAGCACTCTTTAATTGTCAGAACAAAATGACCTGCCTCATTAAGCAAATGCAAAAGTCATTGTCTTTAAACTATTAAAGCATACATTCCTTCCTGAAGTGGAATAATGAGATAATTTTCTTGGTTTCCAATCTATCTTGATTTCCTCTATAGAGATTTTATTTTCTCTTATCTTTTTTCCTTGGTAATCATTTACGCAAAGCAAAGTTCTCCCACTTGATGTTGGACTTCATTTCCAAAATGGCCAGGCAACATACCGTTGGCTGTGCTTGCAAGGAATTCTGGGAGTTGAAGTCCAAGACATCTATAGAGCATCAGGTTCAAGGGAGACTCAACGTACATGAAGGGCAGGGCTTTAACTGTTAAATCAACCAAGATGGTGGTTAGGGCCACCATCTTGACTACAAGTCTCCCCATTAAATTCAGGAAGACAGTTCCCAAAAATCTATTTGCTAAAATTATTATTTAAATGTATTTGATGTCCAACTCTCAGTGACTTGCTAAACATATGTGGAGACCACTCAGAGCTGTGTTCTTTCCATCTGGTCCTTTACCTTTGTGATGAGTGTTCGTTCTTAGAAATGTTTGTTTACAAGAGTAAGCTGTCCCCACTCTTTATGCAGCTTGAAGATTTAACACTCAGGGGAAGCAGCCTCTTCTCAATATGTCTGGAATTACTTTTCAAAGATAAAACACCTACCCACAAATCAGGCACCCAGTGGCTTCTATTTTGATGCCACCGTCTTGCTAACAGGAAATGGTCTTTGGCATGACCATAGAGACTCTAGAAAGAGTGCAGAGAAGAGCAACAAAGATGATCAGAGGACTGGAGGCTAAAACATATAAGGAACGGTTGCTGGAATTGGGTATGTCTAGTTTAACGAAGAGAAGGACTAGGGGTGACATGATAGCAGTGTTCCAATATCCCAGGGGCTGCCACAAAGAAGAGGGAGTCAAGCTTTTCTCCAAAGCACCTGAAGGCAGGACAAGAAGCAACGGATGGAAACTAACCAAAGAGAGAAGCAAACAGATCTAAGGAGAAATTTCCTGACAGTTAGAACAATTAATCAGTGGAACAACCTGCCTCCAGAAGCTGTGAATGCTCCAAAACTGGACATTTTTAAGAAGAGACTGGACAACCATTTGTCTGAAATGGTATGTGGTTTCCTGCCTGAGCAGGACTAGATGACCTCCAAGGTACCTTCCGACTTGATTATTATTATTATTATTATAGGAGAGAAGAAGAAGAAGGCAGTAGATTTGAAAGGAACAATATTTCACACTAATGGTCCTCTGAACGACCAGTCGTCAAAGCCTAGGCATCCCTGGGAAAAACATGTTCAGTACAGTACTGTATCTTCAGTTACAAACTCTTGTCTTACAAATCAGCGACATTATACTTGTTTTTTCTTGTTTTTTTAAAGCTGGATGTTAAATCAATGTCTGAGAATTTAGAAGCATCTTAGGAACATCCGTTACCAGCTCTCTTGGTGTGTCAGTTTTGTTTCTTCTCGTGATTCTGGCACATCATTGAATGCGCTGAATAATTAAGAGGTCTCAAAAGTGCTGGTAGCCAAACTGAACAGATGGGTTCTAGAAAGAAACAATCCTGTTGAATGCAACTTGAGACCCCTCTAAGGATTATGTGCGTGACGCAAGTGTTTGAGATGCCTGCCAGTGTAGATACATTAAAGGGGGAAGTGCAGCAATTCATGGAAGGGAAGAGGTTTATTAATGGAGCTTCCTCTGTTCATGAATCATGACTTAGACCAGGGGTCCTCAAACCTGGCCACTTTTAAGACTTGTGGACTTCAACTTCAACCATGGTTGGCTGGGGAATTCTGGGAGTTGAAGTCCACAAGTCTTAAAGTGGCTAAGTTTGAGGACCCTTGACTTGGACCCATTGATGTTGTCAAAGACATCCTTTGTTGAACTGGAGAAGTCCAGTTCTTTCTGCTCCACCTTGGTCCCTCACCCTTCCAGATACATTGGGTCATTGATGACATAATAGACACGGTTATAAGATTCTCATTCTCTTGAAAAATTCAAAGCAATCATCCACCAACCTTCAGCCAATACCAATTTTCCCTATGTTGAAAGATAGATTTAGACCCTACAGGAATTATTTAAAAATGGAACAGCAGCTGATTGCTGCCCAAATTTATTTTGAAGTGTGCTCTTCCACCCAGAAAAAAAAAACCGGGAAAGTTGGGATGGAAAGCATCAAGGTTTCCCTTTCAGATTTTGGGGATAATAGAAACAGAATAAAATTAATACATTTGCTAGAGTTTAAAATCCAGGGATAACTGGAAGAATAGGTGAGTTCAGTGCAGATGGCCGGTGTTTTATTTTTGTCCATGAAAAACATTACAGGTAGTCCTTGACTTACAATTGAGCCCAAAATTTCTGTTGCTAAGCGAGACATTTGGTAAGTGAGTTTTGCCCCCATTTTACAATCCTTCCTGCCACAGCTGGTAAGCGAATCATTGAAGTTGTAAAGCTAGTAACAGGGTGTTAAGAGAATCCGGCTTCCCCATGGATTTTGCTTGCCAGAAGGTCACAAAAAGGGATCACATGATCCCGGGACACTGCAGCCGTCATAAATATGAGTCAGTTGCCAAGCGTCTGAATTTTGATCATGGGAGCATCGTGGGGATGTTGCATTGATCGTTAAGTGTGAAAAACGGTCCTAAATCTCTTTTATCAGTCCCCTTGTAACTTTGAACAGTCACTAAATGATCTGTTGTAAATTGAGGACTACCTGTATTGTTCTCCCCTACAAAACCGAGCTACATTCCAAGAATACATATGGACCTCCAAGAAGAATGTCTCTTGAGACCTTAAGTCACAATGGTGAGGGACATACAGTCTTTTATGAGACATGCTGGAAGTTGAGTGTTGAGGTTATCATACAGTGACACATGCAAAAGATTACATGTTTAACAGAATAACAGAACTGGAAGGGACCTGGGAGGTCTTCTAGTCCAACCCGCTGCTCAACCAGTAGACCTTATACCATTTTTGACAAATGGTTGTCCAGTCCCTTCTTAAAAACCTCCAGTGTTAGACCACCCACAACTTCTGAAGGCAAGTTGTTCCACTGGTTGATTGTTCTAACTGTCAGGAAGTTTCTCCTTAGTTCTAGGTTGCTGCTCTTTTTGTTCAGCTTCCATCCATTACTACTTGTCTTGCCTTGGAAAACAGGTTGACCTCCTTTTCTTTGTGGCAGCCCTCAAATATTGAAACAAGCCTATCATGTCACCCCTAGTTCTTCTTTTCACTGGACTAGACATAGGCCTGCAAACATTCTTCATACGTTTTAGCCTTCAGCAATCATCTTTGTCGCTCTTCTCTGCACTCTTTCCACAGTCTCAAGATCTTTTTTTTATATTGTGGTGACGAAAATTGGATGCCATATGTAGTCCCATTGTGTCATCTCTAACATTAGTTAGTTATATCCTTGCCTGGGAATATTCTGCAGGGGAAAGTGAATCCCTCCTGAACATACCTATGAATTCCCAAAGCAAACTTTGCAGTTCTGAATGCATGCAGATAAGAAGCACTTCTGAAAGAGCCACAGCGGCAACGGAGAGAACTTCTGGCATCTAAACCACACCAAAGACATCTCCTGTTTCTCTTTTTCTTCCCACTCCAAGATTCCTTTGGCAAAAGAGCCCTGTGACTCAGCCTCACTCTTTCCCACCATGGTCCTGTTGTGATGAAGCTAGCTTTCCTGGGGGGGGGGGGAAATGTGTGCGTTATGTAAATGTTATACTGCCCACGCAATGGGATCGGGTGAGTAAATTTCCACCTGGCAGCTCAGGAAAGCCTTGTGGAAGAAGCCTCAGACTCAACGACAACAAGGCAGACCCCCAACAATATAAAAGGGAACTTAGGCTGAAATTAAGACTAGGGTGAAAGATTTTCAGGCCAAGGGTGATCCTGTCTCAGGATGAGATTTTGTTGCAAAGATGCAAGATACGAAGAGCCTGAGGAATAACCTCAAAAGTTAAACGCCTAATTCTGCTCTGCCATCCAAAAGGTTCTCTGGAGCTTTGCAGTACAGATATGGAAGCTCTACAATTCAAGTAATGTGTAACACGAATAGCAATAACAAGAGACCTTAGACTTCTATACTGCTTCATAGTGATTTACAATCCCCTCTAAGCGGTTTACAGAGTCAGCCTGTTGCCCTCGGCAATCTGGGTCCTCATTTTACCAACCTTGGCATAATGGAAGGTTGAGTCAACCTTGACCCGGTTAAGGATCGAACTCTTGGCAATGAGCAGAGTCAACCTGCAATACTGCATTCTAACCACTGTGCCGCCACCACGGCTCATGAAGTCGGTGCTTAGATACTTTGGTTAGAAAAACACTGACTTTATGGGAGAAGGGTTGCTGAAAATTGATGACAATTTTGGACAAATGGCCTTCCTATCTCTTCTTAAAAACTTTCAGTGTTGAAGCACCCACAACTTCTGGAGGCAAGCATCCCACTGATTTAATTCCCACTGTCAGGAAATTTCTCCTTCATTCTAGGTCAGATCTCTCTTTGGTGATCTTCCATCCATTATTCCTTGTCCTGCTTTCAGCTGCATTGGTAAATGTGTTGACCTCTTCTTCTCTGTGACAGCCCCTCAAACATCGGAAGACTGCTATCATGTCATCCTTAGTCCTACTCTTCATTAGACTAAACATTCCCTGTCTCCTCAATTGTTCTTCATATGGTTTAGCCTCCAGCTGCTTAATCATCTTCGTTGTTCTTCTCTGCAGCCTTTGTAGCATCTCAAGATCATTTTTGTATTGTGGCAACCAAAGCTGTGAGCTTCATTTGTGAGTCCTTCGCTAACTAACTGTGAGCTTCATTTGTGAATTATTTCTAACTAGACACATATAGGATGATGGATATGTGTCCCAGATTATTAGGGCAATTTAGCCCTGTATAACCTAACATCCCATGCCTTCAGCAGGGTTTGAGCATGCCTAATTCCATACAGACACAGATCCAGTTTAGAGTCTAAAAGTGCATTAAGCTATGGAATAGGAGGCCAAACTAAACAAAACTTTTGTATGATTGGCAGAGCTAGATGAAAAGAAAGGAGACAAACAGGACATGTGACTCAACACTACAATTTGTGTCAATTGCTCATAGCCCAAGAAATGAAGGGTCACATTTCCATGGAGACTCAAATACTGTGGACCCCAAAGAGACAAACAGAGCATTTTCATCCAATGGCATTGCAACAGTTCAGAATAAATGTATGTAAAACAACACTCACACACACACATTCGGTACAGCATTTAACTACCAAGAAATTATGAATGATGGAAGCATTCAAGGTCTAAAGCATAAGGCCAGTGGGAAATGATGTAGGTTCCA
Source organism: Crotalus tigris (assembly GCF_016545835.1). Taxonomy (NCBI): domain Eukaryota; kingdom Metazoa; phylum Chordata; class Lepidosauria; order Squamata; family Viperidae; genus Crotalus; species Crotalus tigris. The sequence goes on along the minus strand of NW_024096999.1, from coordinate 4,266,278 downwards.
CCATCAGTACATAAATATTCTGAGCAGTCACCAACAGCGAAACAAATGATATGAGGCCCAAAATGGTTTGTCAAGAGGCAACTGGACTTTTTCAAGAAAGTCCACTTGCCTCTTGAAAAAGCACCTTTGGGACAACTATGACCTGGATGACTGAGAATCTCCACAGACAAATGATTTGAGAGTCCCTGAATATGCCTGACGGGGGTTATCATCCATGTTCTGCTCAATTTGAAAGCATTTAGAAAGTTTTTCGGACCTTCGTACCAAGTGTGCAAAGTCTAAATCTCCAGCAAGAAATCTAAATGCATCTTACATGTGTAACTTACACATTTCAATCATAAAAAGTATTTAGCTGAATCCGTTAAACATCTGCATTCAAAAAAAAAATGCTCAACTTGGTTAACTTAGCCTTGGTTTAACCCTTGGCCTACCTGGCTGTGTGAAGCCAGCTCACAGATGGTTCACTATATAGTAGGTTCCTACCTAATATTTCCCCCGAGTTAGTTTTATGATGCAAATAGCCGGCTTTAGTTCGGCAAGATTCTGTCTATAAGTGAGGCACAATAAAGAAATCTGCTTAGAAGGATCTCAACGTATCTTTCTTGGTTTTTGAAGACTGACAAAAGGGGATAAATTTAGTCATATGATCATTTCCCCTTCCACCTGACCCACTCCCCCCCAGATTACACACATACACACACATATATATAAAAAATAACACTAAAAATCGAAGAGTGATTCCTGGGTACATACATTTCAATAGATAAAAAGGACGATCACCAGGAAATAAAACAACAAAGTTTTAATAAAATAGCCAAGCTTTCGATGGCTCAGAATCTGCCATCATCGTCAGGGTGTAAACCAGTCAATGATGATGGCAGATTCTGAGCCATCAACCCAACAATCCCAGATGGAATCTCCTAAGCATTTTTAGGCAAACTACTTTGTCAGATAGCTCAATCTGTTCACATCTAGAAAAGGGGGGGGGGGAACAGCTGAACTGTAGAGAAGGGAGCAGAAAGCCAGATATATATTTTTTCCAGACTTCCCAAATTTGATAGTATAGGTCAGCCGTCCCCAACCTTTTTGGCTTGGTGGACCGGCAGAGGCGGTGATGGCGAGGTGAGAGAGGGGATGCATGGATGTGCGTGTGTCACTTTCACAAACACAGCTTGGCACGCATGCACGCACCCACCACTTCCACCACCCTTCTCTGAAGAGCCTGTGACCCAACACCGGGCCACAGACCAGGGGTTGGGGACCCCTGATATAGGTAACCTAGATGGACAGAGGATCATTTTAAGTTCCAAAGGAAAGATGAACATTGTTTGGATCTAGCATGCTGCCATAAAAAAACCTCAATAGTTTTGCATCCATGTAATTCTAGAGAGATGAATAGAGAGGCATTACCTAACAATAAATTGGACGTTAGATATTGTTGCATTGGGCACTCTATTGTTTCAGTTAATAATTAACTTGCCCTCCTCTCTCATTACAGTTCAATAGCTACCATCAGTTGATTGCCATGTTCCAAAAAGCTCTCTCAATTTTCCATCCCACCATCACAAAGAAGAATAGGTTACATCTTTCTATTGTGGCTTCTTGTGATGCAGCAGCTTGTATCTAGGTCTGTCGGAACTGAGACCTCACTTTGATTCTCATTGCCTGTTTTTGAGACAAAGGATACGTCTCATAATAACAATAATAATAATATTTTAAATCTGCTCTTTCAAAGAAGCAATCAATACAATAAAGGACCTCGAGTAGAAAACAGAAAATTGAAAAGCTACCCAGATGAAGTTATTGTGTTATCGTCATTGCGCTCTTTCGCTGTTTTTCAAACACATAAAAAGGTTCACTGAACATCGTTCACACATTTTGCTAGACCACAAAACGGTCTGCTTGTTTCTGGATGTTGTGAATCCGGCCACTTTTATTTTGTAAACTACCATTGATAGTTCCGTGCGTTATGAAAACCCAGCCAATTGTGATTGTTTAATAAACCAGAACCAGACAAAGCTGATCTTACCACAAAGTGTGCTGAGTTTGTGTGAATTTTCTAACAGGCTTTGGGAACAGTAACCACATTTGGGGAATAAAAACTGAATCTGTACCTTGAATCTATTTTGGTTGCGCTTGGGAGACAATCTCCCATATATCATTTCCCCCCTCCTTCTTCCTTCTAGTCTCCCAATTACTAGTTAGGTTTGAATTTTAGTTCTATTGAGGTCGCATCAAATATATATGCTAGGTTATATTTTATTCAGCAAAAAAGGTTTTCTTTGAATCTTTTATCCAGTCATTTCTTTTCATGCTTTATTCATCCTCTCTGCTCAGCTGCACTTTGAATATATGCCTATATTTCTCTTTTCCTTCCTTTTTGTAAAAATATGGACAGATATATGGGTGGGAAATGAAAGCTTACAGCAGTGATGGCAAACCTTTTAGAGACCAAATGCCCAAAAACTGGCCCCACCTCTGCTCCACCTCCACCCCGCCTGCCCGCAGGGTCACTCACCGCCTCCAGGGCCTGCCGCAGATCGCCCAGGCAGCCCAGCAGCGCCATGGCGGCCACGCCTTCTGCCCGTGCCCCGCAGCATCAACTGTGCGTGATTGGGCATGAGGGCAGAGTCTTGTCTACGCTGCCTGGCTGCCATGTCCTTGGCTGTGCTGCTCAACGTGGGCCACGCTCGGGGGCAACTCTCCTCTAGGGGGGCTGGTGGTGAGGAGGGGAGCACGAGGGGAGGCGAGGCTGGGGCAACAGCATGTGTGCCCACAGAGAGGGTTCCGAGTGCCGCCTCTGGCACCCGTGCCATAGGTTTGCCACCACTGGCTTACAACCTCTTTTTTGCTCAGCGCTTCTGCTCAACAGAGAGGTGGTCATTTCTCAAGGTGAGCCTTAATTACTTATTTTAATTTGATCACAAACGTGCCCCAATTTGATGGGGGTACAATACGTCTCGACTAGAAACTGTGATGGGATTCAGCCAGTTCGCACCACTTTGGCTGAACCGGTAGCTAATTTTTTGTTGCCCAGGCCCAGAATGGACTTCCGGAAGCGGCATCCACACAGAGAACCAGCGGTTCACATATTTGAATCCCATCACTGCCTAAGTTGCTAAGCAAGGTGGTGCCCAATTTTATGACCCTTTATGCCCCAGTTGTTAAGCAAATCACTGCAATTTAAGTGAATAGTGCTGTTATTAAGCAAGTTCCCTTATTGTTGCAAGCCAGCTGGGCCAGTCTCATCCTCTCAGCCGTAGGATTCACTTAAATGACTGTGGCAAGATCATAAAATGGGGCAAAATTCACTTAACAACCGTCTGGCAAAGCAATAGAAAATTTGGGCTCAACTGTGGTCATAGGCTGAGACTACCTGGACTCTCATATCCAAGTATCAACCAGATTCTTACCCTGCTTGGCCTTTTGAAGATCAAGCAAGATCAGCCACAGGGTTTGCCAAAAGCTACCAGTTCAAACCACAATACAGATCACACACGCACTGCAGCACAATTCTTAAAACTGAGACTCTGATGTGAAATGCTTGAAATATTTATATATAAAAAAGAATAGAGCCGAAGCTGTCTTGTTCTAGGGAACACTTAAACGCGTCTTTGAAAAGTGCTCCTTACATTTCAAATTCCTTTAATAATTTGACAAATAGGAACTCATCCATGTCAATACATTTTGTTCTGCTAGCAAGTGGTAATTAATCCCAAGTGCTCAAGAAAAATTAGAAAGCACATCATTTGTGCTTGAAAGGAATATATATATATATATATATATATATATATATATATAGAGAGAGAGAGAGAGAGAGAGAGAGAGAGAGAGAGAGAGAGAGAGAGAGAGAGAGAGAGAGAGAGAGAGAGAGAGAGAGAGAGAAGGCTGTTGATTCCAAGCAATTAGATGCTTTATGAAAATGAAATGTTTAATAGAGACGTTAAGTTTCTCTAGGGAGAATTATAATTCATGTCAAGTTTATGAGATTCATTGCAAGGAGTCCTCACATCAGCCAAAATCTCTTTTAGCGACACACCAGATTTTGTAATGATCTCTAATATATAGCAGCAACAATACTTTTAACCCTTTCCCTCTTTGAAAGAAATATCAACTGAGGGGGGGGAAAAATATTTGGGGAATGTTGCCAAAGTAAGGAGCACAATATGCGGGGGGGGGGAGAGAATCACATTTATTGCAATGATCACTGGGATTGACATGGTAGTATAGAGGTGGAGCTTTCGCCTCACAATCAGAAAGCTGTGAGTTCAATCCTAGGTAGTGGCAGATATTTCTCTCTCTGGGCGCTAAGAGAACATATCTGCTGTGAACTCCACATAGGCATCAGGAAGGGCATCCAGCCAGTCAACGCTCAAGCTCCATTCAATCGCCCTGACTCCACCCCTTCACAGCATCTTTAAAAGAAAAAAAGTGCAATGATCACTGGGTGCCTGTTTGATAGAAATAGAGATTCCCACCAACTGGAAAAACTAAGATTTCTTTTAGAAGTTGAAGAAGTTTATTTCAGGTTCTAGTGAAGAATCCACACAGTTTGTGTGCAAAAACTTTGCCTAGTCACAAATACAGCAGAGTTAAAGGCCAGATAAAAACCAAACCAAGTAATGGATTTTCCACTCAAACGTAGGAATTGTTTTGCATGTCGCCTTTTTTCCCATGTAGCCTCCAAGAAAACAGAATAGAAGTCTCCGTTGACAAACTAATCCAGATAATGTTGAAGTTCTTTAGAACTTTGCTTAAAAGTTCAGGGCTTGCATTGTTCTCTCCTCTGAGCCTACCCTCAGTTGGAGACATGGTTTTATTTTGGCTCCAAGTTAGCTAGAATGGATTTATATGGGAGTCAACCTGCTCGAAGAACAAGCGGAAGGATGTGAGTTTCCAGCAGCTTTAACTTGTCTTTGTTCCTGCTTTTGTTTGCCTTTAAATAGGCTATTGTAAAGAGAATATTCTCTGCTCGGAATCGGTAGGTTTCTGTAACTCCACTTGCTAATGCAACAAAGAATGTCTTTCAAGACAATCCCCCCAAGAAGTCAATACTGGCATTTCTGTGGATCAGCAAAGCTGGAAACGGCACACAATCTCACTTAGCATTTCAATGGAACTAAAAATTATTCATTTATGTATGTTTTAGTGAGTGTCAGATTAATTAAAGACAATGGATGATGTGAAAACTAACTCCCCATGTCATCCTTCTCTGTTTCTGTCCCATTAAACAATGAGAAGTGTTGACACCTTTGAGGTGGGCTCCAGAGGTCACATTTGACATTTCCAGAAGCTGCATGATATCCGTTGAGTTCATACCAGGCTTTTTTAGTTCCTGTTAGAACAGTCCACAGGTTTCACGTACATCATAAGCACAAGGAAGGTCAACTCGCGTAGCCAACTCTCTGCTAATAATGTCTGTTGCTTTCATCTTCTGAAAGGTGGCTGGCACGCTCTGCTTAACTTCTGTTTGATGAACTTTTGCTTTCATCTCATGGTGGACATGCTTCTTCTAGTAGGTTCTCCCAAATCTGTCTCCCTTCCATTTCCATCCACTGGTTCTGGCTCTGCCGTCTGGGGCAACAGAGAATTTAATGCCTCTACGAATCAGGGAAGGAGATCAACAAACGTAGCATCCCATCTCCTACCGTGGTTACTCAAAAAACTTCAGAAGTCAATATGGACATAAAATAGGCACATACTTCCCTTACTCTACAAAATGGTCAGACCTCTCTTTATAGACCAGGGGGTTTTCAAACTTGGCCCTTGTGGATTTCAACTCCCACAATTCCTCAGCCAGGCACGCTGGTGGAGGAATTCTAGGAGTTGAAGTCCACAAGTCATAAAAGGGCCAAGTTTGAAGACCCCTGTTATAGACACTGAGATTAGCGGCCTTCAATGCCAATGCTTGTTCTGCAGATGAAGGTTGCATGGTTTGAACCAACAATCCTTAATAACCTTTTCAAGCTAAGGAGAATTCTTAACACACAGGACAAGGCTGGAAAGGTTTATCTCAAACCATCTAATAATATTACTGTCAATGGCTGCATTAAATGGGCCCTCTAGCAGGACAAACAATATAGTGACTAACAAAAGAGAATATTTATAAGGTAATATATGGGATCCTTGGTGCTCTCTGAGCTGGGTTATTTTCTTGCAGACGTTTCTTTACCCAACTAGGTAGCATCATCAAGGCTAGAAGGCAGTGAGGCTTGCTCTCTTGTTATATACATGTGGCTTGCCCTGTTAGTGTTTCTTGGTGTGTCCTTGGTGGTGCTTTGATTGGGCTGTTGTTTACCGGTTATTTGCCTGAGCTGACAGTTCCTTGATTGGAATGTTGTTTACTACTTGATTGTTGGTCTAGTATTAATCTTGGTGTTAATCTCTGCTTATCTGGGGGTAACTTTCAGGATCTTTTCCCAGAGAGGGCTCGGTGACTTGATCAAGTAAAATATCCAGGCTGTAATTAATTCCACTTGCCAACATTTCTCATTCCCAAGGCATCAGTTTGCAGTCTTTTTTTTTTAAAGCCTGCAATTCAGTCATCTGCCACTCAGCTTTACACTTTACTGGTGGGGTGGGGTGGGGGAAGCACAAGAAATTTACTCCCTTCCAGTCAACCAGTTTTCTAGAAATGACAGGAGCAGCCGAGTTGCCAGCACTGCAGTAAATAAACCCACTTGGGAGCAAAAGATTAATTTATCATACGTAGTCCAAGGAAGGCAGATAGGGAATGAGTGTGATAGATTTTCTCCAGCCATTTAATTAAATTTAGACGTTACTAATAAAAGTGTGTTATTTCTCAGGTTGGTAAAGCCTTGGATACAATCATTTCAAGAAGCTGAAACCAACCTCCTTACAAAGCTAGTGGTCTGTGGGCCTTCTTTGTCTTGCAAAGAACAAACTTGGGAATATTTAAATGGCTAGTAGGATGGAATCTTCCAGAAAGACTTCTACAGAGGATCACTTAGTTTAGAAAAGATGCTACATAAATCATTGCATTTTGCAAGGTGATGGATGGACATCATTTGTATTCCGCATGAGTCGGCATACCGTTATACTATAAATAAAGCATTGAAGCTGAAAGAAAGAAAACAACAGGATGTTATTCCATTCAAAAAAGCACTCACCAATTGGCTACATAAATTGCTGATGATTTATATGATTTAAATTGCTTCACAGGATGAATGTGAAGGAAAGGGGGAGGAGTTAGCTTCTTTTTTAATCCACAGTTTCTTCAGTCTGCAAGTTCGCTCCACAATAAATAAAAGACTTAACAATCTACCTTACAAACACATATACACACACACACAGCACAAAGAGGCTGAGAGCATTTTGACAACTGGGATCAAACTAACACTCCATCTGGTGTCCTTCAGATGAGATAGACTACAGCTTCATTTATTCGCAGCCAGAAGAGTGGCTTTGGGTAAAGTAAGCTGTAGTCCATCCCCTTTGTAGAAGACCACCTTAGGTGTTGAGTGTCACTCAAGCAAGAAAAGTCACAGAATAAAGATACTAACACCAACATTTCACATCTCCTTTTTTTTCCAGACAGAGACCCAAACCACTATACAACCTCAATTGGGCAACCTGAGAATGGAATGGGGTAGGGTAGGGTAGGGTAGGGTAGGGTAGAATAGAATAGAATTCTTTATTGGCCAAGTGCGATTGGATACACAATACCATCATCATGATGAGTTTAAAATGATAGAACAGCCTACTAAATAATATTATCTCCAGATATATTTGAACATTTTTTTAATGAAGATGTGCACTTGAATCTAATTGGGGAACAAAACTAAGTCCCTGATTAAAAATGCATCTGAAGCCAGGAGCCTCCAACTCTATTGATAATTTAACCAGATGGATTAGTCTGAAAGGAACTATTTTGAAATGCATGTGATTTTTATGCAGTTCACATTGCCACTCTTTTCTCCCCTCCTTCCCCCTCCCCTCTCTAACACATGCCCACGCACACCACATAAGCTCATACTCAAACTTGTTTGAAACAGAAAAGGAATACAACTGGCAGTGCTTTAACAGAATCCAGAGAGTTGCTTCTCATGCTTTGCAACATCTGTGTCCAAAAGGCAGCGGTACAGCTATGGGGACAACAGAAAAGGACAGCAAACTTTGAAAAAAGACATGAGCAGCCAAAGAATGGAACACCAAATTGGTAATTTGGTCTCCCTTTTTCTCCCTCTCCCCCCAGAAATCTTTCCTGAGAGAAACAATGGTTATTATCTGCCTTGCTTTTGTGGTTTTTTTCTTTCTGATGCTCTCTTTTATTCTATCTTTTGTCCCTTCTCCTAATTTTCTGTCTTCTGCTTCTAGGAACACAGTCTTGATTTATATGCTCAGGCAGCCTATAGCTTCACCTTTTCTCCAACAATTGATATCCCCTGCTAAGGAATGAATCTATGCATGAATAACTGCCGTAATAACAACTACCAGTTGTTCTGACTTTCCAGCCTGTTATTTATACTCAAAGTAATACAACAATAATGCTAATGTGTTTTGTCTCTTCATCCTGCAGCTATGTCTGAGGGAACTCAACTGGGACTGAATTTGTCCACCTATCTGGGCAATGGATGTATGACTGCTGCAGAACATCGCTTTCAGCACCATGGACAGTTCTCAGCCCCCATCACTATCCTGCTGGCGATCCTCATGGGACTCCTAGTGTTGGTCACTGTCCTGGGCAACGCGTTGGTCATCTTGGCATTTGTGGTGGATAAAAGCCTACGGACCCAGGGGAACTTCTTCTTCCTGAACTTGGCCCTGGCAGATTTTTTAGTGGGTGAGTGAAGCCTCCGGGAAATGAGCCAAGCCAGGGGAAAGTAAAAGATTGGAGGGGGGTTGTCCAGGATAAGTTGGACAGTTGGTTTCTCTCTAAGAGCTCAAAGCTCTTAGAGAGGGCAAAGGAAAGAAGTCTTCCTTCATTGTATCCCAAGAGAAAGCATTGTATGAGGTAGATTGAACTGAGTAATAAACAGAGTTCACACTTCTTGGGTGTTTACTTAACCAGATGGTGTTGACTAATACAACAGCATTTAGCAATAGCATTTAGGTTTAACATACCGGCCCATGGCACTTTACAGTACTCTCTGGGTAGTTTACAATGTCAAAACATTATTTGCGTATTGCCCCCAGAGGTCTGGGTCCTCATTTCACCAACCTTGGAAGGATAAAAGGTTGAGTCAACCTTGAGGCCTGTCAGGACTGAACTCCAGGCTGTGGCCAGTTTGCCTGCAATACTGCATTTTAACCACTGTGCCACTAACGTGCAATGGTTTGGCTGGGCTGGGTTTACATAGGACTCCAAACCAAATCCCAAGTTGTGATGAGTTTTTGAAATTAGCATAACTAGGATGAAAGAGAACATGATCCAAACTCTCAATGGCAATGATAAAGCTGACGGGCTGGCCTTGAGTCAGCCATTGCATAGGTTGGTTGTGACGAGACTTCGCGTTGATCCAATATGTTTAAACTGATTGTTGAATTAACCCATTTGTGGATTCACACAATACAATGAACTGTGAACCAACCAACATGAGCTGGGTTTACACAGCACATTAAGCCACAAAATAATGAACCAGGCTTCCCACTAAACCAAACTTTACAAGGCTGTGTAGATACAACCCCTGGGTTTGTGATTTGGTTAAATGTGTTCTGTGTACAAAGTCCTTGTGGAAGAGAGATCATTGCAAGTTGCCTTGTGTTCTTCAGAGGAAAGTCTCAGCACATATATAAATACTGTGTAAAAATGAATAAATGTGGCACAGAAGGCAAAAATCAAAGATTTTGGAATACAAAGAATAACGGCAGTGAAAACAATGTGTAGTTCTGTTGACATGGCAACTGCAGAGTTTTATCACTTTCTGGCTCAGTTTATATTCATTTTTTTTAAAAAAAGGAATTTACTTCACAGGGATAGCATGTGCACAAAGAAAAGAAAAAGGCATTGTTGCTCGTGGGCTACAAATGAGAATTTAGTTAATATCATAGTGGCAAAACTCCTAGCTTAGAGATACAATGGCATTAATTTTTCTTCCTCTCAGTTAAGGAATGAAAGGTGGCTTTTCATGTGGAATCTAAAGAAAGTGGAGAAGGGGGCAGCTACAATTCCCAACTGCTCTCCGGCATCCATTTAAACCTAGAGTCCCCAAACTAGGCAAACTGAACTTATTTACATTTGAAAGGAGGACTTTAAGAGATAGAATTTGCTCATTAGAGAGCTGAGACAAAAAAATATCAGTTGCATCTCTTGAAAAGCTGGATTGCATGCCTTTGACTGGGAGATTTCAGTGCACTCTTTTTAACATTTAAAATCAGAGAGGCAGGGGAAGGAAGGAAGGAAGGAAGGAAGGAAGGAAGGAAGGAAGGAAGGAAGGAAGGAAGGAAGGAAGGAAGGGAGGGAGGGAGTTGAATGAGATAATCTTTGCATTCCTTTCCAACTCTTCATTTCTATGAAATAATGCCCAATCTCATCCGATATGTGACCGTACCATGCTTGTTGTTAACAATTTGGCCTCAGCTTATGACTGTCTCACCAACCTTGTTTCCTTTGGTCTGTGCTCCCAGGTGGATTTTGTATTCCCCTTTACATCCCGTATATACTGACCGATGAATGGAAATTTGGAAAAGGCCTGTGTAAGCTCTGGTTAGTGGTCGATTACCTCGTCTGCACAGCCTCTGGATTCAACATTGTCTTGATCAGTTTTGACCGATTCATCTCCGTAACAAGGGCGGTAAGAAACATTGCTTTCCATGGGCTTCTGATATCTCCAGCCCCTGGCGCCTTCTCAGAATTCAAGTGCCACCTGCTTCAACTCTAGGCACGTGACACAAAGCCACACATTCATCTGGGCAACCAACCAACTGCAACTAAATAAGTCAAACTGCTATGAACTGTAATGCTTGCCCGGAGCCTTGCTTAGCTAACTGATGGCTTCTAGATATTTTAGAAAACATTACCATGAGCTACAACTAGTTACCTATATTTTATCCTTAGCAGATTGAAGGGACTTGTTCCTTCTCCCAACATTTTCTTACTCATTGTCTTTCTGACATCATCACACAGTTCTTCTCCTATAAGTGACCCATGACATGGCAACCACGGTCTTTTCCTTCTTGAAGCATAAAACAATATTCTGAAACCCCAAGACCAATTTCAAGAAGGCCAATCCATGCTGGCTAGGGAATTCTGGAAGTTGAAGTCCACAAGTCTTAAGAGTTGCCAAGCTTGGACACCCCTACACTAGTCAAAACTTTCCTCAACATCACACTAAAGGGAAACATTGAACTTGTCCACACATGAAGTCATAGCGTTATCTATTTAATGATGGCTTTTTAAATCAACTCCAACTCCATAGATACATGCAACACAGTCAGCATAAGACACTTAGCATGGCCTCAAAAACTGTAGTAAGATGTCAAAAAGGAAACCACGTTGTTGGTATTCACACATCACACTAAAGCAGCGGTTCTCAACCTATGGGTCGCGACCCCATTTGGGGTCGATCGACCATTTTTCGGGGGTCGCCAAAGGTGGCGATCCACCATTTTTCGCGGCGCCGTGCACGCGCGCCGCATACGGGGGCGCCACCGCGCATGCGCGTCGCGCATGGGGGCACTGCCGTGCACGCGCGTCGCGCATGGGGGCGCTGCCGTGCACGCGCGTCGCGCATGGGGGCGTTGCCGTGCACGCGCATCGGGCCGCCGCGCATGCGCGTCGCGCATGGGGCACCGCACATGTGTGCTGCGCATTGGGGCCCCGCCCCCATGCGCACGGCGCCACGCATGCACAGAACATTTGTGTGACGGGGGTCGCCGTCACACAAACGTTGAGAAGCACTGCACTAAAGAAATCCATACATGTAGATTTCTTGGCTTGACTTCCTAAATTGTGGAGAACTAGAGCTATGTAAATCAGTTTTAGTGTAGCATGTGGTGGAAAAAAATGGCAATTGTGCTCCATTCAACAAGTGTGGTAAAGCAAAGCATAGCTTGGTATATAGTATGTGAACCAGATCTACAACTTGGCATGATAGTCCAGGTCAGGAGAAGGTTTAACTGTGAAAGTCCAAGAGTGAAAACCTGTGGATGGCCATCAACTATGGAAATAGCTGTTCCTTTGAGTTTTCCATCTGACAAATAAGCTTTTCATAATAATTAGATTTCTACCTCTATTATAGGATCTAATCAGGGTGAGCCTGAGGGAGGGGTCAAACATATCATAAGTCTCAAGTCCCTTTGCACCCACAAGAAGTCTAAGTCCACCTTGAATTCTGTTAACTCTTATCTACCGCCAATTTGTCTTGACCGTTAGTAGTTCAGATATTTGTAGAGAGCATTAGTATACAATAAACCTATATATTCATTTGAACTGCCTGATTTCTTGGGCTTGACATCTACTTTTTCTTCTAGGTGAGCTACAGAGTTCAGAAAGGGATGACCAAAACCACAGTGGTGAAGATGGTAATGGTGTGGATTGCAGCATTTCTCCTTTATGGTCCAGCCATTATCAGCTGGGAGTACATAGCCCAACAAAGCATCATCCCTGAGAACAAGTGTTACGCCGAGTTCCACTACAACTGGTACTTCCTCATGATTGCCTCCACCATTGAGTTCTTCACACCATTCATCAGTGTCACCTACTTCAACTTAAGCATCTATTTCAACATTCGCAAGCGGACACAGGTCGGAAGTGAGAGCTCCTCAGCAGCCCAAAAGGACTGTGAACTTTTTTGCTGCAGGAAGAAACGAGAGCATGCCATAGTTTTCACAAAAAGAAGGGACAAAAGGAACGAAAAGGTGAACAGCTTCACCCCTAGCAAGCCTGCTGTGGGGAGGCTCAGCATCCATAACCTCCAGACACACTCAGTAGAGCTTAACATCAATCAAGACTTTCCACCTTGGCAGGTAGACATTCAGACTAAATCACCGTGGGGTGGTGTCTACAAAGCTCTAGAGAACATATCCAGCACCACACGGAAAGCAGAGGTGGCCAATACCGCAGCTAGCCGGTTTAGGCTTTCCAGAGATAAGAAAATAGCCAAATCTTTAGCCATTGTTGTCTGCATCTTTGCGGTATGTTGGGCACCCTACACCCTTCTAATGATCATCAGAGCTGGTTGTCATGGGAGATGCATCCACAATGATCTCTATGAAGTATCGTTTTGGCTACTGTGGTTGAATTCAGCTATTAATCCCGTATTATATCCTTTGTGCCACATCAGTTTCAGGAAAGCCTTTTATAAATTGCTCTGCCCAGCCAAAGCAAAAATCCACCCCAATATTTTTACGTGAGAGAGAACATTGAAGAGATGTTTCTGCCTAGATACGTTTGACATAGAACCACTGAGCATGAACTTGTCCTCCAAGTATGAAAGAAAAATTCAAATGTTCTATTCCGAGAATGGAGAAAGCTCAATCTAGATTTTAGAAAGTGCAAGAATTTACAGTACTTTGCAGTGCTTATGTATGCAAATGAGGACTTATTTATTCTCTGGTACCTAAGCTTAGCACGCTTTGTAAATTCCCAACCAAATCCTTCTTAAGAAATAATGTAATTCTGATAAGGCAATTTAACTAGGGGACATTGTACACTTGTTTTGAAGTAATTGCACATTTAAAAAAAAGGCAGTTTCTTTTTGCCTGTAAGGGTTTTTGTACTGATGTGAATTTTTTTTTCTTCTAAGAATTACTTGTCCACTTTATATTGCAGAAAACACAGTGCAATGGAGCATCTCCCACTAGATGTTCTAGTTTGTGGGTGGACCTTGCTCATGAGCGGAGGTGCTTTCCCAAGGATTACTCATAGTTCTAAAGAATTATTCCAACTTGGCAAAATGCCACTCATAAGCAAAGTTAAAAGTCAAAGCTCATCTCCATTTCAAGGCCATTGAGTCAGCACTGTCCAAAGACATGTCTGCCAGCATGACATCACGGAACGCTGTTACCTTCCCACTAAAGTGCTACCTATTTATCGACTCACATTTGCACACTTTCCAACTGCTAGGCTGGCAGGAGCTGAGGTGAGGATGGGAACTCGCGCAGTTGCCTGGAGCTTGAATCTTGAACCTGGGCTGCCGACTTTCCAGCCTACAAGGCCAGTGTCTTGACCGCTACCGCACTGCCCTATTCATAAGCAAACCTGCTGCAAAAGCTGGGTCAAAAAGTAAGATGGATTTCATCAGGCAATTTCAAGTCAACACACCAAGCCGTAACTTATTGAAGGCATAGCTTCACACATGTGAAATCAGCCACGGTTGCTATGCCAGCACTCTTAATACAGTCATCAATTGCAGTGTCCTTTTAAAAAGAGCTAGTATTATTATTAAATGCAACTGGAGAGAGTGGAGGCCATACCCATTAATAGCAACTTTATTGTTATACTAGCACAAATTAAGGATACAGATTGTGTTTCCCCCTAATTTGACAGTACTGAAGGTTATATACTCTATAGACCACCATTTGTTTTGAATCTTCTTACTATTATCTTGATAAATATGCCCTGTGCGCTGTACTGAACCCTCACTGTATGTCACTGAGTCCCCATATGCAAAATATAACTTTCTTGGTTTAATTTCTTTCCTTTTTTTAAAAAGAACGGTGCTTTATAACTCCAAATACATGCATGAAGATATTCTGAGGGGGGGAATGGGGGGGGGGAAATCCGACAGAACTCTTGACAAATATGAAAAAAAAGAAGAAAGTGGAATCTGGCAGACAAGAAAATGAAACAATGCTATTTAAAAAAAAATAGTCCACAACCTTAGTTAACACTTGCAAATGGAAAGGTGGATTAGAGATTATATGGCTTTGGGGCGAAGACGTGAGGACAGAAGAGAGAAAAATCAGAACACGAGGGAGGCGGGGAAGGGAGGCGAGAGGTACACACCACGTGGAATTTTAGAAGAATGGATTCAGTCATGCTAATTTTCAATTGGCCTGCTAGTCCATATCTTGGGAATTCTGACAGGAATATTTAAACCCCAAATGCTTGGAAGAAGCAGCCTGGAACACATTTGCACATTCACACAAGAAGTGTGAACCGAAAGCCTATCTTGGCACTCCCCAAAGGCACAAAAGTCTATGATCTCTAATACAAGAAGAATGATGAGAACAAAATGCCGTGTATGTGTGTGTGTGTGTGTGTGTGTGTTGTACATGGAAAGACAGAGGACAAGGGCCTACAGAACGGGACCGGGGGTGAGTGGGTGGGGTTGTCATTTGTTTAAATGACCAGTCCTTCATAGATTGGCCCCTCTGATTCGGGGGATTCCCTCCTCAAGCGCAAATGCTCCAGTGTGTTCTGAAAATGTTTGTTGATCTGTTCTGTCTCCTCGGTCGATTCGAGATTAGGAAGGTCTTCCCGGATTTTTTGAATGAGCTGATTCAACACCTGAATTGTCACCTATATTTAAAAAGAGAGGGGTGTCAAACAGACGGGGTTTACACACTGCATGATCTGGTCCGCTGCAAGACCAGCCTGATGCCGAACAGCGTCTCCCAGCATCCTCCATTTCTTGTCCACACCGATAGGGACAGCTGGGAATTGTTGCTGAGCGACAATTGAAAAAAAGAGGCAAATCATACGATCACAACTAAATATAGGACTGCAACTCTTGAAACTAGAGCAGTGGTTCTCAACTTGTGGGTCAGGACCCCATTTGGGGTCGAACAACCATTTCATGGGGGTCGCCAAACAACGCAGTCCGCCATTTTTCCCCCCTTTTCCTTAGCTGTGCTACTCCCTTTTATTCTATTGGCTTTTGAAAGCCAATAGAATAGACTCTCTTGAATAGAGTCTAATTCTATTGGCTTTCAAAAGCCAATAGGAATTGTCCAGGCTGTCTCTGCCCTGCTGAGCCCACCAAAAGTCCCATTCTACAAACGGTGCTGCACCAGTTGAGTAGTCCTCGACTTACGACTGGTTGAATAGTCCTCGACTTACAACCGGTTGGGGGTCGCGGCATTAAAAAGGTTGAGAACCACTGATCTAGAGGTTCGCAGAATTTTTCAGTGCCCATTCATCCAACGGTCAATCTGATATTAGATTTTAGCAATTTAATTGAGGAGAGAAGACCTCAAGAGGGTTATGAAGATTCAAGATCATAATGAGGGTCCATCACTTAATCTCAAATCTCTAATTCGCTAACCCAAAAAACTCTCCTTTTTCAACTTCACATATGCACTGCATATTCAGAGCACTCCCATGATAGAAAAGCTGCTGGGAAATGAGATGGCCACCGTCCCTTCCTGCCACTGCAGAGAAATAAAGGACCATAGATTAAGTGTAACATGTAGTCTGACCTCTGTCAGACAAGGCTGCGCTATTGATAACAACTGGGCTTCAGACAAAGAAGGCACAGTGCTAAAGGAAACTCCACATTTGAATTTATCATCTGCCGAGCACCCTTACATTGTAAGAGATAATTAGATATTTAATTACAAGTAGTCCTCAACTTACAACCATAATTAAGCCCAAAACTTTTGTTGTTAATTGAGACAACAATTAATTTGTTAAGTGAGTTTTGCCCCATTTTACATTTCATGCCATATTTGTTAAGTGAATCACTGCAGTTAAGTTAGTAACTCCCCCACTGACTGCTTCTCAGAGATTGCACGACCCCAGGACAGTGCAGCCGTCATAAAGACGAGTCAGTTGCCAAGCATCTGAATTTTGATCATGTGACCGTGGGAATGCTACCAGGGTTGTAAGCGTGAAGAACGGTCCTAAGTCACTTTTTTCAGTGCTGTTGTCATTTTGAACGGTCACTAAATGAACTGTTGTAAGTTGAGGACTGCCTGTAATTTTAATGTAAGTCAAAAGATTGCCTCCTTCTGTTGTTGGATGGAGGGGGAGAAGAACTTCCCTTCTTTTTTTGGTCTCATTAAAGTTTCTATTCTGATGGAAACTTTGAAGAGATTCTCGTAAAAATATTGAGGGTGATTGGGGAGGGCGGGGGGGGGGGGGATAGATTTTACATATCTGCACAAAACACAAAGTGCTGCTCCTTACCGCCTCGTTCTCTTTTTCGTAAAAGTAGATATATCTGTTTAAAATTTCTATGAAGAGTTGAACTTGCAGAGAGGGATCCATGCATTGGTTGGCTATCTTCAGCGCCTTTTTCAAGCATTCCATGACCCTCTTACCTCCATGGAGCTAAGCAACAAGACCGGGGGAAAAAGAAGGGATCAGAATTCCCCACATCAACACATTTATACAATGATTTTCCACAGATGCAAATCGCACGGCTAACGTTTATTCATTTAGCTGGTTTAGGAAGGATGAAGGAATTCACAAAAATTCCAAAGGAAATGCAGTTGTATGTGCACCTCTTGTACATCGATGCCGGTTGATTTTGCCTCTGTATTCCTTCCAGAACCCTGCCAATATATGCCAAGGCTAAATTTCTCCTTAACCCAGACATTAATCCCATCATACAGTGTTTTCCGAATCTGGTTAACATTAAGACGTGTGGACTTCAAGTTCTGGAATTCCCCAGACCAGCATCCCCTCCAAAATAGTCCAGGCCAGGAAATCAAAAACCAAGAACCAAATTCTACCTTTATTGTGAGAATACAGCAGCAGAATGTTTCAAGTCTTGAAAACGCTTCCCCCTCCCCTGAATTTACTTTCCAAAGAACTAGGGAGGGTCCTTCCTGGGATGCTCTCTCCACCCCAATACCTTCTGTGGACTAGTTCTTATCTCTTGTCTGGACTGCAGCTGCTTCCTGCCGTCTCTGTTATTCTCACAGCTCATTATAGAGGACCCTTTCCCAAGTCTTGGGCTGGCCTTACCTCTTCCCCATTCTTGTCTGTGTTCCGCCCAGACCAGAAGAGATGGGCGCAGGTGCTCACGGCTCGGCACTGATCTGGCTTCTTCAGCAATTTTGAAGCTGCCAGCGCGCACTGAGTTCTCAAGGGCTCGTGGTTCTCCTCGCCAAAGCACTTCATCCGTTCAAACGTCCCAATTATCAGCGTGATTGCAGCCAGCTGGGCTTTTGAATCACTGATTTCATCTTCATAGAGAGAAAATGCCTGATTCAGAGAAGGAATATGGGCAGAGGAAATAGGAGAGAGAGAGAGAGAGAGAGAGAGAGAGAAGGAGAAGCGTTATGCACTATATTCTTATTTGCTTTTCTCAGCTCCTCTTTTGAAAGTTAACAAACAAGTATTTCAGCAACCAGTGGATCAGGTTAAGCACTTTCCACAAGATACAGAACTGTTAAAGATCACCATTCCCAACCAACTGGGGCTACTCGGGAGAAGTACGCTGAGAAACAATTAGGCCTAGGTGATTTTTCTACTTGCTATTTGAATTCTTCCTCCCCAAATAAAACAGGAAACAGAGATCACGAGCTGATAACTAACATCTTGCACGCAGACCGTGTCATGCTTGATCCTCGCCACCTGAATTAAAGGTTCTCTGTGTAAACACTGTAGAGACTCATGTCAGTTTTTTGTGGGATGTGGGCACCAAATCTTTAGGGTATGGTTTGTTTTGCCAGGAGTTACTGGAAAAATTAGTTATCAACCACATTCACAGGTTTCAACTGGTGGCCATTGCTTAACAACTGCCCTGTTTAGCATCCGTTTGAAAGCTAGGACGATGCTGCAAAAGTAACTTTTATGACCAGTCCTCGCACTTACAACCACTGCAGCATCCCATGGTCACGTGATCACCATTTGCTCACTTCACAGCTGACGTCTGACAAGCAGAGTTAATGGAGAAGCGGGGCAGTAAAATCACAAATTGTGGTCACGCGTTGTTTTAACAAGCACACTTAGAGACGGAGTTGCTTGTCCCAGTGGTGGTGATTAAGCGAGGATTGCCTGTATACACTGTGAACCACGGGATACAAAACATACTTGCTAGTTTCACAACAACAGGCCAAACCACAATCAAGCCAATGACATGCAGGGCTTGGGTAATCAGTAAAACGTAAGCCTAGATTTTGTCTTACATGTTCAACCTCTTCTTTACTGTAGCAGAAAAGTTTCCAAGCTGGAAATACACCCACTATGAAATTATAACTGTCGCTCATGTCCTCTGCTTTCAGAAATGTTTTTTTTTTTAGTACCTTGAATACTGATTTTAAGTTATTCTAGTAATACCTTTATCTTAAACAGTTGTAATGTTTGTGTTTTTGTCATTCTCGCGACGACATTCAGAAAGATACCAAGGAAAAATAAAGGAGGGGAGGTGCCTCAAAAAAAAAAAAAGGAAAAAGATCTTCTCGACTTCACCTGAGACATGAATTCATAGGCCACTGTCTCGTGGTTTTCAAAGCCAATTTCTCCTGCGGCTAAAGCTCCCTGAAGGAAGAGGCGGAGGGGCAGTTCCGCCAACTCGGCTTTAATCAAAGCGCTGATAGTCTGGTGAGCAAAAGTGAAGATCTTCTGGCATTTCTTTTCCCACTTGTCATCCTTGGGGGGGGGGGGGAAAGGGAGCAAAGCAGGAAGAAATCAGCCCAGACGGGAAAGAACAAAATTTACATTCTTCTGTTTAAAACTCTGTTATCAAATTCTACCTAGATCTGCAGCCTAAAGAAACGGGGGCAAGCACACACAAAACAAATAATCTCTTTTTTCCCCCAATGTACAGTTTTAAGATTTCAGACTATCCAGTTCAGTCTGATCAGAGTAAAGCTTAGAGCAGTGTTTGCCAACCCTGGTAACTTTAAGATGGGTGGACTTCAACTCCATATGTTAAAGTTGACACGATTAGCAAACAATGGTTTACTTTCACCCCATTTATTCCATACTGCACCAAATTTAGGGACAGGGATTTAATTTATTCCCTTTCACTGGTCAAAACTTTCTCACAGTCCCAGACCCATACAATTTGCCATTTCTTTGTTTTCACAGATAGTCCTCAACTTACAACAGTTCATTTAGTGACCATTCAAAGTTACAGAGGCACCGCAAAAAGTGACTTAGGACCATTTTTCACACTTAACGACCGTTGCAGCATCCCCAGAGTCACGTCCTTAAAATTCAGACTCTTGGCAACTGACTCCTACTTATGACGGTTGCAGTGTCCTGGGGTCATGTGATCCCCTTTTGTGACCTTCTGACAAACAAAGTCAAATGGGGAAGCCGGATTCACTTAACAACCGGGTTAACTAACTGGCAAGAAAGGTCATAAAGTGGGGGGGAACTCACTTAACAAATGACTCAGTTAGCAACAGAAACGTTGGGCTCAATTGTGCTCGTAGGTCGAGGCCTATCTGTATTCTGCCATTTGCCAGTCGATCCCTTTTAGCTTAAGCAGCCCGCGAAGTAAAACACACCACGTACACATCCACTCACCGCCTTCGCGTTCTCCTTATAGCGAAATGCAAGCTGATAGGCAGCAAACACCAACGGCGGCAACGTGAAGCGGATGCGCTGGTTCCCACCGGCCCCAAAGTGTTTCCGCGCTGTGTTTAAAATCTAAAATGTGCAACAGTTCCCGTGTTGAATATCACGAGAGACATATCACAAAGAAACAGCCTAACTCAGTGGTGGCGAAACCTTTTAGAGACCGAGTGCCCAAACTGCAACCCAAAACCCACTTATGCACTGCTGGGTGCCGGGTGGGCGTGGCCACCAAGTGGGCGTGGCCACCGAGCTGTCGGCTTGTGCTCGCTCATTCGCTCGCTGTCCGCTCCGACTCGTGCTCGCTCTCAAGCTGTCTGCAGCAAATGCTGCTTCCGCAGAAAGTTACTCCTTTTATAGCCTCTCACCTATTCCTGAACTGCGCACGCGCGGAGGAGAGAGCACCTTGGCCCAGCAATGGCTCGCGTGCCACCAGATACGGCTCTGGGTGCCGCCTGTGGCACGCGTGCCATAGGTTTGCCACCACAGGTCTAACTCATAAACCAGCATGGTCACAGTAACTGTGGACCAAATTAGCCAAGAGTTTCCCTGAGGTAAGATGGGCAGCTGATAAATCAGGGACTGAGAATGAGGGAGAGAGTGTGAGGGAGAGAGAGAGAGAGTGTGAGAGAGAAAGGGGGAGAGAGGGAGGGAGAGAGTGTGTGAGGGAGGGAGAGGGGGAGAGAGAGAGAGAGAGAGAGAGGGAGGGGGGGGCTGAAAGGGGGAAGGAGAGAGGGAGAGGAGGAAGGAGAGAGGGAGAGAGAGAAGGCCTGAAAGGGAGAGAGTGTGTGAGGGAGGGAGAGGGGGAGGGAGGGAGGGAGAGATGGAGAGGGAGAGGGAGAGAGGGGAGAGAGAGAGAGAGAGAGAGAGAGAGAGAGAGAAGGCCTGCCTAGAATCCCTATAGAAAGCTGGGACAACCAAACAATAAAAAATTCTAATGTACTGAATTTTGTTCTGGCTACCTCAAAATTGCTTCCTTTTGGCATGCTGGATCCCCACTTCCTTGACTAACGTAATGCCCAGAGATGAAGGAAAGGGAAGGGTGATGGTTCAGTTATGGAAGGAAGATCCAAGTGCCTCGGAAGGCTGCCATACCAGATACTGCTGATTGGGGTCTTCTGAACGAAGCAGGTGGATAAACCTGCCTACAAGACCCTGTTCGTCAGCCATGTCTTCAGGGTCTGGATCTTCGGCCGGCTGGTCTGGCTGGTCCTGAATTAGCGTCGATACCAGGTTCATGATGGCATCTACCTAGAAACGGCAAACCACATTCGGGTCAAGGATGGCTCCTAGAGGAAAAGAACGCCAGCTTGGCTTGGAACTGCTGGTGGGACAGCATTTACCCATTTTGTTTCCTCCCTGCTGGATCAGCACAAGATGGAGCTCAAAGGAGACAGTGAAGGGAGCTCTCTGCACATGGAGCCCCTTGCAGAAAGGAAAATAATTTCCAGTCGTGCCCACCACTCCAGAGATTTCAGCTGCAATGAATTCTGGGCAACAGGCTCGGAAACGCAATTTTTAGGGGTCAGAACAACTTCAAGCCTATTTCAATGAACTCTGCTTTGAACGGTTGTTTTCTAGCAATTTGTAAGGACTGTGGTTGGAATGCAGCATTGCAGGCAAATTCTGCCCACTGCCAGCAGTTCGAGCCTGACGGAGCTCAGCATTGACTTGGCCTTCCATGCTTCCGAGGTTGGTAAAATGAGGACCCAGATTGTTGGGGCAAAAGGCTGGCTCCGTAAACTGTGTAGAGAGGGCTGTAAAGCACTGTGAAGCGGTATATAAGTCTTAAGTGTTATTGCTAATTTGTTTTATTGGTGCTTGTTTTTCAGGGTGCTATTGCCTTCCTTTCTAGTTCCTTCAAGAAGAGTGTTGTGATTCTGTGCCAGCCTGTGCTCCCCACAGCTGAGTCGGAGGAATCTGAGGAGGAGGTGGAGGAGGCTTTTGGGGGGCCATCAGAGCCAGAGGGAGACTCTGAAGTAGGACTCAGTTGGATGCAGAGCCTGGACCTCCAGTCATGTTTCTGATGAAGCTCAGCTGGGTGAGGAGCATGAATCAGACTTGGAAGAATCACAACAGATGGAATTGTTAATTGATGCATGCAGGCGGCGTCAATTAGCCAGAGTAAAGCAACAGAGGTCAATGAAGCACCTGCAAAGTAAGAAGAAACGGCAAGGGGAGGCACCGCCTTAGGACTGCTAATTAAAGGGAGGAGGTGTGGGTGGTGCTGGTTGCTGAAGGCAACACTTTGAAAACCTCCGTCTTGGAATCTTGATCTATGACTTCTCTTGTGATTTCTTGTGTGTTTTTCATCGTGCTCTTTTGGACTTAAGTTTGCTGTATTTGACAGGTTTGTCTACAATATTAAAAGGGGGTTTCGTTTTTATTTGCAAGTCTCCAGCCTATTGCAGTAGCAGGGGTTTTGTCCTTGTGAAGTTAACAAGGACGACAATAGGCTGGAACAGAACAAAGAGGAACTGCCCAAGCGCAACCATCTTCCCCCTTTCCCATTCCACTTAATAATACAAATGAGCACTCGTTCCCGAGAGTTCCCTACCTGGTCTTGGGAGATGATTTCTGTGTTGTAATCCAGCACGTTGCTAAGCACATAGCAACTCATGCTCTTTCTGGACTCATAGTCGAAGTACTCAAACAAAGGGTGGAAATGCTTCAGTTTCAGGACAGTGAGAACGTTGTTGTAGGTATCAACAGGAATCTTCAAGAGTCTCATTAGTTCCTTTGAAACAGCGCTGCTGGTTGCAATGCTGAAAGGACAAGAGTGGGTGGTCAGTGAGGGTCGCCAGTGCTTTCGCTTCTTAATTTACAGGGAGATTCTTTAGACAAGAACTGGCAGAAATCAATCTCTATCACACCAAAAGCCAGGCCTCTCAATTCTATCACAGACCAGGTAAAGGCACTTCATTTGAAGTGTCAGATGGTGCAGGAATTTATTTTGCTTCTCCATCCAGGAGAGATTTTGCACAAGGCCAAGAAATTTGCATCAACTTACTGCTCCAGGTTAAGCTTGTTGAAAATCTCCACGGTTGTCTCCAATACTTTGTCCACATAGTCAACGCGATCTGGGTAACACTTCATCGCCAAGTTAATGAGCGAGACTTGTAATGACACTACATCCTCAGACGGCATATCTTGTCTAGACTGAAGTTTGGGTGGTCCACAATGGAGTCAAAAGAAGCATATTTGGCCATTAGAGGTAACATAAAGGATATTTCTATCTTTTAACATCACAGTTTGATTTTTATATCCATGACCAAACTCAAGTAGTCACTCATCCAGACCTGAACCAGTCAAAGAAGCAGTTAATTTTAGCTAGACTGGGTTTCTAGATTTAACTTTGCTCTTATTTTACAGTGGAGGAAAATGTTTTCTTTGCATACAAAACATCTCACGTTCAAACCTTAACATTTACTAGCGTGATTGGGAAAAAACTCTAGCCTAAAATCCTGAAATTGTCAATCTGCAAAGCTCACAGTACTGAGATACGCTAATTTTCTATGTTCTAACAGGTCAAGACTTTAGCAGCACACAAATTTTGCCAAGGAAGATATACTCAATTAAAATCCAAATCCCAGGCAACTTGAAATTTTTATACTACTTGAGAACCTCTTGACTGCAGAGGTGATGAAAATAATAAGCAGTTTCTGAATGCAGCACTTTGTCAGCATACAAATTTGCAGCAAAAATTGAATATATATGTGCCTCTCTAACAGATTCTTAAGACAATCAAATCACCTTGGTCTTCCTTTAAATTTATACGCCAGAACTAGAAAAAGCACCAAGAGAAAATATTCAATACATATTAAGGAACCAGCATAGTTAAAGATTTTCACCACAAAGATATGTCCCTTTTAATACCCTGCATTTCTACACTGAAAAAAAATGAAGCAAACTGTTACAGCCCATACTTCCCCATTTGTCTAGAGATTAAGGCAACATAAAGTTCTTTTTTATTTTTTGGCACTCTATGCCAGCCTTTTGAACTACTTTCCATAGGCTCTTACAGATAATTAAACAATAGTTTTTATCTTGAATTGGCTGGTGATCAGATTCAAGGATATTAAGTCAAACCCAGCAACCATGTTTATTTTTAGCAATATTAGAGAAAGTGCAATCATTTTGCAGTTACCTGTATGACTGTAGCCACCTGCTGGGAGAAAATGTCAAAGAGTTTAATGTCCGCTGGGATCCCTGGTCCATCCTCTCGGTGGGCAAAGAGGGCGAGTCTAAAGACAGAACAGGATTTATGAAATGCAGCTTGCAAACATGTCTAACAGGCAATTACGCTGAAGCCAGTCCAAATCAACGTGTCTGCAGTTATAGCATTTATTTATTTATGAGATTTATATACCGCTTTAAGTGCAAGCACTCTCTAAGTGGTGTACACCAGTAAGCAATGTATATATATATATATTTACATTGCCCCCAACAATCTGGGTCCTCTTGGAGAAACATGGCACGGGTCCCCAATCTCCTTACCCATCAGATCCATACCCTGCTCTTCTCCCATCATGGAATTCAGGTTGGCATACATGAAATCCCTCCCTGGTTAAACACACTTCATCAGATCACACCATCACCCTCACAGCCCTTAGCAACAGTCAAGAGTATACCCAAGAAGCCAGAGTGATCATATGAAGGCTACCATCCTCTGATAAATGATCCTTTGATCCAAATTGGCTTCCATTAACATAACTGCTAATTCCACTTTCTCCTTAACACTCCCTACCCAAAATCTCTGCTCCCAAATCTCTTCCGAAAGCTAAGAAAGCAATTAGGGAAGTCAAATTAGTAAGGATTATTTTTCTGGAAATCACAAACAGATGGAACAGCTTTTCACTAGCAGATGGATACCACCCGATAAGAAATAAACACGAGTTGGGTGGGAGAGAGGACGAGGGGGGGGGTCCTAATCATCAAAAGAGTTGGACAAATTTATAATTCAAGGATTCTGTTTGAAGACAAATTGACTGAACCTCCCGAATCAAATCCGTTGCAAATGACAGTTTGGATCAAATCATCAAATGCCCTTTGAATCAAAACGACAATTCAGAAAAGCTTTTGGACCCGTCTCTGAAGTGAGTTCACAGTCCAAGCTGATGAAGCGAATCACAGCCAATTTGCACGCCCACAATAATCGGTCTGACCATAGTATAAAATAGTTGCACAAAGGGGAAAACCCTATTAGCACCCACGGTGGGGAAAAGGATAAAAAAAAAATATGGCTTGCTCCATATAACAAGCTTTGAAGACTACCTAAAACTACATTTCAGATAAATCTTCTATTCAATGCTCCCTGCAAACAAACAAAACAAAAACAGGACTTTAAGCTCACTCCAGAAAGCTGATTTGCATGCATCTCTCATACAGACAGAAAACAATTAGCTTCTACAAATGTTTATTTTAAAATGTACATTTATAAACATGCATATACTTGGTATATGCAAATATTGTAGTTTTCCAAACATATCCCAGCATAAATTGCTATTTGAAAAGAAAAACAATATCACAAGGAAGATGGGAGGAAAGAAAATGATGGAGATTGTTCATATAGTTCCAGAAATATGACGACAGAGCTGTGCCTAAATATCTATAGGAAAGGACTTAATTGGAATCCAATACAAATCAGTGTCAAATCAAGCCTTTGTATTTCACACCAAAGCTCCACGTATCTACCTTAATCATGATACTAATCCTCATGGATCACAGCCTGCATCCTGGAGAATATCCTTGTCTGTTCATTTTTTAGGCAATTAGCTGCTTCTCAATTCCCCCCCCCCAAAATGCATCTTTTGTTTGCAATAAGGTAATATGAAACATACTGAATTTGAAACTGGTCAAAAATAGTTTTGGGGTCTCTGTTTCAAGCATGGGACACTTCAGGATGTAACACTTTTCAAATTTACATGTTGTTTTTACTAATCCATCTTTTCCTTCTATATAGTGTATACCTATTAACACTATCACTTCTTCTGTTTAACTTCTATTTTTTTTTCAGTTTTTCCACCCAAATTAAAACATGTCTTTTTCTTATAAATCAGTCTTACCTTCTATCTAATCATGTACTAAACAGGAATATATACAAATGGTTGCATTGAAAAATGTCTCCCTGCATACACAAAAATATCATATTTAATTATTCCAGGGGTAGGCAACCTTGGCTCTTTTATGACTCATGGACTTCAACTCCCAGAATTCCTGAGCCAGCTAATTCTGGGAGTTGAAGTCCATGAGTCATAAAAGAGCCAAGGTTGCCTACCCCTGAACTATTCTAAACCTTCTGGATGAGGCCCAAAGAGTCGCCCTCTCCTTTGCTCCAACACAGAGTTTATAATGTTTGCTTCATTACGTACCTATCAATTAATGCAATTATAATATTTTTGACATTCACATTTTGGTGTAATTCTGCACACGCTCGAAGGAAAGGATTCAAAGTCTGGAGGTGAAATTCATCTGGGAAAACCTAAGACATGGGAGGACAGGATGGAACAATTGGTCAATTATTATTCTAGGTTGTTTAGTAAATAGACATTTGATCATTGTGCTAAACCATGATGCTTGCTCTATTTCAACTTACCAAGTTGTATAAACTCGGCCAATTTCTGCATATTTGTTATTTATGTATTTTCCCAGCTGTCGAGATTGCAGGAGGGTTAAAATAATAAAAAATTAAACCTAAACCAACAGATTCCATGTCTCTAAAACCAAATAACCAACTTACATAAAATATGGTAGCCCAGTCATCGTAACATTTATATAAGCATCAAAAATCATACTCCACAGACCATGTTATTGTACACAATCCATATAGAAAGGTTTTTGAAAGTTCATTTAGATCTAAAAAAGCCAAACATGTCCATTCTTGGTGCAGATTCTGCTAGCTCAAGAATGGCACTGTGGTCTTGTTATGACTGTCTTTCTTTTCCAGCCTATCAGATCCTCCTTACCAACCTGTCAGTAACCTTCCTTTAAGGTATGTACCTGTATGATGCATTCCATTAAGTATTCTTGAGCTAGCGCATCCCGGCAGTTTACTACTTGCTCCAATATGCCAGGTAAGACAATCTAGAAAACAGAAAAAAAAATGAGACTTAACACCACAACTGAGCCCAAAATTGCTGTTAAGTGAGACATTTGTTAAGTGAGTTTTGCCCCATTTTATGACCTTTCTTGCTACAGTTACAGTAAGTGAATCACTGCAGTTGATTAGTTAGTAACCCGGTTGCTAAGTGAATCTGGCTTCCCCATGGATTTTGCTTCTCTGAAGATCTCAAAAGTTGATCCCATGACCCTGGGACACAGTAACGGTCATAAGTATGAACGAGTTGCCAAGCATCTGAATTTTGATCGCGTGATCCTAGAGATCGCATAATCCTACAACGGTCGTTAAGTGTGAAAATGGTCATCAGTCGCTTCTTTCAGTGATGTTGTAACGTTGAACGGTCACTAAATGAACTGTTTTAAGTTGAGGACTACCTGTATTTGCATGCTTTCTACAGCCATTAACATAATACCAAACTCTGGAACCTCTTCCTCACTTAAACATGCCTTTTTCTAGAGAAGTGATAAGCTAAAACTAATTGAGATGCAACTATTGAGAAATTAATTTAGTAATTAAACTAACAGGTGCAGTAAAGTAAGGTGCACTAACTGAGAAGAGAGAAGTTAACTCACCTGTTTGTATCTCTCTACATTCACACCTTCCAGCTGGCTGAGCCGGACCAAGTTGGTTCCCACCAGGATCCTCAGCTCCTGCCTCTCGCGCTCCCTCTTCTCTCGATCTCGACTGTGCCCTTGATGCTGCATTCGCACCCAGAGCTTATTCATCTCAGCAAAGTTCAACAGCACAAAGTCCATGGAGTCACTGATGTCTCCAGTGATTTCTTCACTGTGGGCCAACAAAGGGAGTCATGTCAATATGGATTTCAAGGATGTAGATTGGATGTCTTTGAACCAACGGACAGCATGCATTTTCAACCACAGAGAGGTATGTATGTGTACACTTTTGAGAGCAAGCAACAAAAATTTCATTTTTAACGTGTGCCAATGTGCCCACAGTAAAAGATGACAATAAAGGTTATCTAATCTAAAAGGATCATGAAAATAACTCTCTTTGGGGTAGGATTTGAACCTCAGATTTAATATCGTCTTGGAATTAATCTAGTCAGACACCAATTCTGCATTAGGAAGAAAACTATGTAATATATTTTTTTCAGGCTGAAGGGCTCTTTGTCCTTTCCATGGAAGCAAAACTGCAACCTGAGCTGAGCCACCAAAACTGGGAAGCTACAATTAGCTACATCTCCATCAGTTATGAAAGTTATATAGTTTCCCATTGTCTCTTCACGCTACTTCACTTCTGCAAAGCATCGGCCACCTAGTTCGCTTGTTTTTTTATTTTAATGCTCATATTAATCCTACTCGCAACTCACACATTTACGATCTACTCGTAAGTCCAGCCATTTTGGTTCTTAGAACTATTTTTTTCTTGCAATTGGTTTCATGTTTTCAAAACACTTTGTTTCAAGCTCAAAAGATTTCCAGACGGCTGTTTCCAATTCAAAACAGGATGTTTCAAGTTAAAGATGGTTTGTATTTGAAATATCTTGTAATGCTCCAATTCCAAAGCCATCCCTCTCGCGGACATCCCTCTCTCTTCAGGTGACTTTGTCCCATGCCCTATCCGTCCACCACCCAATACAGACGTGCTTCTCACAGATGAAAAGATTAACACATTCAATCTTTCAAAGTTCTTACTCTGTCTGCTCTCCATCATCAGGCAGAATGTTCCGGGTGCACTGGAGAAGATAGTTGCGGAGGAACAGGCCTCTTAAAGGATGCTGGACCCCACGACACATTTCCACCAAGTCTTTTAAGATGTCCTTCCGAGATTGAGGGAAAGACTTCACGTAGACCACCCCAACAGTTATTAGTAAATAGCTGAGACATAAGGGAGACAGTATTACAAGACTCGCTTCCCACAATTAGGCTACTGTAAAAACAGGCTGCTAATTTCCATTCCAACACTCCATTCGATTAAGAGTTTTCTTACTTGCCTATTTATTTTATTAATAGTATTGCCATCTCACCACAAGTCAAAGGAGGCTCTTGGCAGTTTACATAAACAATACGGTTAAAATATACAGAAGGCAATCTAAAAACCCAACAGTCCTGAATTAAAAAATTATTGTGCAACATTAAGGAAAACCAGAATATCATAGAAGCAGAAAATAAAAAAAAGATGGCAATATCAAATCAAGGAAAAGCTTCACAAAATAGCTCAGATTTTAGAAGTTTCTGAAAAATTTGTAAAACGGAGGCCATTTCACAACACTGGCTCATTCCACTCCCCTACTTCCAATTTTCCCTTTATGAAGCATTAGCCATTTAGAATCTGCTAAGAAGGTGGCACATGTGTATTATTAAATATATGAATAAATATACAATTATTTTCTCACATTTTTTTTCATTCCTATTATAATCACTGATATAAAGAGGGCTGATGTGTTACAGCAAAACCCCAGCTTAATGTAGTCTTTTAGACTGAAAGACTGATTGATGATTTCAATATTATCTTCTTTTATTCAAGGATTACAAGGTACTATGCAGGGAGCCCTTGACTTAAGACTGTACTAGAGTCTGCTCATCACAGTCAAAAGTTGTGAAAGTTGTAAAATGGGTCACCAATTTTACAACCTTTTTTGTGGAGGTTATCAAGCAAAACAATCGGCCAGTTTGCAAAACCACCATAAAACATAATCATGTAGTTGTGGGACACTGCAAAATGGCCCTAAAGTTGAAGGGGGTGGGAGAATCCTAACTTTGGAACTGGATTGTAAGTATTCCTGGAGAGGCACAACTTAACTTTGTACAGTTGCTAAGCAACCGGCTAATGTAGGGTTATTTTGTTGGGCTAATGTCAATAGAAAGAAGTGGACAGGAACACACATTTATAAGCATTTTGTTCAATTCACCAAAGCACAAAAAAACCCAAAGCCAACCATCAGTGTCAGAATTGAATAACTGACCAGAACACCACCTCTTAAATGACTTACAGCCGTGGGATGATGTTTCCAGCATACTGAACCAGTTCATAGAGATCAGCCACCTTCCTTCCTTTAGCAAACTCATCTGTCAAGTAAACCTCCAGATAGTGGAGCTCATCAGAGATCGCCATATCTTTTCCTTCCAGTTAAGGAGCACAAGACTAATGCAACACAGCCTTGATCATTTTCATTCAATACCAAGGAGAAACCAATCGCTTGGAAACTAAAGGAGATGCGAAGGAAACAATGGAGCTAACATCCAGCCTAATAGGAGAACACGAGAATCAGGTTGGACAAAACTGGGTTTTGGATCAGAAGCAGAAGCTGCAAATGGAGAAACATGAGCAAGTCACAGATCAAAAGAAGTCGGTGGTCTTCGCATATGCATGAAGCTCCCATCACATCTTTCCCACACCTAGGGTGATATCAACAGACATTAACAAGCATCATTTATCAGCTAAAAGAGCTCCAGATAGCCAGCCCACTTCAAGAGGATACACAATTCATAATAACTCTTTGGAGACAACATTGAAGTCCTCAGCTCACCGAGCATGTTCGAGGCATGTTTCAGGGCATCCATTAGCTTGTTTTTGTCCTAGCAAAACAATAACAACAATACGTGATTTTCTGTCATGCAATCTGCATATTCTCTTTATCAATTAGCAATATATTTTCCAAACAAACCACAGAGATCAGGATTATAGCCCTTTAAGGAGCAACTGAAAAAGATATTCTGGATTATCATTGCTACTAAAGCTGCAAACCTCTAGAAATATTCAAGTGAGCTAAATGTTTGCTGAGAAGAAAAACACTTCTTCATTCAATGCAGCTTATGCTCAGAAAAATACACCACAAGACTATAAAACTATGAACAGGTTGCTGTTTTATCCGATTCACAGAGTTAATTATTGTGAGGTGAAAGAAAAAAAGATTTCAAATCCAGTTCTTACCAAGCAACGTTTCATTTGGAAGGACTGCACCTTAACAGCCTGTATGGCTTCATCCAGAAGCTTCTCTTGTTCATCTTGCGGAGACTGCTGTGTAGTTGGCTAGAAAACAAGGAAAGGAATGTTTTCTGATAAGAATATCAGGGCCAGCCTCTGCTACTAGACACAAAGAAATCATGTAGCCCACATCATGTTCCTCACTAGTTGCATTAAAAACACAAGTGAGCAACTTGTTCTGTCAGGGACACAACTGGGGTGGAAATACATAAAATATAGTGAACATGAACAAGTCTTCAGTTTTCCTTGTTCTTCTCCCTGGTTTAGAAGGAATATTAAAGTGTTCATTTTGTTTTTTAAAATTGCTGTAACTTATTATACAATCTACATTAATGCTGTAATGCTGGGAAAGGTGAAAGAAAAAAAAGAGGATGACCAGCAGCCAGGTGGGTGGATTCAGTTAGAGAAATGATGAATGCACAACTGGAAGACCAGGTTAAAGGCAGTTCATCATGAGGAATATTGATTTATGTAGTTGTGAAGAGCTGAGACCAACTTGATGGCACATTGATCAATTTTTGTTTTGAAGCAGGGGTCCCCAACCCCTGGTTTGTGGACCAGTACCAGGCTGCGGCATGCCAACAACCAGTCCACACAAACAAGCAAAGCCCCATACGTGAGATGCAGGCAGCACACAAAACCACCCCCTCTGTGGTCCGTGGAAAAACCTCTCTCCACGGAACCGGTCGCTGGTGCCCAAGAGGTTGGGGACCTGTTCTAAAGCATAGTTCAGAAAGTGCTATGTCCATGTGTTACCAAATTCTCTGCAGGTAGTTTTTAACTGACAAACATTCATTTAGCGACAGTCGAAGTTAAGAGTGGCACTGAAAAAAAGTGACTTATGACTGGTCTTCACACTGATGACCATCGCAGCATCCCCGTGATCGAAATTTGGGCACTTGGCAATCAGTATATATTTACAACTGCAGCATCCTGGGGACATGGGATCAACATTTGTGATCTTCCCAGCCCAATTCCAACAAGCCAAGTCAATGGAGGAAGTTGGATTTGCTTAACAATTGCAGGTCTCATTTAACAACTATAGTGATCCATTTAATAACCCTGGCTAAGAACAAAAGGTCATAAATTCGGGTGCAATTAACAACTGCCTTGCTTAACAACAGACATTCCGATTCCCATTGTGACTGTAAGCTGAGGATTACCAGTATGCGCAAACTAAACAAATAATGTAGCCATTTATTAAATTTGGGTACTGCCCAATTCCTAGCAGCTCATGATGACTACATTGTCTAAAGAAGGATTCCCCAAAGTGGTCAACACAACCCTTCAGGACAGTTAGCTAAAGTAGCATATTAAGTTATATTAAAATTAAATTATTAAATTAAATTGCAACAAAATTTGGGGGAGTGGGGGTTGGAGAACAGTTGGAAACCTGAGGAAGAGGTCAGTGAGCTGTGAAGAGTTTGGTCTTCACAGGGGGCTGGTCTAAGGCAAACCTAACATGGGTCTATGACAGGAGTCCTGACACTTGGCCACTTTAAGACTTATGGATTTCGACTCCCAGGATTCTCCAGCCAGGAATTCTGGGAGTTGAAGTCCCTAAGTCTTAAAGTGGGCAAGTTTCAGGACTCCTGGTCTATGACAGTTGGCCATGGCCAACTTGCCTTGGCCAACTCGCTGCAGGACAAGAGTTGTGCCAACCTCAACGAAATGGTGGAATAGAATCACTGAAGGAAGGATGCAAAAGGAGGGTCAGAATGAAATGTGAATGTCAAAGAGTTCAAAGTCATTTTTCATTGATTTCAAATAGCAAAACAGAATTGCTAAACTGTCTCCCAGCCAGTTGTCCCACTCTGACCCAACCTCTTTTATTCAAAAGACCGGATCCTTTTGCCCCAACAGCCCAGGGGATCCACCCAACCACATCTCCTGCACTCCCCCACCCCACCCCATAGAAAAGACCCCCAAAGCAGCCTCTGCCCAGCCTTACTTCCTCCTCGCCCCCCCTCTTCTCTGACTTTGCCCCTCAGCCATCCTCCCAGGCACCCCCCGCCCGGTTTTACACGCGTGTAGGGCTCCACACGTGCACGACCCTTCCACCATCACCCCCCCGCCCCTCCCCAGGCAGCCAGGGACTGACTCGGCCTTCCCTCCGCCTGGCAGCACTCCTGGACTGCCCTTCCCACCCTTCTGGCTGGGGATGATGGGAGGCCCAGTCCCACCCAACCCCTCTCTGAGGCGGGGAGGGGGGAGAGCGCGGAACCCCTCCCCTCCCGTGCAGCGTCATCGTTAACGCGGGGAGGGGGGGCATTTCCCTCCCCCCCCCCTTCATGAGGAGAAGGAAAGGCGCCGCTGAGGCAAGAACGGCCGCACCGGGCAGGCCCGCAGCCCTCCCCGCTCGGGAGCCGAGACCCCCGGACACGCCACTCCGGCCCGCCCGGACAATGGGGGGGGGCTTTTCTTCGCTCTGCCCCCCTCCCCACCCGCCGCCCCACCGCTCCCCTCCACTCACCATGGCGGCGCCTCCTTCCCTCGCCGGCCTGCCTGCTCAGCGCCTCGGTTCCCCTCACGTCATGTGACCCCCGCCAGCGCCCTCCCCCTCTCCCCTCCTAAGGGCGTCTCCGCCTGCCACTCTTTCCCTCGCCCCCCTCATTGGTCGGCCGCCAGCCGAACGCTAAGCTGGGCCGACGGACGGGGCGCGGAACCAATCGGAATCCGGAAAGGCCGCTTCCTTTTTTTTTTTTCTCCTTTTCCCCCCTCTCCGGATTTCGATTCCCCGCCCCCTTCCCCCGCCCTTTCCTCTTTTTTTCGCGTCATAGAAAAAAGGAGGAGGCGCCGCTGGGCGGGGCGGAGGACGTGTCGGGGGAAAGGCGCGGACGTTCGAAAGGGGCGTGGCCAAGGGAAGGTCTTATGAATGGGCTGCCCCGCGCGAGCGCGGGAAAGAAGCGGCGGGGAGGATGGAGCGGGAAGGGCTGCGGCGCTGGGCGGCCAAGTTGGGGGTCTCCACGCCCGGAGTTATCAGGTGAACGGGGATGGGGAAAGCGGGGGGGGGTGCAGTTGGATGTAGCCGGACCGTAATCTAGCCCCCCCCCGCCCAGGAATAGCCCCAGATTTTTTTTTCCTGGCCGGGGATTATGGGCACCGTAGTCCATCGCCCCTGGAAGGCTTTGCATGTTGGGGTGCTTGTCTTATTAATTCCTACTTCGCCTCCTTTTGAAAGATTCAGGAGAGACGGAGAAGATAGACTGCCTCTGGCTATGGAGGTTTGCTTTAGCTGGGCTGGATGAATCATCCATTTGACGGATGGCCAAAATTTTACAAAAATAAAATAAAAATTAGAAAGCTACAAAAGCCATCTGAGCTCCACCCGGAGGCTGGAGCTTACCTTTCGGGGTACCTCTGCCGCGATTCACCGCCTAGCTGAGACGTGTCTTTTTCCTCTATTGGTTTTTTAAAAATAAGGCTTTTAATAATAATAATAAGGAACTGCCTCCATCCTGCAACGATATCTGTAATACCATCAAACATCCACATCTGCCTATCCCAGGTCCTGGGTAAGGACTCCATAGGTAGACAAAATGCCAAATCCAGTCTGAACATCTGGCTGACTGTGTGATGATCCATAATAATCATAAGTTGGAAGGGACCTTGGAGGTCATCTAGTCCAACCCCCTGCTCAGGCAGGAAACCCTACATCATTTCGGACAAATGGCTGTCCAGTCTCTTAAAAAAATTCCAGTGTTGGAGCATTCACGGCTTCTGGAGGCAGGTTGTCTTGTTTTATTATTGTGATTTTTTTCCCCACCTAAATGTATTTATCTTTATTGCTTTGGGTGATTCCCTCCCCCCTTAATCAGTGTATGGTTTGTAGGTGGGTTTTTATCTTGTTTAGTTTGGCCTGTTTTTAATTGTGTGTATCCCACCCAGACAGCTGCGTATATATGTTTCCTGAAAAAAATGGAAATATGATTGCTTTTCCTTGACTTTCAGCAATTGATATAATCTTCTACGTAGGGAGGATTATCTAATTGCTAAAAATTAGGTGTTGCAATTATATAGCTGTGAACATAAGAGCTAGGAAATGAGATGTCATTTCTTCTTTTGCCTTTCATTCTGATAGCCTTTTTTTGTGTGTGTGATTCTGCAGGAAAGCCGAGGAATACCTCCGACTTTCTGAAGTGAAGTGTGCCCCCCTGCTAGCCCAGATGAGCCCCACAAGCAGCGCTGTGATCTGCCTGGATTTGGCTGCCACCTTCACGGGCAATCCTGTGGACAAAGTAAATATAAGGGTTGTGTGAAAAATGGTCGGAAGTCACTTTTTTCAGTGCTGTGTGGTGACACTGAATAGTCACTAAATGAATGGGGGCAAGTCAAGGACGACCTCTTATTTTACATCGAATTCTTGAGAATTAGACAGTAGCATTTCCGTAGATGGAGGAACCTATGGGTTACGACCCCATTTGGGGTCGATCGCCCATTTTTCGGGGGTCGCCAAAGGCGGCAATCCGCCATTTTTCGCGGCGCCGTGCACGCGCGCCACGCATGGGGGGCGCCGTGCACGCGCACCACGCATGGGGGCCGTCGCACATGTGCGCCACGCATGTGCATCGCCGCGCATGTGCAGAACGTTTGTGTGACGGGGGTCGCCGTCACACAAACGTTGAGAAGCACTGCCGTAGATGTTTAACTGCTAGAAAATAGGATAGGGATGGGATGGAATAGAATAGAGTAGACTAGAGTAGAATAAGAATAGAATAAGAGTAGAGTAGAAATAGAGTAGAGTAGAGTAGAATAGAGTAGAATAAGGAATGTGTTGTTCGTCCATCGATTTTGATGAAGACCTTGACATCTTGTGGGTTATGGGCCATCAACGATGTGTCCGTAGGTGGCTAATAAGACCGATGTTAGCACGGAATGTTCTGCCACATACTGAACAAAGAAATGTAGACACTGTTACTTCTGCATTTACAGCTCTGAATAAGGAATAGAATAAGGAATAGAATGGAATAAGAAATAGAATATAATATAGAATAGAATAGAATTGGAATAGAACGGAATAAGAAATAGAACGGAATATAGAATAGAATAAGAAATACAATAGAATATGGAATGGAATGGAATCTAGAAGGGACCCTGGAGGTCATCTATCCAGTACCCTGCTCAAGCAGAAGAACCTATATCATCTCAGACAAGTGACTGTCTAGCTTCTTCTTAAAAACCTCCAGTGATGAAGCACCCACAACCTCTGGAGGCAACTTCTGTTCCCTGGTTGATTGTCCTCACTGTCAAGAAGTTTCTCCTTAATTCCAGGTTGCTTCTCTCTTTGATCAGTTTCCAACCATTGTTTCTTGTCCTGTCTTCAGGCGCTTTGGAGAGTAGTTTCATTCCCTCTTCTTGGTGGCAGCCCCTCAGATACTGTTCTTGAGTTTCCTAGTGCTGTGACTCTCTCTCACGCTGGCCTTAAATAATTTAGTTTTGGGGGTTAAGAAAAAAAAAGGGGATGCTGTATGTAGCCTTGCATGCAAAGGAAGCTATATACTAAGGGGTTTGTTTGATATTGTATCCCATTCATTATCTGACAAAAATTGCATGAAGTTCCCCCCCCCCCGACACAAGAGTTTACTAGACAGGGCTATCATTTTGTCAGTTTCAATATTTGTCATAAACTTTGGGAGGCAACCAGCCTTAAACATAATTTAATAAAAGTCAGACAATCCACAGTCCTTTTGATGAATATAAAGATAGCAGAGGGGCTGCGGATAAGGGCAGAAATGATTCGGTGCCCATAAGCAATATTTCTTCTTCTGCCATATCCGTAATCGGACGTTGGCGATCATGTTGGTGATCCTGTTTTTATCAGCAGCCGCACGAAAAAGTGCTGCTGAGTTTTGTTCAAACCAGTCCCTTAGATTTTGAAGCCACAATGTTCTTCTTCTGCCTGGTGCTCGTTTACCTTCAATCTTTCCCTGGAGGATTAAATGGAGTATGCCGTATTTTTCTGGGTGTCGCATCACAGGTCCGAAATATTCCAACTTCCTTTTTTTAATTGTTTTGATGATTTCCCTTGGCTTTCCCAGGTGGCTTATCACCTCCTCATTTCTGATCTTGTTAACCCAGCTTATACTGTACGTAGCAGCCATCTGTAAATCCACATTTCAAATGCTTCCAGTCTCTTCAGGTGGCCTTGTGTCAGAGACCAACTCTCTATTCCATAGAGCAGGATAGGAAAAATACAGCATCTGACAAGCCTGATTTTCAGTCTTAGGCTTATGTCGTGACTGCAGAAGCCCTTTTTCATTCTGAAGAATGCTGTTCGAGCTTTCTCTATTCTTGTCTTTACTTCAACCGTCATGTCCCAGCTTTCATGTAAATTGGAACCAAGAATTACCTTTTGTCAAATGGTAGCTTGTGAGTGACTAGATGCAGGTTTGGAAACGACTTTATTGTTGCTTTGTTTGTTTGTTTTTCCTCTAAAGAGTTATTTTGTGAAAGTGTCCGGCTTGAAGAGAACCACTTACCAATGCTACCTGAGATCTTTTGAAAGCCTGCTCGCTCTGCAATCCAGCTTTGGCATCAGAGAGGTGGCCGTTCAGTTCTCCTGCTTGGAAGCTGCACACCTGGCGTCAAAAATCCTGCAGAGGTAGGACGTTTTGGAGGACCCTGTCTGCTGCTTGTTATCCATAGCAAACCTGTCAGACTTGTGCACAGGATATATTTGACTAAATCCTTCATCATCCTCAGGGCAAACAAGATCAGTAATAGTTCATGGAAAAACGATCCCTGAGCAAAGTAGATGAGCTAAAACAGTGGTTCTTAACCTGGGCGATATTGCCCCCCAGGGGGCGATTTCATTTTTCAGGGGGGCAATGGAACGAAAAGGGGCAACGTGGGGGCGAAGGAATGAAAAGGGGGCGATATGGGGGTGATGGAGCGAGAAGTTTTGGGGACACCTTTGAGGTTTTTTCGTACAGTGAATCGCTGTATATCTGTCATACCAAAACATCAGATGATCACTATTGATGGATTGAATTGTGTTTTCAAATGTTCCTCCAGCTAGCTTCAGTACAGAACGCTGTACATATGTGAATACGCATCGCTTATCTTCATGCGCATTGCGCAGCAGCCTCTACCCATACAGTGGCGCGCCATTGGCCAGAATATGGGAGATATGGGGAAAAGACTGGAAATAAATTATTTGCATCGATATATCCTGATGACAATTTTAAAGAAAACAAAAAAAAAGTGTTTGCATAAATTGAAGAATTATTTCCTATGTTGTGATTGAGAAGTTATGTTAGGGGAGGGGGGCGATGACAACTTCCTCATTGGCTCAAGGGGGCGATTCGTTCAAAAAGGTTAAGAACCACTGAGCTAAAAGATGCGGTTGTCTCAAATGTTTCTGTGCTATATTTTGGGGGGGGAGGGCGGATTCAGCCATCACAGCAAAGTACTTGTAAGATTAGATCCCAGCCAGGGGTCTTCAAACTGGACAACTTTAAGACTTGTGGGGAATTAAGGATGTGGAATTCTAAGAGTTGAAGTCCACAAGTCTTAAAAGTTGCCAAAATTGGAGACCCCTAGTCTAGACCTACAAAGTGGATTGTCTCTGGAGCTGATAATCCTCGGCCAATCATCTAACCTGTAATATAATTTAAAAACATGAAGCTGTTTGCTCTATCTGCCATATCTAAAATTAGGAAAGAATAAGCAACAGAGACAATAAAAGGATTTTTCCTATTTTAACAGTTAAGGGTTCACACCTAGCAAGATTTCACAGCTAATGATGAATTGAAACTTATATTGAATTAACATTGTTGGAGCTTCAGTAAACAGGTTTGCCCTTTCAGGTACGAATCCAGCCTGCCAGAAATTCAACAGGTGGCTCTCGATTTGTCGAAACCCTTATTCACCACTGTGGCGTTGTTTACTGCTTGCAGGTAAGATTGGAAGAAATGTTTCCCTTGGGTTGACTGTAGGGTGGGGAAAGTTGACATCTGCAGTTAGAGGAAAGAACGTTGATTATATTCCATGTTCTGATTTATGATGTGTATTCCACAGAGATGGGAGTCCGATTGTGATCAAGATCAAGGGACAAATTATGGAACATGATAGACTATTGTCACCATGAACCAATTTTCTTCTAAAAATACACTGTAGGAGATGACCAGGCTGAGCCCGAAAGAGGGGTTAAACATGTTATAACTCACGAATCCTGCAAGAAATCTAGGTCCACCCCACTTTGAAAGACTTGCTTATCTCCCGCTCATTGCCCTTGACCGCTAGTTGGCCAGATCCTTGTAGAGAGCTTAAGCTTCCAATAAATCTTTATAATCGTTTGAACTACCTGAATCTCCCGATTGCCCCAGCCTTTGACGTATACCAGTTAAGGAGATACTTTGCATGGTCTGATTTCGATGGTGGTGAAATTGGTGCTGAAAGATAACTACCCTATTTTTTAATCCCTGTAATTAATTTAGAAGCAAAATAC
Source organism: Crotalus tigris (assembly GCF_016545835.1). Taxonomy (NCBI): domain Eukaryota; kingdom Metazoa; phylum Chordata; class Lepidosauria; order Squamata; family Viperidae; genus Crotalus; species Crotalus tigris. Next base: position 4,226,384 of record NW_024096999.1, on the reverse strand, counting down.
ACGAGAACTTTAGAGTTGCTTTAGTGGTAGTCTCTAAGGTTCAAAGGATCCACTGAAAATGTTTTGAAGACAGTAGGGTTTAAACAGTCCAAATTATAGGACTTCCGTTCTCTTGTCCAGCCAAAGAGTCAATTATCGTGAATGATGGGAACTGTAGTGCTGCTGTAGTTTTTGGTCCTGCTTAAGGTCCATTGTCCGATGCCAGCTTCTTTCCACATGGAGGAGCCCTTCCCCCAAATATCACATCCCAGGGAATATTGAGGGAGGCAGTGGAGGGGGCTCAGCTACGTTTTGACATGTGGTTTGGTCCTAAAATACTTTTTGTCTAGCAAGGATTGTTGATTCACGGTCTGCTCTTAATTGTCCAAAAAGCAGACCCTTGAGAAAAAAAAGCAGAGCATTCATAGAACGATGCAAAAGAACCCAAAGGTAAAAAATATATACAATCTAAAAAAAACCCATATTGTATAGAAGAGATGCTTTTCACTCAAAGCATATCTTAACCGTTGTTTTTTTAAAATGTCTGCTTGATTTCATACACTTGTCGCTTGTTAGTGATGAAAAGCTGGTGGGATGTAAATTAGAACTGGGAGCTTCTAATGGAGAGATTTGATAGTAGCAGCCACTGTTAGGCCAGTATAAGTTTTAAATCGTTGGGCAAAAGGATCTTTTCATGAATCAAATCTTTCTCATTGCAGATACTTGAAACTTAAGGTGGATAAAACCAAAATGGTGACTGTTTCTGGGGTGAAGAAAACCATATTTGACCGGCTCCACACCCAGTTAGAGAAGATTAGCCAACAAATCAACCGTATGACTTTTTTAAATGTTTTTTTGTCTTGATTCACTTCTGGCAACTTGTCAAAACCACATCCACTTTTTTTTTGTAAGCCTTTTGTTGGAAAACTATAGAACGCGAGGTGCCTTCATACAGATAGTCCTTGCCTTAGGACCAAAATTGCTGTTGCTAAATGAGATAGTTAAGTGAGCTTTGCCCCCGTTTTGCGTCCTTGCTTGCCACAGTTGTTAAGTGAATCACTGGAGGTGTTAAATTGGTCACACAGTTGGTCAGCGAATCTGGCTTCCCCCATTGACTTCGCTTGTCAAAAGGTCGCAAAAGGGGATCACGTGATTCCCCTGGGACATTGCAACCGCCATAAATATGAATCGGTTGCCAAACGACTGCATTTTGATCATGTGACCTGCAATGGACTTCAGTATGAAAAACAATTATAAGTCACTTTTTTTCAGCGCTGTTGTGACTTCAAACGGCCCCTAAGCCAGCAGCTGTACCTCAAAGATGCACTTTGAGCTTTGCATGGTGGCCAAACGTAGCTCCTGTGATTTGTAAGCCGTGGCTGATTGAAGCGTGACCAAATTCAACTGCAGCCTACTGGCAAACCTTATTTGAACACGTGAGAATTCAGCTGTTTGTTTGACTCAAAAGTTCTTCCAAACTTTGAATCAACTATTTATGGCTAGTCTCAGTTGTAGACAGAAAGGAGAGCAAATAACTGGCTGGGTGACTTTGGACCAGTCTCCCTTTCTCATCCCAACCCACCTCATAAGATTGTTGGGGGGAAAATAGGTGGCAAGTTATTAGGTGTGCTCACCACCTTAAGTTGACAATGTTCTGGACTTGGGTGTCCTGTTTCCTACAAAGTACAACCAGTTCCTTAGTTCAGTTTATCCCTTGTGGCTTATTCAGTTGTATGCAGCCATTCTTGGGCATTCAAAGATTGCCTAAACATAACGGTTATTTTCTTCTTAAGGAGAAGATGATTCATTGTCGGTGAAGCTTGAAGAACCTCAGAAATCCTCCTTCCTTGAAGATCTGGCAAAGAAAGAAGGTAAGGGCAATCATGCTATTAGATGGACCTATTTAGGGGCAGGTTCCTCCTCTAGGAAACACCTTTACCTACTGCCCTCAAATAGCACCCAACTTTCATAACCAGAACATGGAATTCCAGTCTGGTTTGAAATTCCGGATACTAATCTCCCAAATTCCAGAAGTCAATCAGATCGGAGAACGTGGCTCATATGACTTTCTTCTGTGGCAGACAAATAAGGCATCAATCTCCCACCTGAATCACAGGTGTCATCCCCATTTAATAGCAACTGTGTTGATTTAGTGCTCAAGTTTGTTCATCTGAATCTATTCTAAAAAGTGTATTTCAGTACCAGCTGAAGGTGCCACAAAAAAAATTCTTAACAAACAAGGGGGCTCCATTCTTACGTCATAAGAAAGCTGATTCTTAGAACCATATGTATGTTTGTACATATACATACACAATAACACACAAACACACACACATATATATATTATTATTATTTTCCTCATTAGTTCTGGAAGCAAAAGTCCCTCGTAAGCGTGCAAAACATGAAATTGAGCCTAAAGAAGATTACGAAGAATGGAAACGAAGAATCTTAGAAAATGCTGCAAAATCACAAAGAAACAGTGTGTGAGTGGATTTGTTCCTCCTGTGAGTGCAAACATTAGGCCAGTCTTTTGGCCTATGTCAGTCTGGAGAACTAGTCTCTTGGGAGCGGGAAGGGGGGGGAACCCTCTGAAAACTTGAATTCCTTGAATAGGCCACTTTGAAGCCTAGATGGGACCTGCTTTTAAATGTGTTCAGCTCACTGATATTATAGCAAAATGCCATGTTTTTGCGTTGATATGTCCCATTAACTCTTTTTAAGATGGTCCCACACAGGTGTGATTATTTAATTTTTTTTAACCATGACTTTTGTTCATTCCTCTTTGGAAGCATCAATAAACTTTATTTGTGCGATAGTCTTCTGTTTTGTTGTTTCATTCTATAACAGTGGTTCTCAACCTTTTTAATGCCGCGACCCCCAACCGGTTGTAAGTCGAGGACTACTTAACCGGTCGTAAGTCGAGGACTACTTAACCGGTCGTAAGTCGAGGACTACTCAACTGGTGCAGCACCGTTTGCAGAATGGGACTTTTGGTGGGCTCAGCAGGGCAGAGACAGCCTGGACAATTCCTATTGGCTTTTGAAAGCCAATAGAATTAGACTCTATTCAAGAGAGTCTATTCTATTGGCTTTCAAAAGCCAATAGAATAAAAGGGAGTAGCACAGCTAAGGAAAAGGAGGAAAAAATGGCGGACTGCGTTGTTTGGCGACCCCCGTGAAATGGTCGTTCGACCCCAAATGGGGTCCCGACCCACAGGTTGAGAACCACTGGGTTAATCATTTAAGTATGACTGCTGGGGAATTCTGGAGTTGAAGTCCACGTCTTAAAATGGCCAAGGCTGAAAAACACGGATTCAGATGGTGGGAAAAAAAAATGAAATTCAAGACAAGAATTCTGACACTATCCCAAAGTCAGATCAAATCAAGTTGCAAGGATCGGATTGAATCAATTCAGAAATTCAGCTCCATATTTCTATGACTGAGGATTTTAAATTCTGTTTTTAATCCCCCCCACACATACACACACATACTTAACATTGTCAGCAATAACCTCTGTTCTGTTGGGGACAACAACACGTCAAGTCATTTTTATTTTTATCCTTCATTTCCCACAAAAACCCCAAGCTGATACATATCCTGATGGTGTCCCAGACAGTGGCAAATAACAGATCATCAAGTTGTGTATGTTTTTTTTTTTAAGTTTAGAAAAGTTAACCAAAAGAGAAATCCTAAGTGAGTGTATAAAAGGGAACTAATTTTATTTATTTTTTACATTTCTGTACCACCCATCTCCCTCAAAAGAGGGACGCTAATCCCAATACAATGTCTTGGCAGGTGTTCTTAAAGCTATTGATTGCTACCCAAAGTTCTACTTTCAAAGCAAAAATACTGAATTTGGAAAATAACTATCTCAACTCCTGCAGAAACTACATTTTCGGCTTGAAGGTCAGCCTCCCAATCACGACTTGACTTTTCTCAAAACTCTCAAAAGCGTTCTTAAAAACAAGACAACTAGTCCCCAGCAGGAAAAGCCATTCTTAACCACTAATGTGTAATTACGGAAACGAAAGCCTAAGAGGCATAATTCAAGCGGTTTTCCTACCCGCCACTTGCAAGAGACAGTTGTAGGACAACCCAGTCAGGCTTCTCCTTGGTCAGGGGTAGGCAACCTTTTATGACTTGTGGACTTCATGCTGGCTCAGAAATTCTGGGAGTTGAAGTCCACAAGTCATAAAAGAGCCAAGGTGGCCTACCCCTGCCCTTGATGTAGGGAAGTCCCAAGGTGTCTTATGCTTGAAGGCAGCCACCTAAGCAGACTGCTGGATGTACAGTTGAGGAAGAGGAGGAAAGAAAACATGAAACTGGTGGAAATGGACCGGGGTCTATGACAACTTGCCATGGGGACAACTCGCTGCGGGAAAAAGAGTTTCACTAATATCAAAGAAACGGTGGAATAGAATCATTAAAGAAAGGATGCCAAAGGAGGGACGGAATGAAATGGGAATGGCAAGAACTGAAATAAATGTTATTTATTTTAAATAATGAAATAGAATGGTTAAATTGGCCGCAGCGAGTTGGCGGTGGCAAGTTGTCCCGTCCCCAATGGGCTGATCCCTAAAATCACCCAAGTCTCAGCTCTCTTCAGCAGCTGCAGACTCAGACACGTTAGGGAATCTTCTCAACCTGTTGGCGGCTGTGACCGCGTGGAAGTGCTTCTGTAAAAAGAAAGAAGAAACGTGTTGGAAAAACAAAAAGACTCTGGCGAGATTTCTCCAGCGTCGGATTGTACCTTCACAATAACACTCAACATCCATACAGAATTTCGAGATCCCTTTTACATACTCAACACTACCTGGGACCTACTTGTCGCATTCACTATGCATTTTCTGCTAGATCAAGCTTATCCGTTGCTTAAAACTAGCTTGCTGGTAGATAAAATTGTTTGGCTAAGCAAAGTATTGACGTAATTAAGAGAGAAAGAGGCATCATCGTATGTCGTGTTCACATCTGGCTTCTCCTGTACAGAAAATACTGTCGCGAAGGAAGGTAAATATGTGTGTCCCAGGCAGTGGTGGGATTCAAATAGGTGAACAACCGAGGTGGCGCAGCAGTTAGAGTGCAGTACTGCAGGCCACTTTAGCTGACTGTGTTCAGCAGGTCAGCGGTTCAAATCGCACCGGCTCAAGGTTGACTCAGCCTTCCATCCTTCCGGGGTAGGTAAAATGAGGACCCAGATTGTTGGGGGCAATGTAAATATATATATATACATTGTTTACTGGTGTACACCGCTTAGAGAGCGCTTGCACTTAAAGTGGTATATAAGTCTCATAAATGAATGAATGAATAAATAAATAAATAAAATCCCACTTCCGGAAGTCCATTCTGGGCCTGGGCAACAAAAACATTAGCTACCGGTTCTGCCAAAGTGGTGCAAACCGGCTGAATCCCACCACTGGTCTCAGGGTAATGTTGCAGGATCCAATCTGAGCCCGTCACCGGGACCGAAGCTTTATTCTTCTAAGCTTCCGGTGACCCGCACAGATTGGATCCTGCAAAAAAAAATTAGCGTCATCTGTAGTAAATTGGCAACCCGGAGCTGTGCTCAGAAAAAGATAGGGGAGCGGTGTAGCATTTACCTTCCATTTCTTCTGGGCCATGTATCTCTGGAGAAGCATCTGAGACTTCAAGCGAACTTTGGACTGCTTCGCCTTGGCAGACAAGTTGGTCAACCACTCGTGTTTCAAGCAATTGGCTGCGCTTATTCTGCCACTGTGATAACCAGACCGGAGAAAGGAGAAAAAGAACTTGTGAGGCGACAGGTTGCAATACAGAACAGGCCATTAGACACACGGGTAGTCCTTGACTTACAACAGTTCATTTAGTGGCCAAAGTTATAACAGCACTGGGGGGGGGGGAAGTGACTTGTGCCTGCTTTTCACACGACTGTTGCCGCAGCCCTGTGGTCATGTGATCAAATCCAAATGCTTGGCAACTGGCATGTATTTGTGACGGTTGCAGCATCCCGAAGTCACGTGATCCCCTTTTGCAACCGTCTGACAAGCCAAGTCAGTGGGGAAACCAGGTTCGCTTAATAACCCCGATACTAGCTTAACAATTGTGAATACACTTAATAACTGTGGCAAGAAAGGTTGTAAAATGGGGCAAAACTCACTTAACAACTGTCTTGCTTAGTAACAGAAATGTTGGGCTCAATTGTGATCATAAGCCGAGGACTTCCTGTACATGCACACACATTAGTTTGAACTGTACATCTTAAGCCACGATTTATAGAATAAGCACGATGGCTTGGGTGCAGACAACTCCCTTCATTAATCAGGCTGGATATGTGTGCAGGGGAAAGACAGAAAGATCTGGAATAAGATCTGGGATAAGACACCATAGCAAGTTAATACCTCTTTTCCTTTATTAGAAGTCTGGATACAAAGTCTTTGGCCTCTTCGGACACTTGTTCAAATGCTTCTGCATCAAAATCCCAGTTGCAGTTGATTATGTAATTCATGGTCTCTGCATCAGTTTCTCCAAGGAAAGGAGACAAGCCACTGACCCTAAAATAAGAAAGAAGAGGTTGCTTGAGGTGTGCAGATAAGGCACAATTTAGAGCTTTAACTGCTTGGGAAGAGGGCCAAAATTCAGCTCTTGGAGGAAAAATGTCTTTAAGGTGAAGATGTCTTCATGAGGAGCTCATCTCTTGATGACTACCTTGTCTCAATCAAGCCATTTTCTTGTCCAAGATAGGAACGTTGGCCAGCTTTCATGGCCAGGCAAAATAAGCCAAGTACTGCCAGTGTTGAGAAGAGGGACAATCTGCGCCGGCCGTACACATCCCAAATAAAAGCATGCATGTTGACTGGAACCAGAACCGTGATCTGCTACGTCGCACTCCCCCCAAAATTAGTAGAATTGGAAGTTCCATCCTGAATTGGCACCAGATAAAAGTGAACAGAATTCAGGAGGGGATGGACTTACACGGTTTGTGGGAACGTAACAACTCTAGGCTATTGACCTCTTAACACAGCCCCTCCCTGCTCTTCCACAAACATGGCTCATCATGTTCTGGTAGAACTTAAATACTCTACCCAAAACCTAGCCACATGAGCTACAATAAATGGCAATGCATGTATGGGCAGCATCTAGCTATCGGCCAAGATGAAACAATCAAAATGAATTTAGAAAGAATATATGCAGAACTGATTTGGATCACAGGTTAAATTCTTCCCCGCCTTTAACACAAGAGATGTTCCCTTTATTCAGCTTATGCTTACTTCACCCTTTTTTCTTGCCAACCATCACGTCAGAGGAAACCAAACCATCTTCTGCAATTCTGGCCCTCTAAACCAGGGGTGTCAAACTGCCGGCCCGCGGCCCAGATGCATCATAGCGAAACCACGCCCGCCCCATTGCCAGCAATGGGGAAAAAAAGTCGCAATACGACACGTCACGTGAGGTTGCAAGTTTGACACCCCTGCTCTAAACTGTTGCATCCTGCTCTTCCCTATTGAACAGTTGATTGACGATGTTCCCTTCCCCTTCCCTTGGGAAAAAAAAAACAGGGTTTACTCACAGCATGTATGCTATGATGCCTACGCTCCACATGTCCGTTGGGAATGACACAAAATCATAGTTGACAACTTCGGGAGCCAAAAATTCGGGCGTGCCAAAATTGACTTTCAGCTTCTCCCGAGGCTTGTACCTTTAGCAAAGATGAGAAAGGGAGACAGTTGGGGGGGGGCTGAGTGTAGAGAGGCGGTGGGTAGAGAATGAGCTTATAGCAAGAGAGGCATCGGTGTGCAAAGATATGGTGATCGCTGTCATGTTCTAGACTAGTAAGAAGGCCTTTTGAACGAAAGCCCGGTCACCAGGGCAATGAGTGGCATTTTAGTGCACTTCCAAAGGAGATCACAAAATACTTATAGTCTACAAGGGGAGATGCTGAAGGAATAAAGAAAACATCAACGAAGCATAAAGAGGAGGAGAGACTTACCTCCTTGCGAGTCCAAAATCAATGATTTTAATCTGGTTTCCACTGTGATTCACACACAGTATATTCTCGGGCTGCCAAAAAAGACAGAGGACAAGCTTTTTTTTTTTTCCAATGTTTATTATTTTATTTTCATTACAACCATAAGAAAAAAAAATTCAGATACATAAGAAGTTAAAATAGAACACAAATTCCACCATTGCTCACCCATTTCCCCCCAGACCGCATCCCCTTCTCATCTCTTCACTTCCCCCTTCCTTCTATCTCCTCCTCTGCTCCCCTCCCTCTCTCCTCCATCTTTCTACTTACTTATCCCTCTCCTCTTCTTCTCAATCGGATGCAGTCTGAGGGAAAATGCCCGGGCAATCCTCTATCACCAAAATCTGAACGATTGAAAATACTACCCACACTCTCCTCTCCCCCCTCCCCCCACCCCCTTTCCTCCCCCCAACTTCCCAGAGCTCAATACAGGGTTACAAAAAGAAAGAAGGAAAAAAAAGAAAACTAAACATAGTCAACTTAAATTTACTACTTATACAATAAGCGGAGTCCTAATAACCCTTAACTCTCTGCAAACTTGAATTCATAATTTAGTAAAAATCCATTATTCATAAAATAAATGAAACTTTGTTGTTCCATATTTCTTCTGAATATATTCTATCCATCTTCTCCATACAGAAACATATCTCTTTTGTGAATGGTCCTTTAAGTAAGCAGAACTTTTAGCCATTTCTGCTAAGTTAGAAACCTTGAACACCCATTCTTCCAAAGAAGGCAGAGAATCTTTTTTCCAATACTGACCCACCAATAGTCTTGCTGCTGTTATTAAATTCAGCATTAAAATAGTTTCTTTAACATCAAAATCCACAAAAATTCCCAAAAGAAATAATTGGGGAGTAAATTTAATTTTCCTTTTAAAAACCTTTTGAATGTTCCACCAAATCATAATCCAAAAAGCTTTAATATTTTTGCAAGTCCACCAAACATGAAAATAAGTTGCATCCAAGGAACCACATCTCCAACATTTGGGTTGCAAATTCGGATACATACAAGATAACTTTTTAGGATCCAAATGCCATCTATAAAACATTTTATAAAAGTTTTCCCTCAAGTTTTGTGCTTGAGTAAATTTAACAGAGGACAAGCTTAAGCCCATCTTTAGAGCCTTTTTTCAGAATTTATTTTTACCAGACAACAGCCTGAGGTTCGACAAGGGGAGTCAAGTGGTGAGATGCAGCTTGATTTCCCCCTTAGAAAACTCTCAGTCCAGCCCCCTGCTCCTCAGCCCAACCTACTCCTCAGGGCTGTTGTGAGCAGACAATGTCACCCTCTTTCCCCTGTTTAAACAGGGCAGAGACAGCTTGCCAGAGTTAGCTTAACGTTGGTTGATTTTCCTGCTCATGCGTGGTATGTAATCTGCGTGCAGTTTTTCCTCATGGGGTATCACTTTGCAAATGTTCCCTGCCCTGGGTGTAAGGCGACGAGTAGTCCTGGACTTACAACCACAATTGGAAGCAGAACTTTGATCGCTAAGTGGTGCCATGATAATTAAGCGAATCAGATAGATCTTGAGCAAATTCAGCCCCCTGGGAAGGTTGCAAATGAGGATCCCATGACCTTGGGGAAACTGCAACCATTGTAAATACATATCAGCTGCCAAGCACCCAAATTCTGATCATGTCACCATGGGGGGGAGGGTTTGCAATGGTCGTTAAGTACAAGGACCAGTCACAAGTCCCGTTTTGAGGGCCGTCAAATCAAATCAATTTATGATTACACCTGAAGGCCAACACATAAATGAAACATTCAAATAAAACAAAACTAAACAGACCCAACACAAGAAGACGTAGCAATATAAGTCCTGTTTTGAGGGCCGTCATAATTTCAAACAGCCATTAAACAAATGGGTTATAAGTTGAGGACTAACCTGTCCACTGGTGATAGGTTCCAAACTTACCTTCAGATCAAGATGAAGGATGTACTGTTGGTGAAGGTAGTAGATTCCTTCACAGATTTGTTTGGTAAACAAGATAGCATCCAACTCGGTAAGATTGTAGTTTTCATCTATGATCCGGTCAAATAACTCACCACCATCGACACTGGCGGAACAACAAAAGGCAGCAGTGTTCAACAAGGACAATTATTATGGAGGTGGACAACTATGTGTCCCTTCTCTCCATGCGCTCCCAAAAATCCTTGGCAGTGGCAACCCCTCCCCCCATGTCCTACATCGCCATTGACTTGTAATTTTTAATTGCAATAGAAAGAGGATATTCATCCAAACACAATGGATGCCATCCCAGAGATGTCAAAGCAAGTTACACTGTAACTTAAGTGTAACTTAAGGTGGTCCAATCCAATCTATTCCTTTATTCTGATTCTAGCTTTTGTTTTAATGCATCTTCCAGGATGGTAAGAAATTTTCAAAGTCACCGGCTTGTTAGCACAGCTAATTTAGATCAGAGGGTACCAACTCACTATTCCATGATTAAGGTGAGGTTGTGCTTGCTCTCAAAAGCATCATAGAGTTGAATTAGGTTCACGTGATTTAACTGGTTCATTATGTTTATCTCATTCTTCACTTCTTCCTGAAACATTAATGAAATGTATTATTAGCAATAGTGGCAGAAGGAAAAAGGAGGATATAGAGATCTGTGCTATCCCCCAGCAATTTTTCTGCTACTGTATGGTATATTTTAGAGCAGTGTTTCTCAACCTTCGCTGCCTGAGATGTGTGGACTTCAACATGCTGGCTGTGGAATTCTGGAAGTTGAAGTCCACTCATATTCAAGTTGCTAAGGTTGAGAAACACTGTAATGAAAAGAAGAACTAGGAGTAACATAGCAGTATTCCAAATATTTGAGACTCTGCCACAAAGAAGAAAGAAGTCAAGCTATTCTCCAAAGCACCTGAAGGCAGGACAAGAAGCAGTGGATGGAAATTAATCAAGGAGAGAACCAACCTAGAACTAAGGAGGAATTTCCTGACAGTGAGAACAATTAACCAGTGGAACAACCTGCCTCCAGAAGCGGTGAATGCTCCAACACTGGAAGTTTTTAAGAAGAGATTGGTCAACTATTTGTCTGAAATGGTTTCCTGCTTGAGCAGGGAGTCAGACTAGAAGACCTCCAGGGTCCCTTTCAATTGTATTATACTGTTATTCTGTTCTGTTAAATTAATCAAGATACACTTCAGAAAAATCTGTCTACCATGGTCATTTTATTTGCCAGATCCATTTAGAGTCCAAGGTTACACCAGGGTGCCAGAGTAAAGAGTCAAGACCTATCTTAATTTTATTATTTTCAAATTCAAACCTGACTGAAACATAAAAGATAGTATAATTTGGATGGGAAGGACCCCAAGTTGGCATGATAAACATTTAGATATAAAGAGCTATGGTGGCGCAGTGGTTAGAATGCAGAATTGCAGGCTAATTCTGCCGACTGCCAGCAGTTTGATTCTCACCAGCTCAAGGTTGACTCAACCTTCCATCTTTCCGCGGTCAGTAAAATGAGGACCCAGATGGTTGGGGGCAATAGGCTGACTCTGTAAACCACTTAGAGAGGGCTGTAAAGCACTATATGAAGCGGTATATAAGTCTAAGTGCTATTGCAAAAGAAAAGCTAAGAAGGCAAAACAAGAACCCAGTGAGAACTGAGAATGTAAGAACAAAGAAATACAGAGAAGATGCATACACATACACAAAGAAATACATGTATATCTATCTCTATATATCATTATCAGCCAGGAGAATCAATCCAGCGCAAAATGAATGCTTCTCAATTGCAGTGAGATTGGTGGCCAACACATTCAATAAATAAAATAAAATAATGGCCTTCAATCTACCACCCAGCGCAGATTAATAGAAGTAACCTGCTCCTAATCCAATACCTTAACCCATGGACTACACGCTGCTTCTTATATCTAGCTATCTAGTTACGAAAGATCTTGCTTTGCAGAGAAAACACTGACTGAAATAGGAATTTTTATCCTGATCTTTTGCTTCTTTTTTTTTTTAATTTTTAAGAGGCTATCATTACCCATTCTTTTGCTAATTTCACTTTGATGATCTTGGCAGCCAGACAGAGTCCTGTGGACTTTTCCGTGCACTTGTGGACTTGACCAAAACGCCCCCTGTTGAAAGATGGAGAACACAAAGTGATGAAACCCACAAGGAAAACAACTCGGGGGGGGGGGCTGCCAACGCCTCCAGAGACCAACTATTCTTATCGTCAATTAAAAATAACCTGGTACAAAGCGAATGGAATCAAGAGGTCAGGCGTCTAAAAGCTCCTCTTTCTCCTAGCTTAGGAAAGGATTAAGCTTGATCTTTCCAGCCAGTTGTTCAGTGCTTATGTTAAAATCTTACTCCACAGTTGTATTCTTTCATTGTGGAGCAAAATACGACAACCTGGAGATGGTCTGCGGCGGGTTCTATAGTTGTTCATGCTTTGCCGGTTGTACTTGAGCAATGAATAACCAAAAATAGGGAATAATTTTGAGCTTTCGCTGATCACTTTCTAAATGAGGCCAAAGCCAACGAGGAAAATTAGGCAGTCTCTATCCCAAGTTACAATTTCTAAGGGATGGGGAAAACCAGTACTATAATGACATTAAAATTGTACAAGTGTCACGGTGATCTTCTGTAAATCCATTTGGAAGTGTCTGATCGCCAGAAACGCATTCCTATGCAACTGTGCAAGGCAGAATCAGCAAAAAGCTTAGATTCGGGCAAAAACGAGAGGTTTTTTTGGTGTCTTACAAACAGACCAGTTTACTGTTCGATACGTTGCTTGTGACCTTCATCAGATATCCCCGAATATAGACCTGAAAAAGAGTATTTAGGCCCCAAATGTATACAAGTGGTTACTTTCCTAAGGTCAAAAATGTGAAGCCAGTACGGGTAATCCTCTTTTACAAGGAAGTTATGTGCTGAGATGGCCAAATGGAAATTTGTGATATTAATCTTCCGTCCATTAGAAGAAAACTTATGGCAGCACAGATGGCCTGTCTCTCTTCTCCAAGCTACCCAAGAAAGTGTCATGAGATCAAAGCAAAGGTTCCTCATGAACTTTTCTTCCAGCATCAGGTTTCTACCATCCCTCCAGTATATATTTGTCGAGTCGTTTTGCCAAGGAGATTTCAACACACAACAAGAGCTGCTCTGGTGTGGAATAGACAATGCAGAGGCTTCATCCCAACCTCTACAACAGTGGTTCTCAACCTTTTTAATGCCGCGACCCCCAACTGGTCATAAGTCGAGGACTACTCAACTGGTCGTAAGTCGAGGACTACTCAACGGGTGCAGCACCGTTTGCAGAATGGGACTTTTGGCGGGCTCAGCAGGGCAGAGACAGCCTGGACAATTCCTATTGGCTTTTGAAAGCCAATAGAATTAGACTCTATTCAAGAGAGTCTATTCTATTGGCTTTCAAAAGCCAATAGAATAAAAGGGAGTAGCACAGCTAAGGAAAAGGGGGAAAAAATGGCGGACTGCGTTGTTTGGCGACCCCCGTGAAATGGTCGTTCGACCCCAAATGGGGTCCCGATCCACAGGTTGAGAACCACTGCTCTACAACTTCATATCTCTGTTTCAAGTTTTCAGAGTGAGCAAGACTTTCACCCAACCAATATGGTCTGAATTGGTGCAATATGTACAGTTTAGTTGTGGAAAAAATTTCAGATTTTGCACGATACCTTGAGTTTCCTACCCTAACAACAACAACAAAAAGTTGGATTTGCTATGCCATAGCCCATGTTAAGCCTAACCATAGCGAATTCAAGTAGCTTATGTTAAGCTTAATCAAGTTTAGCATTTCGCAATTGCTAGAATTTCCACTCGCCTGGTTAAGTATATTATTTAAGCGCTTCCTTTGAAATAATTCTTACATTCCTTGAATGTAGGTGCTGGGACCTTCACTGAACTAGCTAACATGTGCCAAAACAGTCCTTGCAAAACTACCAATGTAAGGACAATACTGAATATGTGACCAGCCCTTCAATATAACATCGATATTTATACAACTGGAGGATAAGAAATTATTTCCAAGGCAGTCTGATCACTTTATAATGAAACTTACCCTCCCAACACTTCATGGTGGTTTACAGTGTATAAAGCGGTTAACTCAGTTTGTTTGATGCTCACAATGCGATGCTCAAAAGGAGCTGGCGGAGGAGGGCTGTCATCTGAAGAAGAAGCAGAGGAACATGGTTTTGAGTTTTCTTGCAACAGACAGTGGAACATCATCTTGACATCTTCCATCTGCCTCTGTCTTTCTCAGCGAGCCTGGCTGAGGAATTCTGGGAGTTGCAGTCCACAAGTCATAAAAGGGCCAGGTATGAAGACCCCTGGTATAACTCTTTGGGAAGTCATGCAAATTAATAGCTATACAGTGTTTTAATATTCCATTTTGCAACTGTGGATAGCTTATTATTCATCCAACTATTTCAGGCACTGGAGCCATTACAAATTTAGCAAAACTCTGAGCACTTCATCTACATAGACAGTTCACTTCAAATATTACATGTTGTGATTTATTATTTTTTTAAAAAAACCAGTTATTTGATTAAACCCTAGCAGCTTGTTTCACTCATAACAATATGCTATAAATTATAAATTTGCAATTTTCATTTGCAGGTGTATAGAACAAAATTCTATTCTATTGTATATACCTGCAAATGAACCAAGCTGCTGGGGTTTATCAAATAACTAGGTTTGTTTTTTTTAACCACAAGTTGTGATTTTTTAAAAAAAAAAAGCTAGTTATTTGATAAACCCTAGCAGCTTCTTTCACCCATAACAATAGGCTATAAATTATACATTCACAATTTTCATTTGCAGATATATACGTTGCATTAAATGGTAACATGGTTTTATTTTGGTTTGGTATATTGTACAGACCCGGCAAGTGTGCTTATAAAACAAACTATGGCTTACGATATATAAATTCAGGGCTCACACCAAGGAGAACATTTTCTGAATTAGTTTTTGCCTGAGTGTGCTTTTCTTTTTCTTTTTCCATTTTCTGGAGGAGCATTCAATCGTACCTATCAAGGTCTTCTCCAAACACAACTTCACCCATTCACCAGCTGGGATCATCTGCTCTGCAACCAAGTTTCTGAAGCAAAACATATCTTAAAACCAAAGGAGTTGGAGAGGGCGCTATAGGCCACATGGTCCACCCCATTCTGGGTACAAAATTTTGGATTTGTAAGTAGATGCAACCGAAGAGAGAACGTGCAACTGGTCCAGAAGCGGTTACTTACCAATGACCGTCTCTTCCCCTTTGGTGGCTCCTACGAATGGAGTAATCTCTGAAACTTTCTCTGCTCCCTGTCGGGATCTGCTTTCTCTTCTCACTAAAGAAACTCTCCTTGGTTCCATGGTGTCTTTTTTGACGTCTTTGATTGCCTGTGCCATCTCCTTGGGACTTGTTCCTGAGGCTCCTAGATCTTCAGCAAAGTCTTTTGGAGTGGAACTGGGAGAAGGGAGAGTCTTGCGTTGACTTTCTCCATTGTCTTCAGCCTTTGCAAGTGGTGCTGGTGAAGTAGGACCTGACAGTTTAGGTATCTGCTCGCTCCTCTTGTTGGGAGAATGGGCTCCTGTCAGTTCTTGTGTGGGCTCAGTCCTGCTGTCCTTTGAGGGCACCTTGGTTTTAGAAGGTTCCTGAAAATGCTTACTTCCTTCAACTATTGGCCGCAAGGAAAGCGGAGTCAACCCTCCATCATGTCTACCTCCAACACTTCCTTCTTTGCTTCTCAAATCCTCGTCTGGAGCATCGTTCATCCGTGCATTGACTGAAGGCCTGCAAAGAAATCCAGTTTAGATCTTTCCTTGTAGCCTTTGAATTTAATTTAATCAAGATGTTATCCAGTCACTTCAGGAAGGCATGGACTTGGGAAGAGCTTTTCTTGAGTTGGCAGGCTTCAAAAGCATCACCCTTCAGCCCCATTCTCTACGCTGACCAAGGCTAGTTAGTGATGCTGGGAATTACGTTCCGACATCTGGAGTACACCTGGCTGAAGGCCAACAGAGATCATACAGCTGTCTTGCATGTCTCCCGGATGGGCTCATGGATATGGACATGACGACAAAAGAGCTCCATGATCTTTTTCATCCTACACCGACAACTCTAACTGAATCCCTTAAGCCAGGGGTGTCCAGCCATGACAACTTTGGATTTCATCTCCCAGAATCCCCCAGCCACGGGGCTGAGCAACTAGTGAGTGGAGCCATAAACAAAGGTGGTTGATATCCTCTTTTCTTTTTACCGCTGCTTCTTTACCAAGCAGCAGACCAATGGGAGGGAACCGCTTCAGTCTCACCAAAGATCCAAAATGATCTCTAATGTACCCTATAAATATTGAAATCTGATTTATTGCAGATTGCTAGCATCCCTCTTCTCTGAACCTTGCTATTCTTCCCGGCGAAGAGAAGATTAAGCAGACTTAACTACTGGATGGGGTGTTTCATAGTGCTTAAGTCTGCTTAATTCTGGACTTTCTTCCCCTTGAGGAAAAACACTACAGGTATTTGTAAAATAGAGATGGATTTTTTGCAGGACTTTCAGTTCTACTGCATTGGGGTTTTTTTGTCCGCTGATGCCCCTAGTGGACATTTTCTCTGTATCAAAGGTAATCAATTGAGCTAGCCTTTTATTGAGTCGAGACCATCCAATTTGGATCTATCCTCGAAGTCAATATTTTTTCACACGTCTGCCACCTTTGCACATTCACAAATGGTAGCCTGGACAATCCTCACCTCAGGATCACCCTAAAACTTACCATATCTCAGATCCGTTTCTCCTTAAGAGTCTTCAACTCCATTCTTGAAGCTACCTTGAGACTCCCAACTTTGGAAAAAGTGAACTAGGGGAAAAAAAAAGGTTTTCCTCCCTAACTACAATTATTCTTTTTTTCTAAAGATGATAACATATGTATTTCCATTTGGCCAGCTTTGCAGAATTCTGTTTTTAGCAACACACCTCCTGTTAAGTCCTAAAGTCCAAAAGACGATGCTGCTGAACTGAACTCTAGCTAAAACATATTGCAAAGGAGCAGTGTAAGGTGCTAATTTGACAAGCATAAGGGATGCTATTTGTCAGGAATCAGGATAAATCAGGTACTGATATAGTCCTTGTCAGTAAGATTGTTCAGACACTTCCAGTGAAGGAAATACTTAATGCTAAATCTGGATTCAAAGAGATACTTAACTGTATTCCTTGGGACTGCTGAATCCCATGCTATCATAAGATGGAACTGATTTCAAAAGTCCTTATGGAATCACAGAATTGTAGAGTCAGAAGGAACCGCAGAATCATCTAGTGGTGGCCCAGTGGTTAGAATGCAGTATTGCAGGCTAACTCTGCCCACTGCCAGGAGTTCGATCCTGACCGGCTCAAGGTTGACTCAGCCTTCCATCCTTCAGAGGTTGGTAAAATGAGGACCCAGATTGTTGGGGGTTAATAGGCTGATTCTATAAACCGCTTAGAGATGACTGTAAAGCACTGTGAAGTGGTATATAAGTCTAAGTGCTAGTGCAAAATGCAGGAAAGCCAATTTAATGATCCTTAAGAAATGATTCAACTGCTGCTTCTTAAAGACCTCCAGAGACAGAGAACCTATAACATTTGTAGTTGGAGCTACAGCTTGGTCCTCAGGAAGTTTTTCCTTACATTCAATCAAATAATTTATATTTACTCGGCATCCAGATAATTTCATAACAATTGCTACCACGGGGGAGGGGGGGGGGAATCCTAGTTCCTAGCTTATCTAGCTTTAAACCAGCTTTCCTTCAAAGGAAAACAACCAATGGAGGTTGCACATTTATAGACAGTGGACCACCGAATGCTGTGCATGCTGAAGTACCCATAAAACCTACTGCTTTTAAGCTGTCCCTGTCAGCTTGCCAGAAATATCATGGTGGGGACTGTGAAAAGCATGAAGCCGGGTGAGACCCACCTTCGTTCTAACAGAGTTTTCTTTCTCTGAATCCAAAATTAGAACACTAGGAACTGCCAATTACCTTGTCCTTATAACTTCACAGTCAGGCTTTGAGGTAGAAGACACAGCTTCCCCAGCAGGAATGTCAAGTCCACTTTTTTCTCCTCGCTTCCATTTTGGAGTCACCTGTTTCTGGGGAGATTTTTCTTTATCCCTATTTTGGGTCTCCGTCAGATTGTCACCGCTTGGGCAGAAAGGGCCATCCTTCTGGACAACGTTCCTGTTCCCCGTTTCTTTTTGTCTTGGAGAATCCTTGGAGCCATTCGCCCATCCCAAAGGCTCTGTTGGTTCAAGCTGGGCCATCTTCTCTGCAGCACATGGTCTGGAGGTCTCCTTGGAAAGGACCACACTGGCCATGTTTACCTTTTCACGTGGTCTGTGCTGCTCACCCAACCTGGTCCCTTTTTGGTTTTCTACAAAAATTATTTTCAGAGGGAAAAGATAATGCTGGAGAACATTGACAAGGCCCACGTTGCAGAGACAACTGCAAGAACTTAGAATTAACTGAGTAAAATACTTCTCGTAGTATGTTTATTTATTCAGTATATGACATCTCATAATGTATAATTCAGGGGTCTTCAAACCTGGCCCTTTTATGACTTGTGGGCTTCAACTCCCAGAATTCCTCAGCCAGAGTGCCTGGCTGAGAAATTCTGGGAATTGAAGTCCACAAGTCGTAAAAGGGCCAAGTTTGAAGACCCCTGATATAATTCATACAACAAGGAGTCACCAGGCATTCAATAGTTTGCAATTCAGTACATTATGAAAATCTAGCTGTAAGAAGCGAGCTGTTACGTGGAGCTACACTGTGATTGTATGTGTTTGGGTATTGCTTTCTCTGTGAACAGAATCATTACATTAACGTGGGTTTACAACGTGGGTTGATGTGCGAACCCAAACACATGCAGTTTACAATTTTATGAAAGCAGCGTAGAGAGCTGAACCTTACCTCAAATCAGAGATAGGCAAACTGCAGTTTGGACATCAACTTCCATAATCCCCAACTAGTAGGGTCAATAAGAAATGAGGACACCAGTAATCTGAAGCATCTGAAAGGCACCAGGTTGCCTTCTCTGGCCTTAAGTTAAACCACCCTATTAATTTATTCTCACACATTAAAGAGTCTGCCTCAACATCACTTAACAACAAGTATCTATATTTATTAATACCTTCCAAAGAATCCTTGCTTTCTGTCTGTGTTCCTTGCTTGGGAGTTGCATGCTTTCCTTTTGAACCCTTGTCTTCTGGCTTATCTTTAGTCTAGAAAAGTCAAAGAAAACCCACAAGGTCAATTTATACACATTTCTTGCAAAAATGAAAAGACAGTGGCCTGTCATTGCTTTCAGTGTGGACAGCACAGGGAATTACGGTATTCCACTATTTCCAGCTACTATTTCTTCTTGCCTGTTTGCAAACAGAGGTGAGAGGTTAGCTAGAGAGATTGAATTATGGGAATCGAGAGATGCTTAACACCTTCAACAATGTGAAAGTGAAAGAACATCCATATCTCTAGTTTCCTCCATTCTTTGCTCTTGTGATCATTTGTCTTAGACACGCCAATCAACGGTTCCAATCGGGGCTGTGTCTTGTATTGTGAGATCTCCTGAACATCTGTGACCTGAAACTCATTTCGGAGCTCAACAAATCACAAGATTGTCCCAACCTGATTGGTAGAACTTCCATTCCAGAAGCCCTTGTGATGACATGCTCAGATTAGCAACGTACTTGTCCTTAACCAGGTGATTTTGGAAAAAAATAAGTCTTAGGTCCTAGATCAGTGGTGGCGAACCTATGGCACGCATGCCACAGGTGGCACGCGGAGCCCTCTCTGTGGGCATGCGTGCCGTCGCCCCAGTCCTAGGCCTTCAGCTGGGTTTTATAAAACCTTTTCACTTTAGGCCTCCACCACCGTGTGCAAAAAAAAAAAAAGGTTCAATCAGTTAATTTCAACTTCTCGCGGAAAAAAAAAAGATCTTGCAAAGTTGGAATTGATTGAACTTTTTAGTCCCACCCAGCCACACCCACCCAATAGGCCACACCCACCCAATGGGCCACACCCACCCAGCACTTGATGAGGCATAAGTGGGTTTTGGGTTGCAGTTTGGGCACTCGGTCTCTAAAAGATTTGCCATCACAGTCCTAGATCCACAACAGGGACATTCCATCCTCATGTTCATTACCTTTTTCTGGGGAATCAACCTTGCTAACAGTTAAGCTACTGGTCTATGGGACACCATGGCTGAGTGTTTCATGAGTTTAGTTTGCTTGATCCTGTTACTTACCACTCCTTTTTTGGATTTTGCGGCTTGCAGTCCATAAAATACATTGCTAATTAGCATTTCCCCAAACCCCCCTCTTCAACCATTCTCCCAGCTATTTCAAAATAAGATGATTAAACTCTCAAAAAACAGCACACGCTATTTTGAACTTGATGTTTATTTACTTCATTGGACTCAACTTGAGCAAGAAGGGATAGTCTCAGGAGATTCTGGATGTTTATGCATTTGAATTTAGTATCTTGCCTTGTTTGGCTCCAGCTTATCTATGCCTTTTTTGAGTGATGAGAGATCTATCACGCCATATGGCAGAAGGAGACATATCTCATGGAACCTTTCTGAAGCTTTTCTCCATCAACTGATAAAAAGCACGCATTCAAAACAAGGCCACTAATGGCAAACCTAAGATTTGTAAGTGCGTTGGTTTATTTCACTTGGATTTTTTTTTCCCCCTATCAAAAAGGGAACAAGCTAATGCAAATAATGCTCTGGCTGAATGTAGCTTGTCTGACGGATCTACAATCCTTTGCAGAACCCTCCCAAAAAAGCACCTTAGGAAATGATGGAATGAGGATGGGCCATCACTTCTATGGGACATTATACTGAACAAGACGCCCAGGCATTTGCTTGTTTATTTATTTACTTGTTCAATTTCTGAAGGGTCCTTGGTGGTCTCTGAGCTTGGTTGTTTTCCTGCAGACATTTCATTACCCAAACTAGGCAACATCATCAGTGTTAGAAGGGAGTGGGGTTTGTTCTCTGTTTATATGGAAGTGGCTTCCCCAGTCAATGTTGGTGCAAGTGTTCTCGGTGGTTCCTTAGGGGTGCTAGCACTGATGATGCTACCTAGTTTGGGCAATGAAACGTCTGCAAGAAAACAAACAAGGTCAGAGAACACCAAGGACCCCAAGATTCTCCTCCTCCTCCTCCTCCTCCTCTTCCTCCTCCTCTCTGCAAATCCCCCCTCTTCTAGCACTGATGATGCTACCTAGTTTGGGTAATGAAACGTCTGCAAGAAAAGAAGCAAGCTCAGAGAACACCAAGGACCCCAAGATTGTCGTCGTCGTCTTCCTCCTCCTCCTCCTCCCTTCTAGCACTGATGATGTTACCTAGTTTGGTTAATGAAACATCAACAAGAAACAACCAAGCTCAGAGAGGATCAAGGACCCCTCGTTTCAACCCTGAGCTAAGAGTTTTGTACAGATAGATTGACCAGAGGGACAGCAGGTGAATTTAAAAAAAAAAAATGGAACGAGGTTCCTAAACATTTCTCACCTGCTTGTAGATGTGCTTATCTCACTATTTCTGAAGGAAAATTTATAAAATTTAGCCATTATTTCAGATCTTGACAAGAGCATTGGTAATCAAACACTTTCATTTTCACACCACTCATTTTTAGTGTCTCTTTGGGAGAAGTTGCAGCAACACTTTTGTTCAACTGAGTATTTCTTCCCTGCAATTTTAATTTAGAAAAGATACAGAAAAAAATATTCCCAAATATGAAAAGTTAGAACAGTAACTTTCCTTATTTTTTTTCTCAGATCCAGAACTTATCATTAATCCTCCAGTTACAACAAACATTCCCAATTTAAATGTCATTTAAAATGCCTATATTTTCTTTTCTTGCATTCTTCAATCACTGGGTATAAAAGTGAACAAGAGCTGTTGATTTTTTAAAAAAAACAGTTGACTTCACGAATGTGTGTTGCACTGAACGGTAAAAAGAATAGCTCGATCCTAATGTTTATATCATTTTGTTTTTTTAGAATGAGAAGTTCAGATTTTGTTTTTCGTTGCTCTTTTTCATGCCTACCCATTTCCTTTTCAAAATACAGCAACACAAAAGGAACAGCAGCAGAACACGGATAAACACGATTCAACCCTATTAGTTGAAGAGTAGCAGTCAAAATGATCCCAAGAGAGTCTACAGGCACTGGATATAATTTCATTAAATATTCCTAATATGGGAAAATTAAAGATTCCCATATAGGGAATGTGAAGATGCTCACCTCTTCCAGGATTTCAAGCAAGCTTCCTTTCCACCAAGGAACACACCCTTTCAAAATGAAGTCCACCATCTTTGAGTTTCTGAACATTTCTTCCAAACACTTCACCATCTTGTCAATAGCATCCACAGCTGTCTCCACCTTCTCCATTTTTTCCTGGTACTTGGAAGCACCATGACGCGTTGCTTTCACCAGGTTCAAAATCTCGGTGTACGTATTCTGAGTTTCTACCTGCTGGACACCATCTTTGCTGCGATGAATTCCACAGATTGGGTCCACAGGAGAGTGTGATGCGCTTAGCTGATGGAGGCCTTTTTCCAAATCATCAATGCCTTCGTTAACTTTCCAGATTTTTTCGGTCAAGTCTTCTTGGAAATGCAACAGCTTGTCTACCTTTTCGTTGATAAGGTTGAGTTTTTTGTCCATTGTGTTTACACAATGGTCACCTGAGGCCTATTTATAAACGCTTCTTAAGACCTCAGGGCCCTTTCAGACATTCCAATGGGAAGAGATTCAGTGGGCTGGCACTTTACTTGTTGAAATTAAAGGGCAGTGCTTGGAAATTATATCGTCCTTTGGGATGAAACTAAAATTCTAGAACCTGCTAAGAACATGTCATCTATTAGCTGCTATGTAACCCACTCTTATTTCGTATTATCTGTTTTCTTCTTACATGCATGCAGTGATGAGGTTGGTGACAACTTGGCAGTCAGCTTAAAGAATCCCTCCCCAGCAGCCTTCTTGCCGTCACAAAACCATTTAAAATTCTTCCCTTGAGAGGCTGTTGATAACCAAGCATCTTAAGAATGGGCAGCAGCTGAATAGTCGAGATTCGTCCCGAGGAGAGGAAAGTTAGAATTTTGTATCGGATTTTTCTGATGGTGCGAGAAAAACAGCTTATAAAGTGATTCTTTTCAAAGAAAGGGGAAAAAAGGGAAAACTGAAAGGGGAATTGAAGCAAAGTTAAATTCTCCCCAATTTAAAAAAAAAAATAGGGTGTTATTGTCAAATACAAAATGTACACACGTTGGCCAACACCGCATACTGGCCGTGCTTAAAATTGGCTGGCCGTCAGGACGTTAAAAATAGGACATTAACGACAATGATACAAAGCACACACATCTCACGCCAGCATGCCTTTCAAAGCAGAAACAACTCAAGTCAAATTCTTTCGGTTGTGCCAAGAGAGTCCTCCGGCCTTTTTTGTTTTTATTTTTTAAGAAACAGCAGATCCAAATTGTTTTTTTATAATTAATAGCAAAACCTTTAGTCTTACAGGCTACTCCTCCCCCCCCCAAAAAAAAATTCTGTTCAAATTTAACATGAATTATATTCCCTATGATGACCCAAAGTTCTGCCTACTTTTTCTATATTCACACAAATGAAGGCTACTGCAGGAGTTATTTGAATGGTATTTTTTCCACCTACAATATCCAGATTTTCACAGTGTGGAAATCAAGGCACTTGGTCTCCAGAAGCAGATGATATTTTCCCCCACAATGTCCAGATTTTTACCATATGGAAATTAAGGCACATGGTCTCCAGAAGCTGGGTCCAAATACAATTGTTTGTTATTCTTTGGTCAGTTGAATGAATATATCAATGAATATCCAGAAGAGCCTCTTGTGGCTTTCACCCTTTTGTTTTCCACTGAGCTCCCATTCCAGAATCTGTATTTCAATCTCCAGGGAAGGTAGTCCAGATTATAACTGAAGTCACAAGTCTCACCGCAACCTCTGAATCAATCCAGTCCAATCTGTACTGGATCGCTAGCATCAAGTTTTATGGCAGATTGGCGTTTTAATAACTGTTATTTTGATTGATTTATTTGCCCCTCTGGGCACCTTCAGGAAGCAGAGTGGGATTAAATAAATATAGATAGTGAAGCAGGTCCCCATCCTTATGTTGTTGTCTCTATGCGTAATGGTATGTAAGAATGACCTTGGGAGACAGGAGGGAGAACTGGACAACCTGTATGGTAAAGATATCTCATCCCACAGAAAAAGGGAGGGTGTGGGAAAGATTTTAGAAGGAACTCTCCCTATGACTGATACTGGGAGTTGTGATCCAACAAGTTTAAGAGAGCTATCTCAAAGATGCTTTTGCAAAAGGCAACTGGACTGGGTTTTTTCCTTGAGAAGGAAGAAAATTTTGTTTTGCTTTTCATCCAAGAAGCTTCAACATTCTAAAAGAAGGAGAAAGAAGAAAGCAAACTTCTTCTTCTTCTTCTTCTTCTTCTTCTTCTTCTTCTTCTTCTTCTTCTTCTTCTTCTTCTTCTTCTTCTTCTTTTTCTTTTTCTTCTTCTTTTTCTTCTTCTTCTTCTTCTTCTTCTTCTTCTTCTTCTTCTTCTTCTTCTTCTTCTTCTTCTTCTTCTTCTTCTTCTTCTTCTTCTCCCAGTTGCCTTTTGGAAGAGCACCTTTGATGCAACTATGACCTGGATGACCAAGATTCTCCAGACACTTAGGACAGCTGTTGTTCACTGCTCTCATGGGATTGAACATGCTCATAGCTCATTCTTGATCACTCTGTGCATACAAAACCTATGTTGTTTTCCTTGGGGAAATGTGATTAACTTTTCATGCACCAAGTTCTCACATCAGGAGGATTTTGCAACAATAGGTTTGCAGCACAGCATGTTCTTACTACTCAAGCTAAAATAGCTATGATTAGCAGCAATGGCACCTGGTCCTGCCCCAATTGTTATATTGGCATAGTTTATCCAGGGCCCCACATTCCCTCTGTCCCTCTTTCTTCCCAGCTAGTCTACAGGCGACAAATCAACATCTGCCTCATCTTAACTCATCCAAACGCTTGTCCTTCAACGTCACCACCACTACTCTTCTTACTAAGAGAAGAACTAGCTGCCCAAGTGGACTTTTAAAGTAAGATTCCTTTGACACCTACATTCTAATTTCAGCTTGGCACATTCATCTGCCAGCTCACTGTGACATTTGCATTTGACGTCATTCACATGTACAAGAATAATAGGGTATCAGCAATCTGATCACAACAGCTAATCGGGTAAGAGAAGCAGACGGAACCTCAGTTTACTTGCTGTTCGCCAGGTAACCCTTTAGGCTGTTGAATTACTTAGGTGCATCTACTGATTTATCAGAATTATTATATCTTCCCTCCCAGCAAACCAACTCCAGTAGGTCAGTAGGAAAAAAAATAACAAATGACTAGTTCACTCTTTGCTCAGAAATCTTGGAAGCCCTGTTGGTTGGGAACACAACAGAAGAGTAGACTGCTTGAATCTGAAGCTTTGTGGAGCCCACATTTTGTAACCGAGGGCCTCATGAAGTCAAGAGTTGCTTGTAGCAGTTAAAATACTCTACACCAGCGGTTCTCAACCTGTGGGTCGGGACCCCATTTGGGGTCGAACGACCATTTCACAGGGGTCGCCAAACAACGCAGTCCGCCATTTTCCCCCCCTTTTCCTTAGCTGTGCTACTCCCTTTTATTCTATTGGCTTTTGAAAGCCAATAGAATAGACTCTCTTGAATAGAGTCTAATTCTATTGGCTTTCAAAAGCCAATAGGAATTATCCAGGCTGTCTCTGCCCTGCTGAGCCCGCCAAAAGTCCCATTCTGCAAACGGTGCTGCGACAGTTGAGTAGTCCTCGACTTACGACCGGTTGAGTATTCGACTTACGACCGGTTGGGGGTCGTGGGATTAAAAAG
Organism: Crotalus tigris; assembly: GCF_016545835.1. Lineage (NCBI taxonomy): Eukaryota > Metazoa > Chordata > Lepidosauria > Squamata > Viperidae > Crotalus > Crotalus tigris. The sequence goes on along the minus strand of NW_024096999.1, from coordinate 4,200,479 downwards.
GTTGAGAACCACTGCTCTACACAGTCAACATTGTAAGCCCCCAAAGTATGGGAGTGGAGTTGAGACCAACAGTGAGGATTTTTTTTTTTTTAAAAAAAAAACATCTAGGCCTTCCCAACCTGAGATGAGGTTTTAGTCAAGAACGTCTTCATCCAGAATGCCGCTTTCTAGCCACTATTTCACACCAAAAGGTTACCTTGAGTGAAGATCCTTAATTAAGTTCCGTGCTTACTACAACCCACGACATTTTGGCACATGGATGTATGAGTGCTGCGGACAACTATACTCAAAATCATCTGGTTTGGAAAAGATGGCAACATGAAAATGTCACTGTTGGCATTCTCTACCAGCTTCCTTAACTTTGCGCTACATAATGTGTTGGAAGCCACAGTCTGGTGAAGATGCCGTGAGGAATGGCTGGCCGCAGGACATCTGCATTCCATGTTTCTGCTTACGTGTCCCGGCAGAGTTTGCATTACCGTGCTTAATTTTCTGTTGTAATACTAATAGCCTACTTATTTTCTGAGTGCCAGCTCTTAGATACTTAAAGGATGCCATCTATATGGAAAGAGAGGGAATTAGAGGGCTTAGGACGGTGAAGACCATTTTTAAGAGACGCATGGTGAGGAGAAAAATAAGGGGGGAAAAATGAAAGGAAGGAGAATGCCATAAAAACAGCCCCTTGAAGCCTAAGCATACGCAGTGAGTATATGCAATTATAAGAAGCCGAAGAGACAGAAATCAGATACTGCAGAGAAGGGAAACGAACGGAGAATTCTAGAAAAGTATCCAGCTGGTTGTATTCCTAAAGAAGAAAGTAGTGCTTGGTTATATGCACAAAGGAAGAGGAGACAGGACACCAGAATTTTGCCAAAAAAGCTATTTTTAGAATGAAATGCCCAGGGAGCAAAATAATTGGAACACCCCCATCCAAGCTAAAAGATTGCCCACTAGGATACAAGATCTAGTCAGCCGTTCGCAAAGTTACACTAAAATTTAACCTAAGCCAGGAAACACTGTATAAGAAAAGAAAATACGGGCATTGCTATATTGGTTAATATTTAGAGAAAGACTAATGGCATCACCACCATAATGTGTGTGTGTGTGTGTGTGTCCATATATGTCCATGTATATCTGTTTGTGTGTCTGCATATAAAGGCAGAGATATGTGCAATCTTTCATGGAGAGCACTGTTAAGGACTTCATTCCTGATTTTTTTTCTTTTCTTTTCTTTTTTAATGATCGGATTCCTTCCTTTCCTGCCTCCCCGCTCTTCCCACCACCACCTCTTTTTCCTTCTTTTAAACTAATATATTCAGGCTAAACAGCTCAGAGAAAAAGACCAATGAAGTTGTATTTAGATTTCCAAGAATGCGAGAAGGAAGTGACAGCATATGATTCGAAAGAATGTTAAACCCTTGGTAAAAACTGCATCTTCCAAACGAAAAACACAACCTGGGACTTTGCTTTTGTGCAAAACGGAGTCATAGTCACATTACTGAGACATAATGAGTAGAGTAGAGTAGAGTAGAGTAGAGTAGAGTAGAGTAGAGTAGAGTAGAGTAGAGTAGAGTAGAATAGAATAGAATAGAACAGAATAGAATAGAACAGAACCTTGGGGGTCTTCTAGTCCAGCCCCCCACTCAAACAGGAGAACCTATACCTTCTCAGACAAGTGACTGTCTAGCCTCTTTTTAAAAATCTCCAGTGATGGAGCACCCACGATTTCTTAGATGTAGATATAATGAAGCTTTGTTTGGAAATTAACAAACAAAGAAGGAATGGTTGCATGCCTTCACAGTTCATCAAAACAGATATTACAAGAGCCTGGAGACATTTTTATTCTCTATCATTTTTGAACGGTTAAAAGAAAAAAATTTGTTTCAAAGATGTCAACCTCAAACTTCATTTGGAGAGCTACTTAGAAATGTGGACCACATACAATGATCTATATATTAAGGTTGCCTTTGCTTTTTAAACATATCACATTACACGAATCTCTCCTTAGGATTAGTGTGATGCTAAACATGTCAGCTACAAAAGTCCACGAGATGTTCTATTCCTTAATATGACCATTAAAACATGGAAGAGGAAACCAAGGCAGGCGAAATCTTAACCCCCATCGCTCAAAACTATTTTGCCCTTTTAATAAAAAAAGATGATTCAAATGACAGCATGGCAGAAAACAGCTTCATGGATGTAGCGTCCAAAACTTATAAATCAAGAGATACGTTTCCTTACCGCAAATTTCTTGATGTAATCGGAGACACTGGATCCTCCCATGCTCAAGCAAAGGGACTTATGCAACGAAGAACTCTGATAAAGGGTTCCCATATTTTTTTTTCTTTTTTGCACTCGTTGGGCAGACCACCAAGGACGGCCCACCGTTTTTAACTCAATTAAAGGAATGGAAGGCTAGCTCAATCTCGCTCGGCTGGACAGCCTCCTTCATCTGTCACCGAAGCAGGCATTTCAACCACTTTCTTATCTTGAAGGCCGAGCTCTTATCTGTATTCCTACAGCTCACTTCCTGAATGGCTGATAGGGGCCACTGGCACGGAGCTGCGGGCGCTGATGGGACTAATCTGAAATATGTACAGGGACTCCTCTTTCCATTGCACAAAAGCCCTTTTGTAACCCACGAGCACCCGATGCCATTCTAGGAGTATTACTTTCAGGATAAGCGAATTATCCCACCTAAATTGAATTAGAGGGCTTTGCAATGTGTTGGATGTAGTTCTCAAAATAAAACTACTTCAAAGTAGTTAGGAGCATGAACAAAGGTGATAAAATTGGGAGCTCATTAAGGCCACCACCTCTGTTCCTGTAGTGAGCAATGAGCTGCCCACTGAGTTAGATTTCAGGTCTTTTCAGAATCAAATCCATAACAATGGTGGGAAACTGATCAAAGAGAGAAGCAACCTGGAATTAAGGAGAAACTTCCTAACAGCGAGGACAATTAACCAGTGGAACAACCTGCCTCCAGAAATCGTGGGCGCTCCATCACTGGAGATTTTTAAGAAGAGACTGGACAGTCACTTGTCTGAGATAGTACAGGTTCTCCTGCTTGAGCGGGGGGCTGGACTAGAAGACCTCCAAGGTCCCTTCCACTTCTATTCTATTCTATTCTATTCTATTCTATTCTCTGTTCTGTTCTGTTCTGTCATGGTTCTATTCTATTCTAGTCTATTCTAGTCTATTCTAGTCTAGTCTAGTCTAGTCTAGTCTAGTCTAGTCACATTGAGCAAGCAACTCCATTAAGTGTCATCTCAAAGACAAACTTTTCAGATAGCGGAAGAAATTGCAGTTTCTTTGTTGTCTATTTCTCACAATATATGTGGTATGTAAGAAAATCCCTCTCTCACATTCACACCATGTAGAGACTCTGTATTTCAAGACTGTACGGGAGTTAAGAATAAGCATTAAGTTGGTGGTAGAGCACACAATTTTGCCTGACAGCAAAGGTCCCCATTAGGAAATCTGGCAGCTGGTTTGGAACAAACAAGGTTCAATCAGCCTCCCTTAATTAGCAGCTCTAAATACAGATACCGGTTGTGTACAAGGACACAGTTACCCCAGTGGTTAACATAATACAGGAAAATAAACTGCATTATCAGTCAGATTTTCTCTGCCTTTGGGCTTTTTCTTTGGAATGCAAGCATTTTTTTTCTTTTCTTGAGGTTCTGCAGAGGGTAGGCAGGAAGATTACCGTACAGATAACTGGATTTTTTTTTTTTTAAGTACATGTTCCTTTTACTTTGGCATTTATAGCTTCATTGTTCCCAAGGAAATTTTGAAGTTAGCAGTGAGTGAAAGTTACTTTTAGAAGGGGTTAGGGTTTTATTATTGTTATTTTGCTGCAATTGAGCATTTCAAAAACAGACAATAAAATAAAGACGTGTTTATTTACTTAGCCCCGATTCAGGGGACGTTATTTTCCCAGCTCATCTCTGAAAAACCTGAACATTCAAGGTGTCACAAGAATGGAAAACAACATTCTCAAAGACGTGACTCAAGTGCTGCACCTCTGTATGGTTAAATGTTTCAAGAAAGAACTGGGAAAATGCCTTAACATTCATCCACAGCCACTTCTTCTTGAACGTTCAGAATTGCTATTGGCTGCTTGGATAACCATCATCTGTAGCTGCACCTGACGTATGAACAAACCCAACTTATTAAAAATTTCAGGCTGCTTCCAGTGTTGGAGTACCCCCAACTTCTGGAGGCAAGTTGTTCCACTGGTTAATTGTTCTGTCAGGAAATTTCTCCTTAGTTTTAGGTTGCTTTTCTCCTTGATTAGTTTCCATCAATTGCTTCTGATCCTGCTTTGGAGAATAGGTTGACTCCCTCTTCATATATATACATACACACATACATACACACACACACACACACACACACACACACACACACAAATGCTGCTTTCCATCCTTAATCTGTAACTGAAAGTTTCCCCTTTCTATGAGCAGACCTCTGCTCATGGAGGCAATCTATTGTTTCCTGCTTCAGATAGAATAATAACCAATTGCATTTTACTGAACATAAAAACAGAGGTTATTCCTGCAGGTAGCAGGAAGAGAAAAGAGTGTGATCCTCAGGAGATTTCCCAGTCCCGTTCCAGTGTGGCATTTTATCCCAGCGGAGTCCAAAAGCCTGCCAAATAAGTAGCAGGCAGCTTCGAAAGACTGGGCAGAAATTTCAGTCATACCAACAAGCCTGAAGTGTTTTCCTGGTGCAGCAAATTGAGCCATTATCACTTGCACAGTGAACTAATGAGCGGAGATTGGGGAGCAGAGCTGAGAAATCTCAAGAAGCAAAAAAAGAAATATATGATGTTTCACCTCCTTTTCCTGGGCAACTGGGCTTTCATATTTATTTTGTTTGTTCCAAATCCTTTTTCTAACCCAACGATCCCCAAGAGTTTTTCCCAAACTGGCTATAACTACTTAAACACCAAATATTTCCACCCTTGAGGGAGGAACCGTTGCAATGTTGCATTTTCCATTTCAGAAAAGCGCCTTGTTCATTTGTCTTTGCTGCTTAGCTGCTGCATGGATGGCTCAGGCTGAGTATCCATTGTTAAAATAAAGCACGTCGTGGAAATAACAAGGTTCTTCTCCTTATTTCCTTTGCTGTTTAGAACCACTAATTCCTAGGCAGTCAAAACAGGAATCTCACACCCATCGTGGCCCATTGAAAGTCTCAGGAAAATTCTCTGTGTTGGTCCTGTTAGCACTTACCTTTTCATGGGTCTTCCAATTACAAGTCAACGTAGAATCGGATACCAGCATAGAGCACAGACGGGTCACCAGGAAAGCTGCAGCAAAAGGGCAGCTCAGGAGCCTGGCTCGATCGTTATCCGTTACAAATCGGGAAAGGCCATCCGCAAAGCTGCAATTGGACAGGAAGAAAATAGAAATACACGCTTTCTCCAGCAGAAGCATCCTCAGACAGCCCTCCTCTCTCTGACGGCACAGCCTTGGCACCGACCCCTTTCAGAAGGTGCTTCCCTCCGGATGGATTAGAGGCAAAGGTCAGGATCCCTCCTGGCTTCCCTAAAAGAATTGGAGATTTGTCTCCTCCATCTTGCAAAGAGGGGAAACATTTCAAGGCGAAGAAGGTCCTGCCTTTAAATCAAGAAGATCTTGCCTTTAAACCGTCCAGGGTCTATTTTGAAACCATTCCCCCCGGCCCATCCCCAATTCCAGCCTTGCTGACGACAACATATTGTTAGCTGTTTCTATTTAGGAAAGTGGAGGTGGGGGGGGGCGGACGGACGGGCGGGAGAATCTGGTCAGATTTAGGCCGGAGCGGAGTGGATTTTTAAAAGTCCAACTCAGTGACGGACACTGTGCAAGGGACAGCAAAATGGCAGGGCCGTGATCTCTCAGCATGGCAGGACTAATTGGGTTTTGAAGAAATTAACAATAAAGGAGAATATGTGTAGGTTAGGGGGGTCTCATGATGTTTTCTGTGCACTGATGATATTACATAGTTTGGGTAATGAAACGTCTTCAAGAAAACAACCAAGCTCAGAGAGCACCAAGGATCCTACAGTTGTCTTCTTCTTCTTCCTCCTCCTCCTCCTCCTCTTCCTCCTCCTCCTCCTCCTCTCTGCAAACCCCTCCTTTCTAGCATTGATGATGTTACCTAGTTTGGGTAATGAAATCCTTGCAAGAAAGCAACCAACCTCACAGAGCACCAAGGACCCCCCCCAGTCCTTCTTCTCCTCCTCCTCCTCCTCCTCTTCCTCCTTCTTCACCACCACCACCACAAACACTTCATCATCATCATCCACTTCCTCCTCCTCCTCTCTGCAAACCCCACTCCCTTCTAGCACGGATGATGTTACCTAGTTTGGTTATGAAATGTCTGCAAGGAAACCACCAAACTAAGAGATTGTCCTACAGTTGTCCTTCTTCTGCGTAAGCCAAACCTTGAACACTAGTCCAGAAAAATAAAAGGACTCTGTCAAATGAGGAATTTGGGAGTTCATTAATGAGTTGGGAATTTCTTCCTTGTGACGATTTCGCTGAAATTGCAACACATTTCGGGTGATCCCTGAACGCACGTCTGTTCTTGGAAACCTAGTGCAAAAGGAATTTGCACATAGGTTTATATTTCTAATTATACCATTCCACTGGCTCCATGCGCACTTCCTGGCATGCATAAACTTGAGGTTTAAAGACAAAGATAAACCTCCAAATCCCAATAATAGGAAAATGGGATTTATTTGTTTGTTTTTTTTCCAATTCAAGGTAAATAAATGAAGAAGAGGCAGGCGTTCCAATCAACTAGAATTTCCTTAGCAAACATTTAACCCTGCCCTTTCTTGTTGATTCCTGGCCTCAGAAGTCATTTTCAGAAAGATCATTTTCTTAAAATTGGGGCGACGGATCGAAGTAGCAGGGAAAAGCGGAGGAAAAATATCTCAGGGAGATGTTGCCTGGAAAAATTCAACATACATTCCTTCCTGCAACTTTAGTTAGGCACTGGGGGGAAAAAGTGACTTGCAACCGTTTTTTTTTTTTTTACACTTACAATCCCTGCAGCATCTCCATGGTCACATGATTAAAATCCAGACACTTGACAACTGGCATGTACTTATGACAGTCTGCCGTGTCCCAGGGTCGCGTGATCCACTTCTGTGACCTTCTGACAAGCAAAATCAGATCCCCTGAACAGTCATGTTACTCACTTAATAACCGTAACAAGAAAAGTCACAAAATGGGACAAAATTCGCTTAAGAGGCATCTTGGTTAGCAATGGAAACGTTGGGCTCACTTGTGGAAAGCAAGTGCCACCTTGTGCCAGAAGATGGAAAGGCAAGAAAAGAATAACCACCACCAGAAGGATAAATTCCACTTGGAACAGGATGGGACAATTTGCCACGGGAAGATTTTAGCCGTTCTACTTAATCTTAATGATTTCAACTTTCGCCATTCACGTTTCCTCCCGTCCCTCCTTTTGCATCCACTCCTCAATGATTCTGTTCCACCATTTCTTTGATATTAGTGCAACTCTTGTGCTGCAGCAAGTTGTCCCCATGGCAAGTTGGCCGTTGTGAGTTGTCCTACAGTGAGTTGGCCGTGGCAAATTGTCACAGACCCACTTGGAATTTGGATGACCCTACGGAGGAAGATGGGGGGACCTTCCACTATTCCACTTCTACAGCAGGCTTTCATCATCATCATCAAGTTGGAAGGGACCTTGGAAGTCATCTAGTCCAACCCCCGGCTCAGGCAGGAAACCCTATATCATTTCAGTCCTATACCATTATCTACGTGATAATAATGATGATGATGATGATGATGGAAGGGAACTTGGAGGTCGTCTAATCCAACCCCCTGCTCAGGCAGGAAACCCTATACCATTTCGGACAAATGGCTGTCCAGTCTCTTCTTAAAAGTTTCCAGTATTGGAGCACCCACAACTTCTGGAGGCAGGTTGTTCCACTGGTTAATTGTTATGTCAGGAAATTCCTCCTTAGTTTTAGGTTGCTTCTTTCCTTGATTAGTTTCTGTTGCTTCTTGTCCTGCCTTCAGGCGCTTTGGAGAATAGCTTGACTCCCTCTTCTTTGGGGCAGCCCCTGAGATATTGGAATGCTGCTATCATGTCCCCCCTCGTCCTTCTCTTCATTAAACTAGACATACCCAATTCCAGCAACCGTTCTTTACATGTTTTAGCCTCCAGTTCCCTTCTCCTTGATCCAAATAGGACTAGCCTTATCTGAGAAAAATAAAGGCAGATTACAGGTCGTCCTCAACGTAGCGACCAAAGTTACAACAGAAGCCAAAAATGGGACTTATAACCTTGTGGCAATAGAAGACAGAGAAGGAGGTGGCTGCATGGAGTCACTGAAGCAGCAGGCGTGAGCTTAAATGTTCTCCAGAAGATGGTAGAGGACAGGAAGGCCTGGAGGAACGTTGTCCATGGGGTCGCGATGGGTCAGACATGACTTCGCAATTAACAACATAACTCGAATTTCCAACATCTGCCCCCTCCCCCACAGTCACATGATGATATTTTGGGTGCTTTGCAACCTGTCCAATTTAGGACCATTTGCAGCACCAGTGACAATTTCTGACTCTTTTGGTTAGAAATCACAACCTGGCAAAAACTGCCCCCTAGCGAACAAAGGGTTTGCTTAACCATCGCTGCAAAAAATTGGACGCGTTCACTTGGTGACCCACGATTTGCCCAAATTGTGGATTAGATTATGGTCGTAAGTCAAGGACTACATGTCTAAGAAAGATGTTGGCTGCTTTCCTCCCCTCCCCCCATTGTTATGAACTTTCTGAAGGCGTGTAGCAGATCAAGCTTGGATATTCTTTCCTTCTGATTTCAAAGGACCACTTCTTTTTTTTCATCCCATTTTATTTCCATCAGGTATGGGGAGAGCGCCATTTTTTCAATCTTCAGGGATAAAGTCAGAAGTTTTTACGTGAGTGTGCAGCTGTTATGGGCTAAAGAATCATACAAAATCTCAGCTTTATAAGCAAGAAACTGGAGCCAACTCCTTTCTCTTGTGGGAAAATGTATAAAGTCCGAAGTTAAAAGAGCATAACCTCAGGTTCTTAAGAACAAAAAAAATGTGCTTTAAAAAAAATATCTTCTGAATGAATACTTTGGAAGAACTAAAAGCAAAGGCATGAAAAATCAATGGGATTGCGGCAGGGGTGTGTGTGTGTGTGTGTCAGTCATACAAACAGGTAGGAAAACGGAACTACAGCCACATAAGTTCTCCACAATGTTCATAATATAAACCATGGCCCCAGCTGGGAAGGATTATTTTAACCACATTTAAGAGCAACAAGTTTATTTCATCCCTATATGGGTTTTTTTTCTAATTCATTTCCTTATTTGGCAAAAATAAGAACAGCTGCCACAAGAGCACATAAAGGCAGCATACATCTACCAAATAAATTTGACGGGTGTGTGCGTGCGCGAACATATATTATGTGTGTTTGTGTGCACAGATCTTGTTAGAAGAATTTTCCTGCTCCAATTTTCTAAGCCAGGCCACGAATGAATACAAATGGCAGATTCTTAGAAGTAGTTTATTCATTTAACACGTACAATGGTTGAAGGTAGCCTACATCGTTAGGGATTTGTCAGGAAAGGTCTATATAATGACAAGAGGGCTTTGATGTTTAGAGGTGCAGATTCAGGTGCTCCTACCCTGGGCTTTGATCCCGAGGCGGGTGTTGCATGCATACATGCAGTCCTCCACTTACGACCCCGACAATTCTGTTGCTAAGTGAGATAGTTGTTAAATGAATTTTGTCCCGTTTTACGACCTTCCCTGCCACAATTGTTAAGTGAATCACTGCGGTGATTAAGTTAGTGACAGGGCTGCTAAGTGAATCTTGTCGGAGTCTAGTTGGAAGGTCGCAAACAGTGATCCCATGAGCCCAGGACACCGCAACCGTCATAAATATAAGTCAGTTGCCATGTGTCTGAATTCTGATCACGTAGCCATGGGGATGTTGGTCATAAGTGTGAAAAAATGGTCCCAGGTCACATTTTTTTCAGCGCCGCTGTTAACGTCAAACCGTCAGTAAATGACCTGTTGTAAGTCGAGAGTTACCTGTACATTCGGATGTTGTCCTGAGGTTGTGTGCAGTCGAAAAGGAAGGTTGCCCTTGGCGGTGTGGATTCCTCCGTAGGTGTGGATTGATTACGAGGTGGTCAAACTGGAATACGGACATAAAAAATTTCCCTTATCAGCCTATCCTGGCTAAAAGGAGAGCGGGGCGCAGCTTTTAACTTCTAACAATGTATTTAGAGGCAGCAGAGAAAAAACATGAAGGGGGGGTGGGAAACAGTACATATATTCTTTAATTTTTTTATTATTTTTGGTGTGGTTATCAACAGCTCTGGATGAAGTAGCTTGTGCATTCTCTCTTCGTGGCACCATTAACTGGGCCCACTTAGTCACAGGGGTAGGTACGCCCAATAAAAGGGATTTAAAGCAGGTAAAGGTGGATAGCAGGTACATCCACGTGGCCCTTCTTCTAGGCCAAAGCCAGGTACACCTCTCACCCGCTGCCCTGACAAACTAATTAGACAAGTTAATTAGGTGCCAAATTTGGTGACAGAGCCAGATTTGCATGACAAGATTCGCACAAGGTGAGAAATCGAGAGATTTTGCAACAATGGAAAAAGAAGCTCCAGAAAAAGGGACGTCCAATTTGAGCTATCCTATTTAAAAATATGATCTGATTTCTGAATATTTCTGGAGAAGGCTTAAGGGAAACACCCCCCCTCCCCCATTTAAAAATCAAAACAAAACATCAAAATGAAATCGCATTGTGTTCGACATCAGAATTACTACTGAGACGGTCCCACACGAGAGCGTCTCTTATTTCGTACAAAGCATAGTTTAGCAGCGTTTAGGAATGGAAATGTAAAGTTCAGTTAATAGATTTAAAAACTAAAAAAAAAAGAAGTAAACGAGTCTCCATTATTTCATTGCAACTGCAAACATGGGATGTCTTAATTCAAATTCTTTTAATTGACATGGAGGCGTTCTTCAACACTGCTAATGCAAAACAAATTTAGAAGACAATTTCCATATGAAATCATAGACCAGCTTTCGTTTGAGCTGGTGCCTGCCAAAATAAGCCTGGATTTTAAAACCCCAGACACCAAAGACTGTGTATAAAATAAGCTTTTTATAAAAGCCTATCGGCGGAATACATGCCAGCTTCCTCCCATCCCAGCGAGTTCGACGCATTTTATTCCCACGTGTTTCTATGGTTACAGTCTCACCCGTCCGTTTGGTCCAGTTTAGACCAACGCAGAAACAACGCTTAAACCAATAACGTATTATATAATAATAATTTCAGCTTAACCCACCAATTGATTTGGCAATCTGTGGATTTCAGGAAAATACCAGCATATCAATTTATGTACAGGTTAAGCTTGACTATATATAAAGGAAGTTCAACGTTAACTGAACAAAAATCTGCAGTGAGGGACATTTTAAATTAAAGACACTGCAAAAATTCTTGAAGGTCCTTCCAGCTATCTGTGTCGAGGGAAGCGGTGCTGCTTCGGACACCCCTGCCTGCCTCTTCCACAAAAGCAAAGAGCCGGTCCTTTTGATTCTTGACAATTGGTCGAGCAGAGGTTCAGCCAGGAAAAAAAGCAAATGACCCTTGACTGACACAGGTTAACAGCCTCCACCACCTGAGAGGCTGTGGAAGATCTGGAATCCACTACCTGGCTTCAACAGCATGGCATGCAAAGGTCACGACCCCCTCGTCAAAGGATAAGTCTCTGGTTGATAATTTTTCGGTTTATTTCTGCCAAGGCCACAGAAAATACAAATGCTTTTTCGTCAGAGAGGTTGGCGTACATGTCCACTTCTTTTTCTTGTTTCTCTGTGGGAGAAAAGACGCTGCGTGAATCAAGCCCTGGGTCTCTGAAGTGGAAATAGGTAGGAATTGAGCATGCAAGGATAAACTGCTATTACACTGAGTGCTAAGGCAAGCAGCAGCTTGTTGAGTTAGGCAAGAATCCGACTTGTTCTAACAAGGTGCATCAGATGCCTCCAGGCTTGGTGAAAAAGCCAAAGAGGTCCCTGTCGTAGCCAGGAAAAGTCACATTGCGTTAATGAACGTGCAATAAATAAAATTGTAAAACAGGATCATCCTGGTTCCACCAGGTTAGATGGGTACCTTTTCTTTAGAGAAGTTAATTTCGTAGTAAATTGCTTGAAATTTCATCCTCCGTGATTTTTCTGCATTCTGAAGTCATGGGTAGCAATAGCACTTAGAGTTATATACCGCTTCACAGTGGTTTACGGCCCCCTCTAAGTGATTTACAGAGTCAGCATATTTGCCTTCCAACAATCGGGGATCCTCACTTTACTGACCTCAGAAGGATGGAAGGCCGAGTCAACCTCGAGCTGGTCAGGATCGAACTCCTGGCAGTGGGCAGTGAGTTAGCCTGCAATACTACAGTCTAACCACTGGGCCACCATGGCGTAATTTCAGTAGAGATTGAATTTGATTTTCCAATTATGTTGGACTGACAGCTAGTTCTAGGAAAAGCTTCAACCTTTCTTGAAAGTGAGTTTGATATTATCTAAGATTGGGTTCAAATAAACAATACCGTGACTTATTAATTCAGTGACCATGGCATGCAAATGATGGTTTACAGTGCAACTAGTTGTGCAAAGCAACCGAGTCTTATTCCATAAGCCATGGTTAAATAATGACTTAGCCTAATGTGAGAACCAGGTCTGGAGGCATCCATCTCAAAAATTCAGGAAGTCCTTGACCTAGGACCACAATCCAGCCCAAAATATTTGTTGCTAAACAAGGCAGTTGTTAAAGAGAGATTTATGGGCTTTTTTTGACCACAGTTGTTAAGCAAATCTCTCCAGTTGTTAAATGAATCATGCAGTCATTAAGCAAATCTGGCTTGCCCCATTGGCTTTGCTTATCGAAAGCAGGCTGGGAAGGTTTACAAGCAGTGATCATGTGACCTACGACAGCGCAACTGTCATAAATGCACGCCAGTTGCCAAGCGCTCCAATTTTGATCGCACGACCACGGGGATGTTACAGTGATCGGAAGTGTGCAAACTGGCCACAAGTGACTTTTTCCAGTTGTCGTCGTAACTTTGGTCACAAAAACGGTCGTTAAGTCGAGGACTACCTGTAGTGTAATAGCCTTTGACAACCCACTGCCCTCCGGGTACATTGCCTTCACTCCCCATCATCCATCAGCATATCATGGTCAACACCAGACCAATGTGTTTTTTTTTAAAAAGGAACATATTGGAAGAGTACCTATTTTAAGCATCGCTTATTTTATTTATCTATTTTAGATCATTTATATAACCGCCCACTTGCTCACGACAACTCTAGGCGGCTTACAGATAATAAAAACACAATATAGAAAGAAATAAAAGTAATAAAAAGTAAAAATAATAATAATACAATAATAATCCCCAGGTATCCCCAACCCGGCGACCACACACGCACTCAAATCAACCATTTAATGGGCTCCATCCCACTCTGGGTTCCCCACTGGCAGAACCAGGGCCTTACGAAAGAGTGGGGGCCAGTCTAAGTTCTAATTTACAAAACTATGGAGGTTATCTTATAAAAAAAAATTACGGTCAACCCAACAATGAATTTTCGTACCTTTCTCTTCATCGTGCTTTTTAGATGAAGCTGCTTTCGGCCGTCCCCTTCCTCTTCTGCTGTGATCTGACTGACTGTGTGATCTGGATCTTTTCCTGTTTTCTAAGTCTTTATTTACCGCTGGATTTATCTTCTCTCTTTTGACCCTCTCTGTGCGTCTTCTCTTAGCGTCATTTCTGCTTTCTGTGGCGAGACATTTTCAAAGCACACACGTTCACACGTTATCGGATTTGGAATTGTTCTGAGATCTTTGCTCCGTCCTGTATTTTATTCTTCAGCTCCTTTAGCTTGACAATTGGCTGGAACGCCGAGCCTGCAGGCTTTCTTTCGCGCGCAAAAGCAGAACATTGTCACAAATCAAGCTACCCGTAAACTGTTCCTTATTTTGGAAGTTGGACAAACTTGTTTTTCGTAAAAGATGCTTTAAAACAGGGGTTTTTTTTCCCCCAACAGAAGAATGTTAACCTGCAAGGAATTCCAGACTGCCAAGCCCCAAAAGAGAGAAACAAAAGGAGAGAAAAACAGAAACCAGGAAAGTGAAAGGAAGGAGAGAAGACAAATATATTCTTCTCTGCCAATAAAAAGGAGCCCAACCGGTGAAACAAAACTGTTTAAGAATGTATGGGGAAGAAAGAGAAGTGGTTAAGGAAAAAATGAATAAAGGTAAATAAAGCAAATAAAGGTAGTTCTTGACTTACGACCACAACTGAGCCCAAAATTTCTGTTGCTAAGCGAGACAGTTGCTCAGTGAGTTTTGCCCCATTTTACGACCCTCCTTTCCACAGTTGTTAAGTGAATCACCGCAGTTAAGTTATTGATATGGTTGTTAAGTGAATCTGCTTGTCATTGACTTTGCTTGTCAGAAGGTCACCAAAGGGAATCACCTGACCTTGGGGCACTGCAACCGTCATAAATATGAGTCAGTTGCCAAGCGTCTGAATTTTGATCACGTGACCCTGGGGATCCAACGATGGTCGTTAAGTGTGAAAAATAGTCAGAACTCACTTTTTTCAATGCCGTTGTAACTTTGAATGGTCACTAAATGAACTGTTGTTGTAAGTCAAGGACTACTTGTATACAGAAAGTCTGGGGTTAGGAATGCCCTAATCTCACACTTAACGACCGTCGCAGCATCCCCATGATCAAAAGTCAGTCGCTTGGCAACTGATTTATATTGATGACGGTTGCCGTGTCCCGGGGTCATGTGATCCCCTTTTGCGACCACAGGCAAAGTCCATGGGGAACTTAACAACCACGGTGATTGGGTCAAGAAAGGACATAAAATGGGGCAAAAGTCAACCATTTTCTCACTTAGCAACAGAAACTTGGTCATAAAGTCGAGGACTACCACTCAAACTAAGTGAATTGGAAGAAATACCTGCGGAGGAAGGCAGCCTTTCGGAGCGTTTTGCATTCAGGAGCTTCCGACTGATAAATATATATCCACATGGGCAGGACTTGCAAGCAACAGGAACCTTAGAAAAATACAAGAAAAAGGGGAGGAGGAAAGGTGAGAATGTAATCCCTTTGTCAGGAGAATCACAAGCCTAGGTGATAGGGGTGTCACGCTCTTAACAATCTTAACAAGCTCTTAAGTCCTGTGTTCTTTGTCTGGATATTCCTTCCGTGGGCTTGGGGGGTGAGGAGAGAGGAAGCCCTTTCTATGAAAAGGGTAAGAAAAAAGAAAAACTCAGAAGGGAGTCAGACTCCTTCGCTGTGACACCATCTGCTTTATGGAGAAGTTTTGTTTTTGCATTAAGCACCCTGGGGGCGCAGTGGTTAGAAGGCAGGATTGCAGGCTAACTCTGCCCACTTCCAGGAGTTCGATCCTGACCGGCTCAAGGTTGACTCAGCCTTTCATCCTTCGGAGGTCAGTAAAATGAGGACCCAGATTATTGGGGGCAAGATGCTGACTCTGTAAACTGCTTAGAGAGTATGGAAAGCACTATGAAGCGGCATATAAGTCTAAGTCAGTGGTTCTCCACCTGTGGGTCGGGACCCCATTTGGGGTCGAACGACCATTTCACGGGGTTGCCAAACAACGCAGTCTGCCATTTTTTTCCCCCTTTTCCTTAGCTGTGCTATTCCCTTTTATTCTATTGGCTTTTGAAAGCCAATAGAATAGACTCTCTTGAATAGAGTCTAATTCTATTGGATTTCAAAAGCCAATAGGAATTGTCCAGGCTGTCTCTACCCTGCTGAGCCCGCCAAAAGTCCCATTCTGCAAACGGTGCTGCACCAGTTGAGTAGTCCTCGACTTATAACTGGTTGAGTAGTCCTCGACTTACGACCGGTTGAGTAGTCTTCAACTTACGACCGGTTTGGGGGTCACGGCATTAAAAAGGTTGAGAACCACTGGTCTAAGTGCTATTTTCCTTCCTTCCTTCCTTCCTTCCTTCCTTCCTTCCTTCCTTCCTTCCTTCCTTCCTTCCTTCTTTCCTTCCTTGCCAGTGCTTAGAAAGCAGTATTGCAGGCTAAATCTGCCCACTGCCAGGAGTTCGATCCTGGCCAGCTCAGGGTTGACTCAGCCTTCTATCCTTCCGAGGTCGGTAAAATGAGGACCCAGATTGCTGGGGGCAATAGGCTGACTCTGTAAACCACCTAAGAGAGGGCTGTAAAGCACTGTATGAAGCGGTATATAAGTCTAAGTGCTATTGCTATTGCATTTCAGTCTATGGAAATTGGAGACTGAGTGCCAACTGATTCACTTTTGGATGGAGGAACCTGACAGGGCACTGCAAATTACGGTAACCACTGCTGGCATCATACCACGTGGTTATCTCCTTGACAGTAAATCAGCTGCACAATAACAAAATTACTTTTGTATGCAGTTCACATCCTTGCAGATGACCTACTCACCGGCAACTATAGTGGACTAGATACTAATTACGTGTGTTTTAAATAAGACATGCTTTACGATACAAACCCACTGGGTTATTTGCCATGTTTTTGTTTTTTTTTTACTGTTTCAACTTTAATGGATTGTTATTAAATCAGTTTTCTTTTAGTAAAACAAACACAATGTGAAAGGTTGGAACACAAACAAATTTGGACTGGAAAGAAAAATGCTACATTCCTTTTAAATCTCTCCCTCTGGGTGCATCGCACAATATTACAGCCACTGCCAGCAGCACAGCTCTTAAAACAATCCATACATTGATGCAGATCAGCCTTTGAATGAGAGATTATAACTATTCCAGTGCAGCTTGCATTCCCACCCCCCTCACCCCCCCTTCACGCAATTTCTTGCTATTAACAAAGGAGGCCATTCACTATGCACTAAGGATAATTAACTAAGTTGATACTCCAGAAGAACTAGTCCTAAAAATGGAATTTGCATTTTGTTAAAAATAATTTCTTCTGAGCAAAAAAAAAAAAAAAAATTAGTAGAAAGGCAATTGATGCTGCAATGCTCTATGGGTGCCATTTTAAATCCAAACTGAGACACAGCATTGATGAATGTATTTCTTCCTTGAAAAAGCTCACTGTCATATATTAGGCGAGCATAACAGAATAAATTGCCCCGTCATGCAGTACATACAAATTTTCAGGTGCAGCTTCCAATGGAGAACAGAGCGATTCAGTTTAAGAGTTCCGCTGTTTCTGGACAGAGGCTGGATTGCATTCAAAATTCCGCTTTTCCAATGGCACTTTCCTTGGTCAATAACTAAAAGCTGCCATGTTCGTGAATACATCAACCTTCAGCTGCCTTTTTAAGTTGCATTATAACAAGGATTTCATTGACTTGCTCTGTTCCAAGAGGCTTTGATATCCTTTTTGTTTATTTTATCTTTTTAATTTGCAGGTTTGATGTTAACGGTTCTGGAATCAATTACAATTTAGCTTACATGAACCGGAAGAAGATTTCTTTTTTTAAAAAAAATTACAAGCCCACAATTTTAGGGTATGAATCCAAACACAGAGAGATTTCTGCCTCTTCTGTACCACGGTAATTTTAGGTCAGTGCCATTTGATATTTGCTTTTGCTTTATTTAAATTTCACATTTTCAATTAACAGCAAAGAGTACTGGTTTTGAATTTTTTTTATTACAGGAATTGTGAGGGGGATAGCTTCACCCTGGAGATGAGCATTTTTAAGTACTAAAGAGAGCTAGTATATTTCAGTTTTGTTGAAGAGGGCATAAGTTCTCCTAGCCTCCTTTTTACATTTCCAGTCTTTGCTAACTATCCTATTTCATAGGATTTTATTTTATTGAATAAGATAACAATGACATTAAATATAGAAATAGTCTAATAGCAACTTCTGGCTTCTTTCTGAAGATGGGGTTCACTACAATTCCAAGAAATTTATATTAACATTCATGTAATACAAAGAATTCCCATATATTTATTTTTATCTGCAACTGAATATCACCCAGGACTTCTTAAAAATTACTCTTGACTTGGGAGGGATATTTTGATTCTGGCTCCCTAAGCAGTAGAGCTGTTTATGATCTGGTATTTCAGAAAAAAAACAATTATAGGACTTTTCACAAATTAAAAAAACAAAACACCCTAAAGGTTTTCATCACAAGAGCTATAAATAGCTCCTCTGAGGCTTTCAGAACAGTGGGGCAAAAACAGCATGAGCTGCTCAGACGAATTAGCTTATAAAGCACTAAAATAAGGCCTTTGGGAATGGTTAAATAAAACAACACTCCTGCATGACACATTTATACCACAACGAAAGCTGTCCAATTTTGCTTTCTTTAGTCATCATCCAAGACCCATCCCCAAGGAGGCAAATTTGTTTAGGTTGAAACACTATTTCATGCCCAGTTTAACGTATCAACTTTGGTAAAGGTCTACAAAACACACAGCCACACAGAAAAGAAGACACGTCACAAAAATAAACATGCAAAGCAAAAAATGTAAATATCTTATGAGAACAGTACAAATCGTGCTTTCTCGGGAACAAAAACTCTCTTATTTTGGTGGGAATATGAATCTTTGCTCTCCTGTATCGCAACCTTGAAGATTAGTATAAATGCAAGCACAGCCTGTCACTGCAACTTCACATCAGCTCCAAAATCTCACACGTTAAATTGGTCAGCAAGGACATGTTTCTTCCTCCTAAGAAGTCCAGTGGCGTCTATTATTCCTTGATGTAAAGAAGATCAGCCTTTGCTGAAATATGCTGTTCCAAGTTAAGGGATTATTCTGGTCTGCATTTGTAGGGAGGGTGACTGATTCTGGGACAGACCTTGAAAATTCAGGTGTTGCAGTATTTTGATACTCTGAATTGTGTAGAATGTGATATTTCAGGAAGGGCACAAAAAAAACCCAACAACTAACAAGGTAATGCATTTTTATCACTAAATATCAGAGAACTATGTAATAGTTTAAGTCCAAGTAAAATGTGTCACAATATCATGAGTACGCCTCCAATTTTTCAGAACTCTTTGGCTGGATTCACCCATGTTATTTATTAATAAGCCTTCATGTGGCTTGATTTTTGTTTATCAAACTTATTTGGGCCAAGTTAGCATTAGCACTGGATCCTGGGTGCCACTTAGAAGAGCACTCTAGAACTGCAATCTGACTCCACTTTAAATCTTTGACTGATGTAGTTATTCTGGCTGGCCTGGAGGTTTTTTTTTTTTTTTTTGCCATTTTTTCTCCTGGCTTCATTTTGCATTACATTCAGCATCTGGAAACCCCCAAAACATTTTTTTTGACATGTTGGATGGTTCTAATAAAGTATTACTCAATTGTAATTTGGGTGTTTTTTTTTAAAAAAAAGAATGATATGATTTATTTTTGTATGTTTTGAAAAAAGCCAATAATAACATTAAGTAAATGGAGGGGGAGAGAGATAAGAGTATTTTTTTAAAGGGAAACAGTATATAACATTGGATATTACACATCACACAGTATTACTGATTGTTAAAAGGACATAGTGATAAAAACAGCTTCACCCTTATCCAACGATGACGCCAATGCAGGAATGAAACTGCACGTAGAATAAAAATTGCACATTACAGCAATCATCTCCACCTCATCTTAAGGTGCCCTTTAGATTCCCCAGTGCTGTTTTTAGACCTTCATTAGGTCATTAACAAAAATACAGTAACCACACTGTAGAATAATTAAGCAGCAGGCTGGCAAGAATGTAAAAAAAAAATAGAAGCAGTTTTAAAATTACACAAATATATGTACATTTTAAGTATGTATGTATAATTTTTAACTTTTCCCAGTCTGGAATTGGGAGATCTTAAAGGAAAAATTATATTTTCATTGCTGTTTATCATCACTGCTGGTGCATGGAGGTGGGAAGTCAGGAAGTTATTAGTCATAGGGTAAGTTGTAACCATTTAGCCGTATTTTAATTCCCTATTAAAGCTGCAATTGGTACCCATCATTGTATCTTTGGGGAATAAAGGACATAGCCTATGATGCCATGAGTGAAATACATCTCTTTATTTCGCCTGAGTCTCCCAAGCACTCAGCTTTATTGGATTTCCTCACATGACAGCATTATTACAGATATAAGTTTCTCCCTTCCATTTCTTCTCTGCCAAGGATTATATAGCCCCACATAAAGTTTTTTTTTTTCAACTAGAAAACTCCAAATATCTTCCCTCATAGGGGAAGTACTTCAGTGTGCCTGACTGGATCAGGTTTCAAGTTCAACTATAATCAGAATGAGAAATAAACATTTTTGATGCAGAAGCCTTGTAAAGCAAATTAAACTGCAAAGCCTCTCACGGGGATAAGCAAAAACGGAGACTTTAGGGGCCATGAAATACCACATCATCAATCAAAGCCGAAATTTCTGAATAATTTGCTATGTGGTAGAAAAGTGCATGACACTTGAGAAGTTACACCAGATCGGTTGTGCCTGAAGCAAAAAAACCTTCACCTTTACCACAGCAAACAAGTTTGCAATACAGTCACTGTTCTTTTGTGCACTATCTTTGCAAAATGTATTAACACACGAGCACATACAATAGGGCATGGTTTGCATTTCCTTTCTCTCTCCCATATTTGGGTCAACAGGGTGTAACATACAGCATTGTATGTATGTATGTTCAAACACTGGGGTAGATTTCTTGCTTTTAGATCACTCTCAACCTAATTTCCTTCAAATATTTCACAATTACAGTTTCCAGGCTGGCCAGGAACAGTAATTCCCCAGAATTTCCAACAAAGCATCCGACTTACAGGAAATTCTGCCACTGTAGAAATACTTGACACACAAAATAAACTAACTTGTTAGATGAAGTCTAGAGCTGAAAGAGCTTAAGATGGCTTAGCTTTTAGCAAATACCTCCTGCACATCAAAAGAAACACAACACAACCAGTAAATGGCACAAACCACTGAAACTAACCAACTCAAATTCAATCTACGCTGGCAGCCACCTAACTTTTAGGAAAGAAATGTTGCAATCATGCTGCCTCATTAACACGAACAGACCCAAGATGCTTCCAAAGGAAGCTGCTTCTACAGGTAGTCCTCATTTTACAACAATTCATTTAGTGACTGTTCAAAGTTACAACAGCACTTGAAAAAAGCAACGACTTGTGACCGTCTTTCACACTTAAGACCACCGCAGCATCCCCATGGCTGCGTGATCAAAATTCAGCCGTTTGACAACTGACTCATACTTATGACGGCTGCAGCATCCCGGGGTCACATGATCCTCTTTTACAACCTTCTGATAAGCAAAGTCAATGGGGGGAGCCAGATTTCGCTTAACAACCATCTTACTCGCTTAAAAGCTTCAGTGATTCCCTTAACAAGTGTGGCAAGAAAGGTCATAAAGTGGGGCAAAATTCGCTTAACAAATGTCTCACTTAGCAACAGAAATTTTGGGCTCAATTGCGGTCGTACATCGAGGACTACCTTGTATTATGCTTGCACAGCCTTGTTCTCACAATTTTAGGGCAGCCCAGATATTGTATCATCTGCCATATAAAACTACCCTGAATTCTCACAAGGTTTTGTCTCTCTTTTTTTCTCCTATGGTGGAAAACCATTAAGGACAGAAAAAACAGCTGGAAAATCTCACATAAAAGGGCCAAGTTTGAAGACCCCAGATATAGATGCAGGCAAGTTTCCTTCCAGATCACACTATTCAGCTGAAGCTGCTGCTGCATTACATTTTTAAACAAAGATAAAAATGTCAAACTCTACTAGGTTGGCTACATAGTAGCTTCCCACGTTTTATAAACCTATTTTTAAACAATCAAAATAAAGAACTGTGTCATTTTAAACATCAAAAAAGAAACTTTCAAGTAGATACTTTTTTTGTTGATTTCTGGGGACTGGTTGGAAAAGTCCCAGCCATTTTCTTGGCATGATTTTTAGAGGTAGTTTGCCACTGTGTCCTTCCTAGGGCTGGGAGGAAGTGACTGGCCCAAGGTCACCCAAGTGGCTTTGTGCCCACTGGTTTATAGCCAGATGCCTTAACAATTACACCAAGCTGGCTCTCATCAAGTATTTACTTATACTAAAACAAAAGTACATAGAATGATTCATTAGAACCGTTTTTCCAGCACTCTCATTTCCTCAAAATGCCTTTCTGTATTGTTTCACGACAAATAAAACCTTGACTTTGCTTTTGTGGATCACAGATTAAATATATATATAAGCTTTAAATTAAACAGCCTCTAACTGGTAAACCAGAAGATTGCTTATCTGCATAAAGCAGTACAAATAAAAGGGATTTCCTCCCAGCTCAACACATTAACAGTAGGCTGATAACTGTAAAACTGACATATTTTTGTTCCAGGGATGGTAACGAATCAAGCTCATTAATACCACAAAACATTGGGGGGGGGGCATTTACAGGAAGCAAAGTAATAACAGCAAAAAGCAAAACTATATTTAAGAGTCTCTGCCCTTAGCTGATCTAAAACTGTACTGTCAGCTACTCTAGCAATTTTCTAATTCCTGCCCTGTATGCAAATCTTAATGCAATGGGCAATTTTTGAATCAGCATGCAAATAATTTCCCCGAGGAAGCAAGTCCTCATTTTACAGTACCCATCAAGGAGAATTAATGTCACCCAGGCATTTGCAGCCTTTTCCCTTTTTCTAGATCACACCTACAGGGATCATCCCTGAGGCCTTTATCCGGAATTTATTCTCCCCCAAACTCTGCAAAATACTACAAAGCAGGGCTTTGAAAACCAGGGGAAATTGATTTGCAGCTTCTCCAACCCCGTGCCTGCCAGAGATGCTCCAGTTCTTAATAAGCCTGGGCCAGGAAGGGCTAATCTTTTTCCAGAACATCAGGCGGTCAAAAAATAAATAAATAAAATCTGATTTACAGCCTGTGCTTACACCTGGCTCGGCTTTGCAGGTGGCCAGCCATTTACCTACGGAAGGTGGGCTGCATTTCCAAGAGGAGGGGGCAGAAAGCAGTGCTTTGGGGAGGGTATTCACAGCACAGGACCCGAGCCACAAGCGCCCAGGCTGGAGTGCAAAGAAGCGGGCATCTTCCCCCTCCCCACAGCACCTGCACAGACCACGCGGGCAACACACCTGGACGAGACAGGTGTGCTGCCCGGGCAGGAGGATGGACAAAGCCGCGGGGAGGGAGAAGCGGCAAGCGCCTGGGCAGCCAGCTTCCTTGAGCCGGGACAACGCTGCGGCTCTCACCTGCTGGTCGCACTCGGGGCACGATTTGGTAGCCATCTTCACTTTTTTGGCCCGGCCGGCAGACATGCTTCCGCCCAGCTCCGTGGCGGCGCGCCGACTGCAGGCGAAGAGCGGCAACCGAGCGCGCGCGAGCTCGCTCGCCCCCGCCCCGCCCACCTCTCTGGAACGCGGCCCTCGCGCCCGCGGCAGCCAATAGAAAGCAGCCGCTCGCCCGCTCGCGAGCGCCCCCTTCCTTTGCTCCCATCAACGTCTCCTTTCTCTTATTTCCCCCCCCCATACACACACACACCTCCCTCCGCCAACGGATGGGCCGCGCATGCGTACGTTGACCCCGTCTCGGGATCGTTTTTCAAAGGCCGAAACGGTTGGGGGAGCCAAGCCACGCCCCTCTAGTCCGCGAGCGAAGGCGCGTGCGAGCGCGGGGCGTGGCTTAAAGACTGATGATTTAAAAAAAAAAAAAGGGATCCTGCTCAGCCCTACAATACTTTCTTTAAAAAAAATTATTCAATTTATATACCTCCCATCTCTTTATCCAAAGCAGCTCTGGGTGGCTTGACTTCAAACATTAGCACCCAACATCAAAATAAATATTGGCCAAGAATTGCCTATGAATTACAGGGGTGTCCCCAGGATGGGATTAAAAAGTCAGGATGGCGCGTGCAATAGAAGTGCCATTTGTTTTTCATGAATCTTGCATGTGGGCAGAGCTTCAGTTAAACCATCATGGCTACCATCTTGACTTTTTTGACCATATCTTGCAGACATCCCCAAAGATACCAACAACTAAAACCTGGAGCAGGCATTTTAATTTATGAATGTTATCAATAACTCAGAATATAGGCACTTACAAACAGGAAGTTATAAATATAAACATAAGTTTCACATATAAGCTATTTTGCCCCACGTTTGCTGTTATCACCCTAAGCCAGAATACTTGGCACATTAATTTTCCCCATCAAATGATGTGGGTGGATGTTCACAGATCTGAATTGCTTCACTGAAATGAGCAGAACATTCCAAAGAAAAAATGTCTGTTAAAACAAGTTTAATCTTGCCTTTTTCTGCACCACTCCCCACATACAGATGCTGTATGTGCTTCAAGAGTTCAATTTTTTTCCCCCAAAGTCTTTAAGGGAGAGGAATCTCTACTATGACAGTTTTCTACGCTGTGAAAACAAGTACAGTGCTACTCAAGGATAGTAACTTTTACACATTAACTCTTTTTCCAGCTCTTTATAAAATGCATGTTGTAACCAGCAAAAATGAAGAAAATTCACAGATTGCTGAAAACTTTAGGGCAGAGGTAAAAAATGTAAATAAATCATAACTGAATTTGAAAATATTAATCATGCTTATCAAATACAAACTCCCAGCCCATGCAGAATTAAGATGGTACCAAACCACAAGGAATAAAAATAGAGGCAGAGGTATTTACAATGAATAAGCAAAGAATAAATACATGAAGGTTATACATCTTTCCTCTTAGTCCCAGTTAATGCATTTCTTACAACACTGATGTGGTTTTCCCATGATTAATTACATATACATGAAACAAAAATCCTATAAATCACATTAGATTTTTTTCCCCTAAATAGATCTATTGATCCATTCATATCCTTTGGGAACAGCCAATCTATTAGTCTATTGCTATTTCACAATGTCAATGATTTATGCTTAACAGGATCATAACCTTTAACCTTAATTTTCTCCTTTGCTTTCCATAAATACTCATATATTCATTTCATAATGGATATTGTTTTAGCCAGTTCACAGACAGGCTAATAATATTATATCACTTCTAACTCTGTCTACCCATGGATGTCTGGAAACCAGTTTTGGAAGCTAATTGCCATTTAACATAGATTTCAGCAACATTAAAGGCCAGTGACTCATAATCACTTAAAATTTTCATTCTGGATTTATGCAAATAGGGTGTCATTTTAATTTTCTATCTTATGCACTAGACTAGAATGTCTCCAACAGGTCTTCTGTGGTTGGAAAATTCTGGATCAACATTGTCATTTGACTCCCTCCTTCCCTCCATATATTTTAAATATAGTTTTCTCAATAAAAGAACCAATATTTCAGGAATGACAAAGAAATGCTTAAATTAAAAAGACATAAACGTTTTAACAGCTGTTTCTAATGCCATACAATAATAAAATTACTACATCTGTCTTTAATCTAGCAGTTATGTTTGGTTATAGCTCCTATCAACATCAGTAACATGAAGAGTGGAGATACTCGATTATCAGAGCTACTCTCCATTTTGGAATTCTACCTCATGTTAAGTCATGATACATTTTGTTTCATTTTCACAATTCATTTCCGAACTCTAGTAATAAGTCCAAGAGCTTAGTGAGAAAAAAAGGGACTAAAATTAGAAAGACTACACTAACAAAAACAACCACTGTATAGCCACCAGCCTTAGAGCTGTCAATGAAGATACAAGTTGTCCTCAATTTACAACAGTTTGTTTACTGACCGATCAAAGTTAGAGCAGCACTGGAAAAAAGGGAATTATGACCATTTTTCACATTACTACAATCATTGCAGCCTCCCAATGGTCATGTGATCAAAATTGAAATGCTTGGCAACTGACTCATATTTATGACGGCTGCGGTGTCCCGGGGTCATGTGATTCTCTTTTGCGACCTTCTTACAAGCAAAGTCAATGGGGAAGCCAGAGTCACTTAACAATGGTGTCACCCTATGATAAAAGAATAAACTTACAAAAAAAAAAATCATGTCACCAACTTAACAACTACAGTGTTCACTTAACAACTGTGGCAAGAAAGGTCGTAAAATAGGGCAAAAAAATCTCAGATGTCTCATTTAACAACAGAAATTATGGGCTCAATTGTGACCGTAAATTGAGGCCTGCCTGTAACTGATGGAGTAATTTCTGCCAATGGTAAAAAAAAAAAAAAATCAGCAGTCAAGAAATTTGCGTTTGCGGCAATAAATCACCAGCTGGGCAAGACCACAAACTGGAAGGCATTTTAGCCTAGCTTCTCCTGTCAAATATGGGTTAGTTTATGCTTTAATGACAGATGAATCCAAAATATAGTGTCAGTCTAGTAATCTTCAAGCTAAAATGCTAAGTGTTAGCTCCCACTTGATGTTATATAATCAATCAATGATTCAATAATGGTAAGTCCAATTACTAATGTAATTAAACTTTGTGTGTGAGAGGTAAAGCATATCTCCTGTATCAGCTTCTCTTCCATTGGGCTGAACTAAATGCAAGTTTCCACATGTCATCCAAGTATTTTTCTTACATGCCTTGCATAGAAACACTGCCTTTGTTTTAACTGGAACTGTTGCCAAAATCATGGAGCTAAATTGTACAAACATGAAAAGTGAGGATTTGATTCCAGAATAAGAATAATATAACTGGGCCTGTTTGCGATCTTAGGTATGTGAGGCCGACATTTTTTAAAAATTAAGCTCTCTTCAGATGGATTATTGTTTATTCATGCTAAATCCTGCAATATATACCACTGTGTTTTCCAGAGGGGAGAAATGTATAAAGCAAAAAGAAATAAGCAGCCCAACATGTTACAAATGGAAAAATGGCAAATTGTTACCAAACTTTTAGCTTAATTAACAACATTTACTTTCTGAATCAACAAAGGTTTCAGTTTTAAACATTGTTTCACTGAGCCAACAGAAATATATTCTACAACATACATGAAAATATAAAGCATAATATATATTAAGACAAACCAGTATAATATTGTAAATGCGCCACCAATATTTCCTAACTATTATATCTTTTGGGTTGTACCTAATCTAAACCAAGGTCTACCTCTTTGTGGTTTACTGTATTGTGTGAATAAGACTTGGTTCCCACATCACACCAGGATGTTTATTTTTTTTACTTAAAAGACAATTTCCTGGACAAAGCAAAACCAGTAAAAATAACCAGATTAATCTAACACAGGGGTCTTCAAACATGGCCCTTTTATTACTTGTGGACTTCAACTCCCAGAATTCCTCAGCCAAGCATGCTGGCTGAGAAATTCTGGGAGTCGAAGTCCACAAGTCATAAAATGGCCAAGTTTGAAGACCCCTGATCTAACAGGTTAAGACAAAGCTAAACAATGCATAGATTTTTTTGTGTGTGTTTGGGAAACTATGTTAGTCATCAGCCAAATACTGATTACATAGTTGGGTGCACATTGTTGTACTTTGAACCTGAGGCTTCTGAATTTTTGTGAGAATTGTCTTTGAACTATGCCCTGATAGGCATATGACACCAAGGGCTAGCTTTGATTATTTTCTCCAAGTGTGGCTACTGGGGCTTAACCAAGCTTAGTATTAACAAGGAACAGGATATTTATCTGAATTACATCAGGCATCATAGCAAACACTTGACCGGTGATAATTTTCTGGTCACTTCCCATAATCTTGGCCTGTGTTCTAAGTCCAATACAGAATTTCAGAAGTTGAGACCACTTATATCATAATTTATTGATTTATTGATTATAGTTTATTAATTGATTAGTCTTACAAACATGTAACAATAATAAAACACAAGTAAAGCACAGGATCTAATTCCAGGATATGAATTTTAGATCATAAGAGTCCAATGCATTGGTGAGCTGTCCAGATAGAACAAATCAGGAAATCAATTCCCAAGAGGACAAGAACTATCTTGAGATCGAATCAAATGTGGCATCTTGACTGTGTGAAAAAAAAACAAAACGAAAACCCTAGTGTGACGTGGGAACCAAGTCTTATTCACACATTACATTCCTTTCCTCCTTTCCATAACCACATGATCAGGAGCAGCAGCCTGAATCTTTTCTGAATACTACTTCCCTTCCCAAGACTTAAGATATGCTTCTCTCCTTTTGCTGCATAATAAGTTTCTGAATATTTGCTTCAAGGCTGTCTCTCTGGGTCTCAGGGATCCCAAAAGTATCTGAAGACAGGGCTTGAAATGGAACCTGGTCAAAATAAGAAAATCTCTTTCTGTGATTAGGAAACGACTCTTTTGGTGATGCAATTTAAAGCATTTCTATTTTTTGCAATCACATCATGCTGCCGGCCGATGTGACTGGGTTTTGTATCACGTAACAGGAAAAAGGCAAGGCAACGATGCCACAGATCGTCCTGTTTGAATGTGATACTCTTGTTTTTATTCTCTCCCCTTCCCTTTTAAACAGAGCAGCTGTGTATTTTAATGTCACGGCATTTTTATTGTTACAGTTCAATCATTTCATTTTTAATAACCTCTAGAGATGGTTACATGGGAGGCTGTGTAACAAGATATTCAATAAGTAACACATTTTAAATCAATAAAGGCTATTGGGATAGAAAGAATGGAAAAGAAGGTTCTTGGCGGGCATCCTAAGGGGATGATGAAGGCCCCATACTTTTGATTGTTTTGCAGATTTTTTTCTTTGTTTGATGGTTATATTTTATAGTTAGTGGTTTTACTGCTGTTGTGAACTGCCCAGAATTAAAATAGGAGGCACACAACTCTTTAAAATAAATACACACACACACCCCTTTTCTAAATAATGCAAAGTTCAGATATCCTCAACATACCATCACAATTGAGCCTAAACTGTTGTTAAGTTGAGGACATTGTTCTGGGTTCAGATGATATGGTATATTGAAGCAACAGATGACATAATGTGCCATCTGGGTTCAAACATGAATCATGCTATGGTGTTACTGCTTTTAATTCTGACTTATGAAGAATAGGCTTCTTCTACCTTTTGTTTTCTTGATAGACCAAATCACATCGTTTCACAGAAACAGTAAAAAAAAATCATATGGTACTTTTAATGTCTCACGTTTATTTTTGTCTTCTTCCTAGAGCACAGTCTCCCCCCCCACACAAACACACTTCACCATGTATCAATACATTCCTTCGGCTGGAATAACGCATCACTCACCCAGTGAAACAGCGGGTGTGTTTTGCAAACACTTAGTTTATCTTTTAAGTGGTGCACAATTCTTCATTATTTGCTTTGGGGGCAATAAATCACCCTCCTAACCTTAGTTTATCTTCTTTAGTGGTGCAAAATTCTTTATTTGCTTTTGCGGCAATAAACCACCCCCTGCGTTTCAACCCAGCCACAAACTAGAGGGCCACATTTTGGCCTAGCTTCTCCTATCAAATATGGTTAGTTTATGGTTTAATGTCAGATGAATCCAGAAAACTGCTTAATAAGTTAACCCTGGATCAACATTTGTGCAAACAGAACTACAAAGATAAATGTATCCATGTTGATCATTGAAACTGGTTATTTTCCATGAGAAAGTTGGTAAATTCAGCGGAAAAACACTAAGCCTCAAGGAATATTTTCATTTGCAGACCCCTGAAGACTGTTTATCTTTAGGGACAACTCACACGGCCCCTTAATTCTTCCTTATTAGTCAAGGAAGCATGATTAAGATAAATCATGACTTACAACAGCTATGTTTGCATACTGTATCTACTTGTGGTCAACTGAACCAAAATTTGCCAAATTATCTCAACTTATTCTGCAGAAATGCTGAATCATCCACCCTGTAAGTTTCAGGGTTGGATTAAACTAGACTAAAACTAAAAGAATAGGAATAGGAATAGAAATAGAATAGAATAGAATAGAATAAGGAACAAAACAGGAACAGAACAGGAACAGTAGAGTAGAGTAGAGTAGAATCTTGAAGGGACCTTGGAGGTCTTCTAGTCCAGCCCCCTGCTCGAGCAGGAGAACCTATATCATTTCAGACAAGTGACTGTCCAGTCTCTTCTTAAAAACCTCCAGGGATGGAACGATTTCTGGTGGCAAACTGTTCCACTGGTTAATTGTCCTTATTGTTAGGAAGTGTCTCCTTAATTCCAGGTTGCTTCTCTCTTTGGTCAGTTTCCAACCAATGTTTCTTGTCCTGCCTTTGGAGTGCTTTGGAGAATAGTTTGACCCTCTTCTTTGTGTCAGCCCCTCAAATACTGGAATACTGCTATCATGTCGCCCGTGTTTCTTCTTTTCTTTAGACCAGCAACCCAGTCTTCTTCATATCTTGGTCTCCAGGCCTTCCATCATTTTAATTGCTCTTCCCTGACCTTTTTGTAAAGTCTCAATATCTTTTTTGTAGCACAGTGACCAAAACTGGTTGCAGCATATTACCAGGTGTGGTCTTACTAGAGTTTTTTTTATAAAGCGCTACTAGTACTTCCTGTGATCTTGATTCTATGCCTCTGTTTATACAACCCAGGACTGTATTTGCTTTTTTGACTGCTGCTGCTGCTGCACACTGCTGCCTCATTAGACTAAAACTTAGCTGATACCTTTGCGGCTCAATTGCACCAACGGTCTCCAGGATCGCAACCTCCAAGCCTTCCTTGGAAATCCGCAAAAGTCCGGATTTCCTTCTGCAGCGTTTCCACCAAACTAATTCTCTTCCGCTAAGGTTGCGCCCGGGGTATTTTTGGCCGGGCAGCCTTGCAACGTTCAGGAAGCATATTTTCACAAGCAAAACCGCTTTTCTTTCTTTTTTTTTCTCCTTTTTCTTTTAAATGACTGGCTCGTTGGGAGGGGGTCGCTTTGGGGGGGAAAGGAGCAGCTCTCCCACCGTCTGTTCCTCCTCCCGCTTGCGCACACCCACTCACCGGACCCAAGACACGCGTCACCCTTGCTCGGGGAGCACTCTGGGAGAAGTAGTTTCCTCCCTCCCCTCTTCTGCAACGGCGGCCCCGGGGAACTACAAGCCCCATCGGGCAGCGCTCCACGGCTGGCGCAATCCCCACGGCCAGCTGCTGCGAGGGCCGGCCGGCTGGGCGGCTCCCGACTCGGAGTCCGGCAGGCGTGGGGGAGACCAATGGGCTTTCCCAGAGCCGGCTTCGTTGCAAAGGCAGCCGAGGCCGGCCGCTCATTGGAGAGCTCGGTGGGGCGCTGCCTCTGCCCTCCCCTCCCCTCCTTTTTCTCTTTTTTGCAAGCGGAGGGGCCGTTCCGACGCGCGTTCACTCGCTCGCTTTTTTTGCAAACGGGCGATCTCCTCTGCTTCTCGCAGGGCGCTGGTGCGGGTGAGATGCGGGGCTGGGGGCGCCTTTTGCAGCGCTGGCGGGGTCGGGTCCTTTCTCCTTTCTTCTCCCCACCCTCCTCGGTTTAAACCTCTCCGCTAAAGGAGAATCTTTGCAGCTCAGGGTCGAACTAGCAACGGCAAGTAGAGACTTATAGACCGCTTTACAGGCCCGTCTCTAAGCGGTTTACAGAGTCAGCCTTTTGCCCCCCCCCCAACCACCAGGCTCCTCGTTTTACCATCCTCGGAAGGATGGCAGCTGGAGTCAACCTGGAGCCTCCCTGGGATCCTTCTCTGCTTGGCTGATTTCTGGCGGACGTTTCAGGACCCAGCTAGGTAACAGCATCAGGGCAGGGTCGTAATCATCTCCTCCCTTTTTTTGTCTCCTTCTCCAAAGGCGCCATGCACCGCTTGTCGGGGCTGAGCAGGGAAGCCGTCGCCGTCGCCCCGCTTCGCCTCCCCGAGCGCCGAGCCGAGGCCGTGCGCTTCCTGGCCCGGTTGGCCACCGGCAAAGAGCCGCGCGGCGTCGCCCAGCCGCCGATGGGGACGGAGCGGGCTGCCCGGCCGGGGCTGGCCGGCTGGAGCAGCGCCGCCGCCGAAGCCCCCGCGCTACACCTGAAGGAGAAGGCGCCTCGCGAGAAGATCCTCACGTTGGAATCCATGAACCCGCAGGTCAAGGCGGTGGAGTACGCCGTGCGGGGGCCCATCGTCCTGAAAGCGGGCGAGATCGAGAAAGAACTGCGGAAGGTAGAAGTTGCGGGCGAGTGGGTGGGAGGCACCCCTATATTGGGTTGGGAGGCACTCCTATATTGGGTTGGGCTCGAATTTGGGAGGCTGGGGGCTCCTGACGAGGTTTCCATTGGGAGAGACGTGTTGTTGGTCGTTTGCACGTCGCGCTGACCCGGGTTGCTGGAACGAACCCCCAGCCCGCCCGCGTTCACACGACCGCAGCTTGCAAAAGCGCGCAGTAGCCGAGCGCCTCTGCCCTTTGAGCGCAGTTGGATACTTGGAAACTGCCTTTCCCCGTCCGGAGGCGGCTGGACTCCGATCCCCCCTACTGCCCGGTGGGCGACCCCCGCAGGACCCCGACTTGGAGCTCTCCAGATGTCCACCGCCTGGGAGAAAGAGGCCGAGTGTCATCCTGGCCAACGCCCCTTGAGCCACTCCTCCGCCGCCGCGGCTCTTGATTGGGGCAGGCGAGGCTGGCCGGCTGGAGAAGCAACCAGCATGCGGCGAAGAATCGGGGGGAGGCAAGCCGGGGGACGCGCTAGTCTCGCCGGCTAGGCTCCAGCAGACCCGGGGACCGGGGAGCGAGTGGCTCAAGCGGTTCTCCCCGGGCCCCGCCTGCTCCTGTCCTGCTGGGGACTAAGCCCCCCTCCGCCTTGGGTCCCAAAAACTTGGAAAGAGCCCACTGCTGCTTTCCTTGCATGGATTAAGGGAGGGGGGACCCTACTCTCTGTGGCTTCCAGTCTGGTGGCCTGTACTTAGAGCAGGAGGTCTCCAAAGGTGGCAACTTTTAAGACTTGTGGATTTCAACTCCCAGAATTCCCCAGCCAGCACGGCAAAGGAATTCTGGAAATTGAAGTCCGTTAAGTCCGAAAAGTGACCAAGTTTGGAGACCCTTGACTTGAAGGGTTAAGCAGAGGAGTCCTTCTGCAGCTGTTGTCCTGTAGCAAACTTGGACCCATCCCTCCCAGAATCACCTTAGGGCAGGGGCCTTCAAACTTGGCCCTTTTATGACTTGTGGACTTCAACTCCCAGAATTCCACAGCCAGTAGGGGGGCCTTCAAACTTGGCCCTTTTATGACTTGTGGACTTCAACTCCCAGAATTCCACAGCCGGCTGAGGAATTCTGGGAGTTAAAGTCCACAAATCATAAAAGGGTCAAGTTTGAAGACCCCCTGCCTTAGGGATTCCAGATCTTAGGCAAGGAATCTGCTAGTGAGCTTCATCTGTAACCGAGAACAGGTATCATCCTGGACTCACTATCATTCATTTAGTGACGGTTCAAACTTAGCAAGGCCACTGAAAAAGGTAACCTGTAACTTGTGTTTCTCGCATTTACGACCCTTGCAGCATCCCATGATGCAATCAAAAGTCAGATGCTTGACAACTGACTTGTATTTTTGACGGTTGCAGTGTCCCGGACTCTTGTGATGTTCTGACAAATAAAGTCAATGGGGAAGTCAGATTACTTAACAGCCGCATTACTAACTTAACTAATAATAATAATAAAGTTGGAAGGGACCTTGGAGGTCATCTAGTCCAAGCCCCTGCTCAGGCAGGAAACCCTATACCATTTTGGACAAATGGCTGTCCACTCTCTTCTTAAAAACTTCCAGTGTTGGAGCATTCACCGCTTCTGGAGGCAGGTTGTTCCACAGGTTAATTGTTCTGTCAGGAAGTTTCTCCTTAGTTCTAGGTTGCTTCTCTCCTTGATGAGTTTCCATCCGTTGCTTCTTGTCCTGCCTTCAGGTGCTTTGGAGAATAGCTTGACTCCCTCTTCTTTGGGGCAGCCCCTGAGATATTGGAACACTGCTATCATGTCCCCCGCTTGTCCTTCTCTTCATTAAACTTGACATACCCAATTCCAGCAGCTGTTCCTTATATGTTTTAGCCTCCAGTCCCCTAATCATCTTTGTTGCTCTTTTCTGCACTCTTTCCAGAATAGTTAATAAAGTTGGAAGAGACCTTGGAGGTCATCTAGTCCAACCCCCTGCTCAGGCAGGAACCCCTATACCATTTCGGACAAATGGCTGTCCATTCTCTTCTTAAAAACTTCCAGTGTTGGGGCATTCACCATTTCTGGAGGCAGGTTGTTCCAGTGGTTAATTGTTCTAACTGTCAGGAAGTTTCTCCTTAGTTCTAGGTTGCTTCTCTCCTTGATGAGTTTCCATCCGTTGCTTCTTGTTCTGCCTTCAGGCGCTTTGGAGAATAGCTTGACTCCCTCTTCTTTGGGGCAGCCCCTGAGATATTGGAACACTGCTATCATGTCCCCCTCGTCCTTCTTTTTGTTAAACTAGAAATACCCAATTCCAGCAACCGTTCCTTATATGCTTTAGCCTCCAGTCCCCTGATCATCTTTGCTGCTCTTCTCTGTACTCTTTCTAGAGTCAATGATTTACTTCAATGACTTACCTATCAATTGTGGCCAGAAACGGGGCAAAAGTCACTTAACTGTCATGGTTAGCAATGGCCCAGTTCTGCTAGTAAGTCGAAAACTACCTGTGCCTTGTTTTTCTTTTGTGTCAGAATTTGCTGCTTGGTTGGTCAAGTAAGCAAGGAGCTCTGGCTTGCCCCCTTTAATTTTCAGGCATTATTTTAGGGGGGATAGCCAGGATGCCCTGTTTTGCTCTGGAAATGTTTTTTGAATTGGAACTTGATGGTAGAGTAGAAAAGAAGAAGAGGCATTAGTCAATGGAAAGAGGCAGTGAACTCAAATAAATTTTTCCAGCCATGTAATAGAGTGTTTTTTT
Source organism: Crotalus tigris (assembly GCF_016545835.1). Taxonomy (NCBI): domain Eukaryota; kingdom Metazoa; phylum Chordata; class Lepidosauria; order Squamata; family Viperidae; genus Crotalus; species Crotalus tigris. The sequence goes on along the minus strand of NW_024096999.1, from coordinate 4,165,715 downwards.
TTTTCCAGTTTGTTGCCCTGTAATATTTCTGCTAGGCAATTACGCAGGACTCGTTCCTTGAGAACAAACAGCTGGGGAAAAGCAAACAGCCACCTCCCGTTTTCTTTTATCAGATACTTGCATAAGAATGTAGTTGCTATTTCGCAGGATATTTGCTTTTCCTTCTGATGCAATCCGAGGTTCCTCAGCCTTATGTAACAATCGATAACTTACTTCATACTTTAGATCAGTGATGGCGAACCTTTTAGAGACCGAGTGCCCAAACTGCAACCCAAGACCCACTTATGCATCGTCAGGTGCCAGGTGGGTGTGGCCCATTGGGTAGGCGTGGCTGCCGTGGTAACAGCAGACTAGGTGGGACTAAAAGGTTCAATCAATCAATTCCAACTTTGCAAGATTTTTTTTTCCCCGTGAGAAGTTGAAATTGACTGATTGAACCTTTTTTTTTTTTTGCACACGGCGGCGGAGGCCTAAAGCGAAAAGGTTTTATAAAACCCAGCTGAAGGCCTAGGACTGGAGTGATGGTGCGTGTGCCCACAGAGTGGGCTCTGAGTGCCACCTCTGGCACCCGTGCCATAGGTTCGCCACCACTGCTTTAGATCTTGTTTCAGTAAAAAGTTAAACCTGGCGAGGAGGGGGGGCACTTCTTCCCACCTGTGGCTTTCGCCTTTAAGTGTTTTTTTGGCTTGGCTGTGTTAATGGGAGATGGTTTTAAAAGGTTGTGTGTGTGTGTGTGTGGTTTTTTTTTTTTTTAGAAATAATTACTTTTTCTCAACCCTGGTTGAAGGTGCTGGTTGTAACCTTTAAAAGCACCTTTCAAGTCAGATACCTTACGATTCCCCGAGAACCTTGGAACCCACCTGTAGCTTTTTAAGCCATTCATAGGAGTTTATTTACAATCTTTTATCTTTCTAGAAGGTTGGCCAGATAGTCTGGTACCCTGCAGATAATACTGGAAGTCAGTTTCCGTAAGACAGTGGCCATCTACACGTCTGCAGGGCACCAAGTGGAAAAAATAATAAACCAGCATTAGTCTCCACGTTTGAAGACCCCCCTGGCTTAGAGAGAGCTGTAAAGCCTCTTATATATGCAAGCGGTATATAAGAGCAATTGCTATGACTATGTCAAAAATGTCATAAAACCAGTCATGACCCACTGAATGACTGCATAACTTAGCAACAGAGGATCCGGTCCCAATTGTGGTTGTAAGTTATGGACTATCTGTAAATGCCTCGGGAACTGCACTTAGTTCGGTTCATTTCCTATGCTTGCCACTCTGCTGTTGCCTACTCTCCAAATACGTATCACCTGAGCTAGTGATTGCCCCACTCTCCTTGTTAGTTAACAAGACCCTGACCCCTTCACCTTGGCTCATGGGCTTTCCACGTTTGAAGGACTTGTGCATACAGATAAAGGAGTGTTCAGCCATGTGAATTCCCAGCTGCTCGGTTTTAAGACTCCTGATTATTGGCCCAACACTCTTTGAGAGAGAGTTGACTTGAATTCTCTTGAGTTGACTTAGGGCTTCGGTCTTGTGATGCTGCCTTAATGTTTATGCGCCCGGAAGATTAACTTGGCTGAGCGTTTTGTTCTAAACGGGATTGCCTAATCCAGGATTCTTAAGATTGATCAGCAATCCTTCTGAAGCCTTAGAACTGTTCCCTCGGCAGTCTTTCAGTGCATGGATTATTTCTGAAAGGTAGTCTGTTGCTATTTATTAACCATAGTCATCCCAAGGGATTTCGGCCTCGCTGTCAGTTGGATTTGCGCACCAGGCTAAGCCAAACATACCCCTGGGTGGCTTGGTCTTCATTGTGCTAGAGGAACCCAACCGTTGTGGTTTTCAAAACCATGGTTTATGATTTAATCTGATACACAAGCCTAGATCATTGTCAGTTATTTCATAAAGGCCAAACGTGATGTGTGCAGGCAGCCAAGGATCTTATGCCTTGAATAAATATATAAATATTTTCTCCCCCCAGTTTATCTGTGCATGTTGGGAAAAGTCCAGGGTAAATTACAAAGAGGTTCCCCCTTTGTGAAATTCATCTGGCAGAATAGAATTACCAGTACAGTTAGTCCTCGATTTACAACGGTTTCTTGACTGAAGTTACAGCGGCACTGACAAAAGTGACTTATGACCATTTTTCACATTTAAGACCGTTGCAGCGTCCCCAAGGTCACGTGATCAAAATTGGGATGCTTGGCAACTGACTCGTATTTATGACGGTTGCTGCGTCCTGGGGTCACGTGATCCCCTTTTGCGACCTTCTGTCAAGCAAAGTCAATGGGGAAGCCAGAGTCACTTAACAACCGGGTTACTAATTTAAGAACTGCAGGGACTCACTTAACAATGTGGCTAGGAAAGTCGTAAAATGGGGCAACCTAAGTTTTGGGCTCATTTGTGGTCGAGGACTACCCATAGTCTCTGTTGCTGTCCCTCTCTTAGAGCATCTACACTCTCAGAATTGTCCGTCAGTGTAAAATGAGACTGAAATATCCCAAACTAGCAATTAATGTATTTACAAGAACCTGGAAAAGTACAAACATGAAAAACAAGTTCCAGCAAGAAAATCTTGCTCTTGTTTCTTGCTCTGCTGGTCAGATTCTCCTTTTGGTGAATCTTAACATTTTGTGTCAAAGATTTTTGTGTGCGTTTCAGCATTTGGAAGTTACAGTTGACACTGGACCCATGGCCTGTAGCTGCCTATAGGACTGTAGTCAATTCTAGCAGGGGATAGTGTTGTTGTCCAGAAGCTGGTTGTTTTCCAAATCTTGTAACAGAACTAAGCTTTCATGGAGAGCAATCCACTTACAGTTTTTGCTCGGTGAAGTCCTTGGGACTTGCAGACGTTTTATTACCTAACTAGGTAACATCATCAATGCTAGAAGGGAGTGAGATTTGATCTCTTTTGGCTTCCTGGATACCATAAGGCTCTTAATGATTAACAAGTGTTTTATGTGGCTGCTCTTCAGCAGAAAAGCATATTTGCTTTCATCTATATTTATATCTATATTATCTATATCTATCTATAGGTGTGCGTGTGTGTGTAGATAGATACAGATATAGATATAGATATAGGGATGGATGGATAGATAGATGATAGATAGATAGATAGATAGATAGATAGATAGATAGATAGATAGATAGATAGATAGATACATAGATAAACAGCAACTTGCCATCTCTGATGATATTTCTAACTTCATGGTTTCTACTGACATGAATTCAGTGCAAATGAACCAGAAGATTCTGCAGATATCTGAGGGTCATTTATGATCTAACTTTTGGCTGTTCAACCTTCCCTCATTGTGACTTCACGTTGAATTAGGCACATGCCTTATGAATGCAAACAGCAGCCCACAAGACAAACAGACCTTGTTAACATCTGCAGAGTGATAACAGGAGATTCGGGTGTCAATTGTTGGCAAGCTTTCTTGGAACAATTCCCACATGAGCTCTCAGAAGGATTTTTTTTCCTCAGTTGATCTCTATAGCAGGGGTCTGCAACCTTGACAACTTTAAGACTTGTGGACTTTTTGGAATTTTAGGTAAAATGCGGAATGTGCTTTGTACTAGGGCAGGACAACAAACAGTGGTTGGAAACGAATCAAAGAGAGAAGCAACCTGGAATTAAGGAGAAACTTCCTAACAATAAGGACAATTAATCAGTGGAACAGCTTACCACCAGAAATGTGGGCGCTCCATCACTGGAGGTTTTTAAGAAGAGACTGGACAGTCACCTGTCTGAGATGGTATAGGTCCTCCTGCTTGAGCAGGAGGCTGGACTAGAAGACCTCCAAGGTCCCTTCCAACTCTATTCTATTCTATTTTTTTTTTTTAGGCAAGATCTACCTTTTTTTTTCTTGACTGAACTCATGTAACCTCCAGAATCGATAGTGAGATGGACAACGTATACTGTACATTTAATCAATCCATTTTTTTTTAAACTGTAGCTTTTTAGCAGCGGGTGCTTAAGTGGAAATACCAGAATGAAACAGCAGAAAATTTGTGGTCTAGGCTTTGGCTGCTAGAGATGGGAAGATGTTCAACTTTTCACTTGCCTTTCACCCAGGACCCCCACAAGGATTGGCAGCTGTATTGCACAGAGTTTGTTGTTCTTTGCAAAAAGAGACTTCCTAAATGAAATTAGCTCTCCAAATTGTGCTTAACTTCACATTCCATTTTTTGGATGGCGTTTAGATTCTCATTCCTGCTGTTCTTATGATGTTGGAGAAGAAGACAAGTTATGTTCTTTGCCAGAACTTCGTTAGATTTTTTTTGGGGGGGCACACACATTTAGGATCTTCAGCCTTTGCTTTAAACTATAACTATGCATCCTTCGATGTTTTTCTTCAGAGGAGAAAAAAACATTTTCCTAATTCCAGCCTTTGTACTTCTTAATGGGAGACCGAGATCCAGCTCAGCTTTTGGATCATAAATAGCTTTGAACACCCCGATGGAAAACTGTAAAAACATCTCCCACCCTCTTTTAGATATTGCTGTTTTGCAAAATGTGCCTGCTATTTTTTTTTTTTAAAAAAAAAAACAAGTGCTAACATCAAAGAATGCTTGATTGCAGATGATTGTTGTCAGCCAGGTGTTCCCTTATTTGATTTTGGTGGGTGCGATTTTGTGCAGCACGACGATCTCAGCGTACACCTACCTCAATGTGTATTTTGTATCATGTAAACTGAGCCTCAATAATGCCATGTGTAGTGCAGTGTTAGAACAAAAACATACATCCTTGAAAACACTCCTTTATTCCTTTTATAAATAAAAAATGCTGCACGGCCTTCCATGTTTCACCTTCCGGATTAAATATCTACTTTGATTGGCTCCAATTATCTCTGCAATATATTCTTGTATTTGTTCAAGAAAGAAGCATCTTTCAAGTTCAGCCTGAGTGGAAAGAATGAAGTCCTTTGGTATCAAAGTTAGGACTTGCTCGGGAATCAAAAATGTCCAGCATTATTGAGGCTGAATTGATGGAGTTTGAATAAGCATCATGGTGTGTCTCATTTGTTGGCTTCTGTAGGATAGCTTCATGTTTGGCTAAACCCATCAGGGAAACTTGCTGTGGTTTTCTTAGTGTTACATCCAAACCAGAAGTTCTTTATTTATCCTCTGAACCAGAATTCGACCCGAGGTTTTGCTTCAGAATTCTGACTTATAGCAATAGCATCCAAGTTAAAAAAAATAAAGTTTGCAGACTAAAAACGAGATGTGTTTCTCTCTTTTCCTGCTCTAGGTTGCTTGCGATCATACCAGTTAAGTTATTCATTTACATAATCTGGTATTGATGTTCAGTCTTCACTCCAGTTTCTAAGATTGCCACCCCCATGACTTGGTTGAAATGTCATGTTGGTTTGCTTTGTTTGGATAAGCCTCCAAATACAGGAATGTATGTTAGAATTTGCATCACCTCGTTTTGAAGGGCTTCCTCAAATGATCATTTGCTGTATGGGATGAAACTAGAGATTGCTACAAATAAAGAGTTAATTGGGCCTTTATTATAAGGAGAACGTAGGAAGAGAGAGGAACAAGAAAAGCAGCAGTTGGCAGGGGAAATAGGGAGTGGAATATAAATAGGTAATAAACAAATTTGTGGTATTTGTAAAAAAGTTCATCCTCTTTCGGTAAATTTTACTGATGTAAAAAGAAATCATTTATATCCTATAATAACCATCCAGATATGAAGTTGTTACTGCAGGGAACTTGTTCTTAATTAAGAGAGAGAATGGTGCCTTATATTTTTATAAGGTATTACTCCAGCAGCAGAAGAACCAGTAAACAAGTTTGTCAACTCAAGCTTTAGGATTTTGAGGTGGCATCAGTGAGATTTTAAAGCACATTTACGCTCCAAATAAACCTAGACGTTATGCCATTTCTCATCATGGAAAGCTGGTTCCACCATATTGCATAAAAACACGTAATCTTCAATTGCATGGACTGTCTTGATTTTAGCAGCCATATACTGTTGAATAATATCTCCTGCCGTAGTAAGAAAAACCCAGCACAATCATATCCTGTTCTAGTTTTCTGAACATCAGCTGATTGACTGCTGTCAGAAGCTGAGCTAAATGGACTTCTGGACTTAAGACCAATACGCCACCTGGTTTATCCAACCAGTATATTATTAAACCAAGCATGGAAGGGGAAAAGGATGCACAAGGTTCATAAACGTGATGTTCAGTGTTCCCATGACTTGCCTACGGCCTCTTATGTCATCAGTGGTCCTTTTCAATACATTTTGTAAGATGACAAAGCATGAACAAAGAACTTTATACCTCCTACACTGAGACTGGCTTTTATTAAGAAAAAAACAGCAATGCCACTACTTTAAAAGCTGATTGACCTTATCTGGTTTTAAAGACACAGATATGGGCTGGTCCATACACGGAAGCTATTTCATACAGGGGCAGGAAATCCTGTATAACAATTTCAGCTCTTGTGACTTTTTAATAAAGTCATAATCATCCAGGGATATTGAAAATAGCTTTAGGAATGGAGGAGAATATGTGATGTGCAAGCACCATGTTACTAATACCTGAGGAATGATCCACAAACATTTGAAGTCAGCATAGCTGGCTGAAGAATTCTGGGAGTTGAAGTCCACAAGTCATAAAAGGGCCAAGTTTGAAGACCCCTGTTTTAAGTGGTCTGCATAAAAGAGAGGGTTGGAATGGCTGGTCAGTTTTGGTGTCTTCCTAGTTGCGTTGGGTTCTACAAAGCTTGGATTTGCTGCCTAACAGGTTTGCTTTTTCTCCCTTCAGGGCATCAAAAAACCTTTCACAGAAGTCATCAAGGCCAACATTGGTGATGCTCACGCCATGGGACAGCAGCCCATCACCTTCCTTCGACAGGTAGGAGGACACGGCTGGAGGAAGACCAGAAGCTCCTTGAGGAAAGGCAGCCAAAGCCATAAGGCAGAGGTCCCCAACCACCTGGGCCGCGGCAGAGGCTGTTTGTGCTCACGTGCCAAGCTCCATTTGCACAAACGGAGCTTCATGCACAAGCACTTGCCACTTGCGCGAGGGGAGCTTGGCATGTGAGCACAAGTTGCCTTTCGCTTGCGCTAGTGGAGCTTCACGCACCACTTGCGCGCACAGCTCCACTAGCGCAACTGGAGGGCGTGTGCAACCACTGCTCATGGCAATGAAGCTATGTGCGCCAATGAAGCTATGCGCGCCAACCACTGCTCACGCCAATGAAGCTATCACACACACACACACACACACACACACACACACACACACACACACACAGAGTGCCGGGCTGCCAAGGTGGAAAGGTTGGGGACCATTGCCCTAAGGAATGGGGTCTGCTATTATGCCAAAGTGGACAACTAAATACTGTTTCTCCAGATTGGAAACTAAAGCAAGGAGGGGGAAAAAAATAATCAAGCTGCTAACATGGATTTTTATTTAACAAACCAGTACGGATAACGTCGAGAATAGCAAGCACTTCTGGGATGTTGTGTGTGTGTGTATCAGAAACGCACCGGCGGGTGTCACAGAGCTAACCTGAGCAAACTGGAGCAAAAGTATGGTTGCCAAGTAGTTGAGAAACAAGCACCATGGCATGGTACCTTGGAAATAATAATATTATTGACAATAATGCTACAAGTAGTTCTTGACTGACGGCCACAATAGACTCCAAAATTTCCCCATTATTAAAAACAAAGCAGCATTAAGTGAGTTTTGCCGCATTTTACACAGTTCTTCAGTGATTCACTGCCGGTATTAACCGAATCATGCGATCATTAAGTCAGTCTGGCGTTCCCCCATTGGCTTTGCTTGTCCAAAGCTGGCTGGGATGATTATTCACCCGACCCTAGGACAGTGCAACTGTCTTAAGTACGTGCCAATTGCCAAGCACCTGAATTTTGATCACCTGATCATGAGGATGCTGCAGCAGTCATAAGTGGGAAAAAAACGATCTTTTTAAGTCCCCCTTTTTTTCAGTGCCATTGTAACTAAATAAATAGCTGTGCACTGAGGACTTAGAGTGAGATTGGAATCCTTTTATAGGTCGCTCTGAATGGCTGGGTTTAAAGTTGCGTCCTGTGGAATTCATCTCTTTCTCTATGTTTTCTGGGCAATGTAGGTGGTGGCGCTTTGTACTTACCCCAACCTGCTGGACAGCCCCAGTTTCCCAGAAGATTCCAAGAAGAGGGCAAGACGGATCTTGCAAGGCTGTGGAGGCAACAGCTTAGGTACTTCAATCATTTTTTTCACATTAGATCTGGCCCTCTCCTGTTAGTGGTCATTCCTTGGATTAGATGCAGCCTGAAAAAAAACCCAGATTTTTTTTAATTGATAGTTTTCCAATAGTGATCTTTTGTTTTCTTCCAATTTCCTGCCATACTTTACCTTCTTTTCCATTTCTTTTCACGTTGCAGTTGTTTCATTTCTTATTGCTTGCTACACAATAAAACCAGTTTGGATACGATCACTTAGCTAGATAAGTTGCACGCCGGGTCTGAGGGAATTCTGGGAGCGGAAGTCTCCACATCTTACATTTGCCAAGGTTGAGAAACATAGAGTGGTGTGTTATGCTCATCGTCATCAACATCAGTTCAAGATGTTCCCGGGTCATTGTGTCTAGGAAAGAGTTTAAACTGGAATAAATTATTGAGGTACGGTCAGAAATATGTAGCAATTTTCCAGGGGAAATGTCTCACAGTTTTAACATTTGAAACAAATGAAACACACCTTTCCCATCTCAAATTGGAATTCAAAATGCTAGCAGAGTTGAATGACGGTAGCAACAAGGCCAGTCTATCTGAGTCTCTTTTTCTTTCTGGTCGTTTACCCACTTCCTTAGGTCCACACATATTTTTCTAAGTTTCCGTAGTAACATTTAAACTCTAAAACTAGTTCAACTTGATGTATAAGGAAGCATAATTGGGCAACACTGACACAAGACAATCCTCGTGTGTATATGCTAAGGTATATGGCGTCGTCATGTCCTCTCTTTTTTTATTCTTTGCCTGCAAGGTTGAACCTCCCTGGGATTATTGGAGATGCTTTGACTCCATCTTGTCATTGGTCACTCTGATATCAACAAAAAACACTTGATATAAAATAAGGACATCATTGATCCTTGAGTCACTATGGCAGGGCCATAATCTCTCTGTAGTCTTGAGGGTTAAAAAAAAACCCATTCCAAATATATTCCAAAATTCCGAGATCCGGACAGCATCAGCAGAGTGCATAGCAAAGTTGAAATGCTCACAAATGGAATATCTCTGTGGCTCTGGTAGTCAATTCAAGTCCAGTAAGTTTATTGCAGTCAAAGACCAGAGACCAGAACAAGTTAAAACACTCAAGGAATATCCAGTTAAAAATTCTAGAATAAAATAATAAATAACAGCTCTGGTTAAAGAAAAAAAAAAGCACTTTACAAGATATAGCTGAAATATAAATCTGAACTTCAGCTTTCTCCAAATTGTTACTCAAAGCTGTGTGTCTTGGGTATATTTTTATTCTGCTTGTGCTCTCACTAAGAATGTGTGGGAGAACTGTGACTGTGGGGGATTCTTAGCGCTGTCTGAACTGGGGTTTTTTCTTGCAGATGTTTCATTACCAAACTAGGTAACGTCATCAGTGCTCATGATGAGCAACGTTTGTGCATTGAGCCTCAACTTGAAGTGACAAATGTACTGCTTGATCTGTTTTGGTTTCAAAGTGGAGATGGAAGAGGGTGGGGGAAATCTACTTCAGATTTAATCTTTATTCTCTCTGAATATGTTAATTAATCAAAGGGTTTATTTCAGTGATGGCGAACCTTTTAGAGACCGAGTGCCCAAACTGCAAACCAAAACCCACTTATGCATCATCGGGTGCTGGGTGGGTGTGGCCCCTTGGGTGGGCGTGGCTACGGTGGTAACAGAAGAGTGGGTGGGACTAAAAAGTTCAATCAATCAATTTCAACTTTGCAAGATTTTTTTTCCGTGAGAAGTTGAAATTGACTGATTGATTGAACCTTTTTTTTTTGAACGCGATGGCAGAGGCCTAAAGCAAAAAGGTTTTATAAAACCCAGCTGAAGGCCTACGACTGGAGCGATGGCGCGCGTGCCCACAGAGAGGGCTCTGAGTGCCACTTCTGGCACCCGTGCCATAGGTTCGCCACCACTGGTTTATTTGATGGGCATAAGTGACCGATCGAGGGTTAGGAACAATAAAGGAAACATCTTAGAAGAATCCCAACTTGTCTTTTGTGGGTTTTGGAGGCTGACATTTTCCTTCCTTGCATAGGTTCGTACAGCGCCAGCCAAGGAATCAATTGCATTCGTGAAGATGTCGCGGCATACATTGAGCGGCGAGATGGTGGCGTCCCTGCAGATCCAGAGAACATCTATTTGACCACAGGAGCAAGCGATGGCATTGCTGTAGGTGGCATTGGGGTTATCTTCTATTTATATACATATATTTTAATTAATTTTTTTATAATCAGAAGTGCTTAATATTTTATCAGCAACACATTGTCAACTTACTAATACATGTTAAATTCCTTTCTCTCTACCTCATTTTTCTAACCATTGATAAAAAGTATCCCATGCTCTAAAGCAGGGGTCCCCAACGTGGGCCACTTTATGACTTGTGGACTTCAACTCCCAGAATTCCTCAACCAGCCATAACCAGAGTTATCTTTCTTCAATCTTCCAGACCATTCTCAAGATCCTCGTCTCGGGAGGTGGGAGATCCCGAACTGGAGTGATGATCCCAATTCCTCAATATCCTTTATATTCAGCTGCCATTTCCGAATTGGATGCCATCCAGGTGAACTATTACCTGGACGAAGAGAACTGCTGGGCCCTAGATGCGAACGAATTACGCCGCTCCTTATATGAAGCCAAAGCGTATTGTAACCCCAAGGTTCTTTGCATCATTAATCCTGGAAACCCCACAGGTGTGCAAAACCTCTACAGGTCTGCTCTTCACACTTTTCTGTGTCCTTTCTCTACGGCCTGGTTGTAGTAAATCATGATGTCTTTGTACAGGCAACCCTCTAGTTGCAACCATTATTCAGCCACCAGTGAAAGTCACAACAGTGCTGAACAAACAGTGGTTATGGCCGGTCCTCAGAGTGCCAGTCATCTCAGCGTCTCTGCAGTCATGTGATTGTGCGCAGCTGGCTCACACTTACAACTGGTTGCAGTGATAGTATGATTGATGTTTTCAACTTTTCCTGCCGGCTTCCCCAGAAAGTCAATGGGGAAGCTGGCAGGAAAGGTCAGAAGTCACTGGGATGTCTATGGAGATTCTCAGTCATCCAGGTCATGGTTGTCCCAAAGGTGCTTTTTTAAGAGGCAACTGGAGTTTTGGGGTTTTTTCTTTGAAGATGTTTTGCTTCTCATCCAAGGAGCTGAAGGAGCTTCTGGGATGAGAAGCGAAACTTCAAAGAAAAAAACCCCAAAACTTCAGTTGCCTCTTGAAAAAAGTCACTGGTAAGTTTCCCCCACCTATGCACCTTCTCCCAGCTGCTCTGCACATAATAGCAATAATAAAGTTGGAAGAGACCTTGGAGGTCTTCTAGTCCAACCCCCTGCTCAGGCAGGAAACCCTACTCCATTTCAAACAAATGGTTGTCCAGTCTCTTCTTAAAAACTTCCAGTGTTGGAGCATTCACAGCTTCTGGAGGCAACTATTCCACTGATAATTGTTCTCACTGGCAGGAAATTTCTCCTTAGTTCTGGGTTGGTTCTCTCCTTGAACGGTTTCCATCCGTTGCTTCTTGTCCTGCCTTCAGGTGCTTTGGAGAATAGTTTGACTCTTATTTCTGGCAACTTGTGCTGGCCATTTGCATGCCACTCAAACCTTCCTGGAGCTTCGCCACACCTCCTGTGCATCCTTCCCAACCCTCGCCATGCTTCACTTGAGCACCTCCTTGCACCCTCCCCATGCTCCTCTTGCTGTGCATCCCTCACAGCCTTGTGCACCCTTCACACCCTCCCTGACCCTCACACCTAACGCTGAGACAGTTGTTCTTTTGTTTTGGAATGACGAAATTATTGACGTATCCAGTGGTGGGATTCAAATATGGGAACAACCGGTTCTCTGTGTGGATGTCACTTCCGGAAGTCCATTCTGGGCCTGGGCAACAAAAAATTAGCTACCGGTTTTGCCGAAGTGGTGCAAACTGGCTGAATCCCACCACTGGACGTATCCTCTGTTTCATTGGAAAGGAGAACTGCTTTGAAACTTTTCCCCCCCCTGTTTCTTCCTGAATTGTAGGTCAAGTTCAAAATCGAAAATGTATTGAAGAGGTCATACATTTTGCCTGGGAAGAGAAACTGTTTCTTCTGGCTGACGAGGTAATGAAAATGTTTAGCCTTGGAGGCAACAACGTATCTGGATATTGGAGAGCATGTGTCGCTGTGATGTTCTTGCAAAATGACCAGGAGGATCAGTGAGGCCGATCACAAAACTTCCAGATACGAAAAACACAGATTGATGCATTATTTGTCCTAGAGAAACAGACACCTATTCCTGGGTCCTCCGTAGGTTTCATGGTTTTTCTTAGGAAATTAAAATGAGGTGTTTCAATGCATACTTGCTTATTGACCGAAAACCCAGAGACCCATATGCAACTCAGGATAATATTAGAGTGGGGGACTTCCTTTGGAGCACAGCAGTGTTTTTACTTATATTAAAATGGGGAGGGGGGGGATCAGACAAGAAAACTGCTGGGTGTAAAGAGAGCTTTCCCTAAACACACAAGCTAAGGAGCATCAAAAGCTCTAAAATGTTCGCTGTCATATAACTGAATCCTAAAAAGTAACGTTGCTTTTTGAAAAGAAAGAAGCCTACAGATCAGTGGTTCTCAACCTTTTTAATGCCGCGACCCCCAACCGGTCGTAAGTCGAGGACTACTCAACCAGTCGTAAGCCGAGGACTACTGGTGCAGCACCGTTTGCAGAATGGGACTTTTGGCGGGCTCAGCAGGGCAGAGACAGCCTGGACAATTCCTATTGGCTTTTGAAAGCCAATAGAATTAGACTCTATTCAAAAGAGTATTCTATTGGCTTTCAAAAGCCAATAGAATAAAAGGGAGTAGCACAGCTAAGGAAAAGGGGGGAAAAAATGGCGGACTGCGTTGTTTGGCGACCCTCGTGAAATGGTCGTTCGACCCCAAATGGGGTCCCGACCCACAGGTTGAGAACCATGCTACAGATAGTCCTTAAATTACGACTGGTCGCTTAGTAACTGTTTGAAGTTATTACAGACCCCCCCCGAAAGATACTTACAACCTGGTTCCAAAGGGGGAGGCCTCCCCTGTGGTCATGTGATCACATTTGGACGCTCAGCAACTGACCCATCTTTATGGCTTTAGATGCGTCCCATCATTTACAACGTTTTTGCTGAAAATTGGCATTTATTTGGTGATTTGTAGCAAAAAATGCCCCATAGCGAACAATGGGTTCAGGGTAATGGTGATTCGCTTACCATCTGCTGCAAAGCAAGGTCATAAATTTGGGTGAGTCCTGTGATGAACCACTTTATAACCATCACAACGTACGACTATAACGGATAGGTTACCATTATAGTGATTAAGTTGAGGACTCTCTGCATTTTGTCTTTTTCTGGGGTGCAGGTTTATCAAGACAACGTCTACGCGGAGAACTGCCAGTTCCACTCCTTCAAAAAAATCCTTTATGAAATGGGACCCGATTATTGGAACAATGTTGAACTTGCTTCTTTTCATTCCACTTCCAAGGGCTACATGGGCGAGTAAGTTTCCCAACTGAGTATGGAATTTTTGCTATGCAAAATCCAATTTACTTAAATCCCTTGCTGTGTCTTCTGTGGTCAAACAAAGTCAATACCTCACTTCTTTTGTCATAAAAGGCTTGAACTGCACAGGTGTGGCAGGTTGATTTTTCAAAAAAAAAATTTATTATTGCAAAACAAGTAGTACCTTCTATTATTTGGGTACGGTAGTACTTATTTAGTGTTGATTGGAGGATTATTAATACTCTGACGATTTAGATCACTTAAACCCTAAAGATGAAGGGAAGGAAAGAAACTTTATGTCCGTATTTTTTTTAACTCTCTGCCGCAATGCATAGCCTTAGCTTATATGCTGGCATAATCCACCAAGCAGTTGCCATTTCTTTCTTGCAACAAGAAGATTAAAATAGGATCCTGCATTAGTTGTGGATTTTATAGGTTGCATTTCTGCCATTGCGAGAATTTCGTGCTAAGTTTTCCTCACCAGCACGTTTTTTTCCTCTTTCTCCTTTTCTTCTCTTTTCTGTTCCTGCTGCTTCTGCCTGTTTTTCAGGTGTGGCTACCGAGGAGGCTACATGGAGGTGATAAACCTGCATCCAGAAATTAAAGGGCAGCTAGTTAAGCTCCTCTCTGTTCGTTTGTGTCCACCTGTCTCCGGTCAAGCTGCTATGGATGTTGTCGTGAACCCCCCTGTTCCTGGAGAAGAATCATATGCCCAGTTTATTAAGGTTTGTGCGTGTATTTGACATTCTTTCATCTTTTTTTTTTTTAAATCCTTCTTAAAGCCGCCAGCGGCTCTTGAATCACTGGCAGCCAGAGGAGATGAGAATGAAAATAGGTACTCAAAGAAACACCAAGGCAATGTCACACCTTCAATGTATCCATAAGGATTCATCTGGGATCCATTTTCCAAAGCGGAATTTCCTTTCATTTTTCAAACAACTGTTTAAAAAGAAAGTAGCTATTCTTCCATCCATCCAAACTTCCTCCATCTGCTGCCTTGTCAAATTTGCCTTTGAACTTAACTCTAATCATTTCCATCCAGCATGTGAGGATCCCAGACTGAGAATGTGTACAGTTGTCTGAAGGTGGTGGGCAGTGTTTAGAGACACTGATAACAATGCATCAGGGATAGTTTCTGGATTCACCCTTGAATCGTATATGATTAGATTGGACTGCAAATAATTTATAGCCCTGGCTGGGTTCACGCGGTCTTTCAAGTCAGCTGACAAACCACACAGGAACCCAAATAATATTCAACAGAAACAATGCATAACAAAACTTAAGAACAAGTCAAGTGTATACTGGACAATTTTAATTGCCTATTCTCATCAAGAACTATCACAGTTGGCTGTGCCCACCTCGCTGGAATAATCGTTTATCCTGTGATTTCTTTAGTTAGACTGGGATACAAAGCTTCTCTCATTCTCCAGCCAAGAAAATGCAGATTATGGAACGATGGAAAGTTATCCTTGGTGCTCTCCGAGCTTAGTTGTTTTCTTGCAGACGTTTTCGCTGCCAAACTAGGTAACATCATCAGGGCTAGTTGGCAGTGGAGTCTGCTCTCCTTTTATATAGATGGTGAGTGGATGGTGCTGAGAAACTTAAACAACTGATACTCTACGAAATAAAATAAGAGCTGCAAAATGATGATGATGATGATGATGATATTGGAAGGGACCTTGGAGGTCATCTAGTCCAACCTTCTGCTCTGGCAGGAAACTCTATACCATTGCAGACAAATGGCTGTCCAGTTTCTTCTTAAAAACTTCCAGTGTTGGAGCATTCACCGCTTCTGAAGGCAGGCTGTTCCACTGGTTAATTGTTCTAACTGTCAGGAAGTTTCTCCTTAGTTCTAGGTTGCTTCTCTCCTTGATGAGTTTCCATCCATTGCTTCTTGTCTTGCCTTCAGGCGCTTGGAGAATAGCTTGACTCCCTCTTTGGGGCAGCCCCTGAGATATTGGAACACTGCTATCATGTCCCCCCTCATCCTTCTCTTCATTAATCTAGACCTATCCAATTCCAGCAACCTTTCCTTATATGTTTTAGCCTCCAGTCCCCTGATCATCTTTGTATAGTGCCAGCTGATTTGGGCTGCCCAGTTTAGGTGTCCTTTGTGTAACATTCTTTCCCTCTTCCCGACACAGGAAAAGGAGTCAGTTTTGAACAACCTTGCAATGAAAGCCAAACTAACCGAAGACTTGTTCAATCAAGTGCCAGGGCTCCACTGCAACCCACTTCAAGGAGCCATGTATGCGTTCCCACAAATTTATATCCCTGCCAAGGCTGTTGAAATAGCCAAGGTGAGAATGTCTTGTTTCTCTACAAGAAATGCTGCTGCTATTGAATCAAACTGGAGGTTGTTCGCCTGCTTTGGATAGAACATTTGTGCGCCAAAACAAGCCAGGATTGTTCGGCCACATTTTCTTAATGGAACCAAAACTGCCTGAGTTTGCACATAACCTAGACTTTATATGTTACATTGGCCATTTCGCTAATAAAACTGCATTATGTGGGCGGTACTATCCATGATGAGAATGTGAGCCTAGAGCAGGGGTAGGCAACCTTGGCTCTTTTATGACTTGTGGACTTCAAAACCCAGAATTCCTGAACCAGCCATGCTGACTCAGAAATTCTGGGAGTTGAAGTCCACAAGTCATAAAAGAGCCAAGGTTGCCTACCGCAGGCCTAGAGTATTGGACAAGCTGGTTTATCCGCTAAATATCTTACGTGTTATCAAATTGCACTGCTCTTCCAGTGAATGAAAAGATAGTTATGCTTGCTTCTTGGAGAACGTGCCTTTAAAGCAAGAGGCCTTCAAACTTGGCCCCTTTTATGACTTGTGGACTTCAACTCCCACGCTGGCTGGAGGAATTCTGGGAGTTGAAATCCACAAGTCATAAAAGGGCCAAGTTTGAAGACCCCCTGCTTTAAACAATGGGATAGAAAAAGAATAGATGTGGCATGTTTTATTAGGTTTGGTGGTGGTATCCTTCTCTTTTTACCTCCCGTGGTGCCCAATCATTTAGTACAGACCTCAGGCCCTTATCTGAGTCCATAGTTTCTAGAAATCAGCATCTTTTCCTACACATTTGAAGTCCATCACCAAGATATTTGAGATGAAAAACACAGGGTTCATTCATCTGAAGGTTCATTCTAAAACAGATATTGTGTACAGGTAATCTTCAACTACTTTGCCACGGTTATGAAGTGAATCATTGTAGTTGTTACATTAGTAACACAGTTATTTGGTGAATCTGGCTTCCTGATTGACTTTGCATGTCAGAAGGTCCCCAAAAGTGATTATGTGACCCCGGAACACTGCAACCGTCATAAATATGAGTCAGTTGCTAAGAAACTGAATTTTGATCATGGGACCAGTGCTGCCGTTGTCATAAATGTGAAAAATGGTCATAGGTAACTGTTTTTAGTGCTGTTGTAACTTTGCACAGTCACTAAACGAACTGTTGTACATTGAGCATTGCCTGTAGTTGGCGATCCTGCCCACTCCCAACTGCTTCTTTTAAACCTACACCCAGTGTAAGGTGCTAAACTACGCGGGTGCAAGAAAACACATGGTCGTATCTGAACACAAGAGCATTCAGACCTCTTTAATCATTTCAGAATAGCACAATATTCAGAAACAAGCAGAGAATTTTGAAAGGACTTTGCGATTAGTAATTAAGCCATTGAACTTCAAATTACTCCAGGTCCACCAAATGGCTCCCGACATGTTCTACTGTATGAAACTTTTAGAAGAAACCGGAATCTGTGTTGTTCCTGGAAGCGGGTTTGGCCAAAGAGAAGGAACTTATCATTTTAGGTAAGGTCTGGACTTACAGATACTGTCGCAATGAAATTATTTCCTTGTGATCACCACCAGATGTTCACTAAAGTACTTTTTCTTTTCCTTCTAGGATGACGATTCTCCCACAAGTAGAGAAACTAAAGATCTTATTGGAGAAAGTGAAAGATTTCCATATAAAATTTCTGGAGGAATACTCTTAAAATAAAGACTCCTTGTTTTTTTTTAAGACTGTATCTTTGAAAGTGCATTCAAGCTGCGACAGAAAAATAAGATTTTTCAGAGGTGGCGGTCTTTTTTAAATCAAATTCATGATAGAATTACAATGACTAGAGCTTCAGTTTGATAGAAAAGACTAGTAAAATACGAACCTACAAAAATAAGATACGGGAAATGCATTAAAAGAATTATTAACGCAGTCATTGGTTGCAAATTGAGATGTCACAAAAATTGCCTCAGTCCCTCAGTATGAAAGTAAAACTTGATTGCCTTGGTGCCGATAAACATTCTTTATGCTTTTCTTTAAAAAAAAAAAAGATATCACAATATCCTTTCCTACCAAACCAATTTAGGAAACTACAGTTGTACAGGTAAGCTAAAAGCACAGATGAAATTATTTGGAACTCTTCTGGTGAACCTATCTAAGGGAGATGAAGTGAAGAAATCTTTTGCAAATAAAAGTATTAAAATGTCTTTGTTTCCAGATCAAAGAAGAGGCTCAAGATTCAGTGCCTTTTGAATTTCTGGCAAAACTGCCTCAACATGCAAAATACAACATTTATCTCCTTTGATAAGAAGATAGGTCACTTCATCTGTTTACAAGCATGACTGAAAAATAAGTAAAAGGAAGAGAGCTAGAAAGAGACTTGGAGGATTATAACAATACTTAAACTCCTATTTAATTTTAGCCAGCTGTTTCCAAGCTAGAAATATTGAGTTTAAGCTTCCTTTGGCCAGGATGAGTGCTGGTTCTTAATAAATTGGGAAGCGGGGAGCAACTTGGTTGCAGAAATCTGAGTAGGAACATTTTGGAAAATAAATGTCTGGTTACTCTGGATAAAGTGTCCAAACAAAAGGAGACCTTATTGGGATGTTGGATTATATCTTTGCATAGTAAACAAAAATTGATGATAACAGAGAAACATTTGCTCATAAAAACTTCTGGTTTTCTTGATCACTGTTCTTCGTGAAAAGGTCTCTGATTGCCCTTGCATAATCTTAAAGGGGCCAACATAGACAAGACTGAACAATAAGAAAGGGTCCAATTTGATGTTGCCTCCCTGAATATTCAGATTCCTTCAGGACTATGATTTGAATTTAAATTGTTATTAAACTAGGACTTGGTTGGAAACTTAGTCTGCTTCAAACTGTGTTTCTGCTTGTCAAATTTCAACTGTTCAGAAGCTATTCACTCAAATTTCTTAATTGAGTAAATGTTGTTTGATGTTGGAAGGCCGATCTATGTACATGAAAACATAAATAACGGAACAGGATAGCAAAAGAAATGTTTCTCACATGTCTAAATAGGATGTCACTTGCTTATTTTGACCCATGGCGTCAAGCCTCTAATAACAAGATTCCACCATACAGTAGAAGGAAAAAATCATATGGAGTTTCATTAATCGGGCTGAATTCCAGGAGAAGAAAAATTCTTTTTTCCAGATTGTTTCACCAAAGGGCTAATGGCTCTTTGCCAGATAAGACTGAAATATCCATTAGTTGTGTTTTGAAATCCCTCTTCTCAACCTTTAAAACTTCTCTTATACTTGGATATCATAAAATAAGGTTTAGAATTGCTTCCCACCTAATGCTCTTCAGATACAATGGGAATTATGGATTCAATGCATCTGAAGATCTCTTATATTGCATTTTGTCATGTTGGTCGAGTTGTTACAAATTATATCAAAAATGTACCATCAGTACTCAAAAGGTTTCTTAATTATCAAGATTATATGTCATTTTGAGTAGCTGAGCCAGTTTCCCGAAGTTTCATACCAAATATCTCTTCTGTTGGAAATTACTTGACCGCACTGTTTTCTTAATGATATGCTTGGTTGGGTGCAAGTTTCATACTATAAATTACAATTGGCTGCCTTTTAAATCATATTTGGTATTTTGTTGACGACATCAATTTGTAGGAGGGTGATAGCAATTCTCAAAGCCGTGGCAATTTCCTCCCAAATCTTTAAGTTGCCATGTACTACATGAATGTAGTCAACCAATGCAAGAGAATGTTAACGCTTCATCCAGAGCAGTTGCAATTAAAAATATTTTTGTAAGTAAACATTTTCAGATGGCATGGATGGGAAGTGAGCATTTGTAGTCCTTTGTTTTTCTCTTGTGGTAACTTTTTAATGCTACTGAAAATGGTGTCAAGTTTACATGTTTCTAACTCATGCTTTTACAGAGAGACTTTGAAATTTTACTTCTTTGCACTTTTTAAAAGTGGGAGGTAGTGCTACTTTTGATTTACTCTCAACTCTAAAATACCAACTTCTAGCTTTCCTTGTGACTCAGAAACGGTATTTTATGGTGCCTTTGGATTTCTGATATTTTGGAGTTTATAACATCTCTGAGCATGGTGCATAATATAATCATTGTTAAGGCTGATTTGTCACATTGGTCATTACTGCAAGGAAATTAACATGCCACTTAATTGTCCTTGGCTAGTGATTGTCATTTTCTCAGATCTGCTTCCAAGCCTTGATAGATATGATCCTCGGATGGTTTCAAAATAATTAAACTGTAGGAGCCATTTCATTTTTTTTTTTTTATGTCAAGAATTGATTACCAAGGCAAGCTAACATTATGATGTTTGGTCATGGGTTTGTTTTTCCTGCCTTCTGGTGTTCTTCATCCTGTTCTTGGATGACTTTTTAAATTTTTACTAATAAAAGAGCTATTATGAACTGTGGAAGTCATTTAATAATTTGTATGATGCAGGGTATCCTGGTTCACACATCACAACCAGTGCAGTGCTTAACCATGATTGGGCTCATACTAGTCCATTTTCCAACTCCCCATGGTTAGGCTTGCATTGAGGGGATTAAAAAAGTGGATACCTGAGTTAATTCAGCACCCTAATATAAATGTGGTTGGCTGTTGTCCCCCCCCCCAAACTGCTGGTCAAATCCAGACAGTAGTTCACTTATCATTCATGTGTGTTATCTGAATTCAGAAAAACCATAGTCAACTGGCTGGTTGCCACTCCAATCGAGACGCAAAAGCTATATGAATCTCTACGTGTTAAATTTTGGTTACTTTTAACCTTGATCGGCTTTCGTTCCCAGTAGCTTTAGGTCCTTTGCAAAGCTAGCCAGTTGCATCAGCCTCTGGTCCTATAGGCTGCAAACCCAGACAGCACACAGTAACCAGGTTTAAAGCATTACCCACAGGTGCATAACTGGAACTCAGCCTGACTCCAGTTGAGACCTTCAGGGTTTTTTGGGGGGAGGGGGGTGTAGAATGGGAATATAGCTCCCATTGCCTCCTCAGCCCGGTCACCTTTGGTTGTTGACCGGGCAATCTGAATTAGCAGGTGCAGATCTGCTCCCACCCCATCTTTGCAAAAAAAACAAAAACAAACCTCAAAACTTTTTCAACAAAGGTCCAGCGCACCTGAATCTCTCTGTGTTGCTTCTACGCCCCCAAAGCGATCCTGGCAGCCGAGCTGGGAATCACCCCTACCACCTTCCCCCCCCCCCACTGCCCCATGGCTCCTAGGGGGCGTGTCTACCAGAGGGGCGGGTCTCTATAAATATCCCCCCCCCCTCACCTACGTTCCTTTCGGGGAGGCATCATCCCGCGGGCTCGGAGGTGGTCCGGCCAGGCTCAGTCCTCCATGGCGCTCAGGAAGCAGCTGGAAGACGCCAAGAAGCGCAGCGCCGACTCCGGAGTCGAACCGGATCGGAACGTCTTGAGCAAAGAGCAAAGGCACCAGCGGATCAGCCTCTTTCTGCAGGATTTCGACCACCAAGGTGAGGCTTCAAGAAAGGGGCGCATCCCGTTGTGGTCCTTCCTTCCTTCCTTCCTTCCTTCCTTCCTTCCTTCCTTCCTTCCTTCCTTCCTTCCTTCCTTCCTTCCTTCCTTCCCACGTTTGTCTCCCTGAACGGGGGAGGGGTGTTCTTCCATCTTTCCCCAACCAAAGATCTTCAGACATTCTGTTGGACTACAAGAACCATTATGCTGAGACCTGGGATTCATGGGAGTTAAGCGTCTGACATCCCATAAGTTGGCAGGAGAAGTTAGGAGACGGTGTGATGCCCTCATGCTAAACTACAAGATACTATAGTTGGTTTTGGCTTCACACCGTGTGAGAACTTCATCCCTTTGATTAGTAGTGGTATTTATGGATTATCCTTGGGGAGAGCCTTGCCCATTGTGGTTTATTCAGTAACCCTCATTGGTGGTGCAAGTTGTTCTGGGTGTCAATTGGCTGACCCTAATGAGGCTAGCTTTGCGTTTGCACCTTGCCATCCTCCCCATCAATTTCCCCAATTACTTTGGAGAAAGTAATTGACACCCTTTTCATTCTCTGCTTCTCTATGGAGTCCTTGGTGCTCTCTGAGCTTGGCGGTTTTCATCTGGGTAACAAAACATCTGCAAGCAAATAAAACCACGTTCGGAGAGCCTCAAGGACCTCACAGGTTCAACCCTGAGCTCCATAGAGAGAAGGGGTGTCCAACCTTGGCAACCTTAAGGCTTGTGGACTTCAACTTCCAGCACACCTGGCTGGGGAATTCTGGGAATTGAAGTCCACAGGTCTTTCAGTTGCCAAGGCTGGACACCCCTGATAGACGGTATGCTCTTCTATTGACACCTGCTTCTCTGTTCAAGCAAAGGAACACCTGCAAGAGATGAAGAAGGAGCTGGCTTCACTTCTCCAGATGGCTGAGAAAGCCTTCAGAGTGGAGTTGCTGGCTCTGCCCCCAGCCATGAGAAAAATGAAGAGGAAAGACTTGTTGGGTGAGCCCTGGGCCCTGCTGCCCACTTTGCTTTCTCCCTTCTCCTAGCCCAGGTGTTTCTTCTCCTGACCTGTAAGCTTGCAGTCCCTACTTTGTTGTTGGTCTTCCTGAGAACCCTTCCATATCTACGAGTTCAGACAAAGTGGCATAAGAGGAAGGAACTCTTTCCCCCCATACCTCAAGGCGGTGTACTCTTTTCACCCTGGCCCACAGAGAGAAAGGGAGAGTGACTGGTGAAAGCCAACCAGACTTTCCATGGTTGAAGGTCTACCTGAACTCCATGGACTCGTCGAACTTTTTTTTTTTATTTAGCGGATGGGACGTTGTCACTGTTTTCTTCCTGGGTGTCTTTTGATTTCCCATTCTTAACTCTAGCCCCCAAATTTACTATCCCTGCTTAACTTTTTGAGATCAAGCTAAAAGCAGCTAAATATGGCTGCATCTCCAGAAGTTGCTAAATTCCAACTTCTAGCAATCTTTGCTGCTACTGGCCTGCTTGGATGCAGATCCTGAGAATTGTGATCCGGCTCCAGATATTTCTGATCTGTAGGATGCAAGTCACTTTTGTGAGTTGGCAGCCAGCTGCTTTGGCATAATGGTTTAATCTCTGTCTTCCAGATCTAAAAGAGGAAGATGCAGCTGCAGCAACAGCTGTTGCCACTCTGGAGAAAGTAAGTATCTGCAAAGAGTCCGTTGTATCAAAGTATATTAAAACATTGAATGGGAATAGTATGTTGTATCTATACCAATAGGGAGATCTCTGATAGGTTGATGGGGATGGAATTAGTTCTTCTATTTATATACTATTAAAACTCTCTTGTCTGTAACTTTAACTGGACGAATCGGTGCATCATAGAACAATTTTTGAACCAAGATACCTCCAATGGGCTAACTTACAGAAGGCACCCAAAATCCAGGACTCATAATTCCTGTGGAATCGAAATTTGGCAAAATATTTTATGGTGTAAAATTGCCGTAAGGATTTGAGA
The DNA here is from genome assembly GCF_016545835.1 of Crotalus tigris. Taxonomy (NCBI): domain Eukaryota; kingdom Metazoa; phylum Chordata; class Lepidosauria; order Squamata; family Viperidae; genus Crotalus; species Crotalus tigris. The sequence continues at coordinate 4,142,217 of NW_024096999.1, read as the reverse complement.
CATAATGCACAATGAACAAAAAGTTTTCTGGTGGTTGACATTAGAAGCTCTGCGCTTGTTGGAGGCATGGAGAAGTCTGGTGAGGAAATGTCTCTGAAACGCACACGCAAGGGAGTCATGGATAACATCTGTATCTGTTGGGATTTTTTTCCAGATATAGAACTATTAGCAGGATACTGAAACCTTATTTCTGATTATTTTATATAGCTAGAAATGGATGAGTTGTGCCTAATCTGGACGAAGGGATCTCTAGGATGCTAGTCTTAATTTTTTCCCTTTTCTCCCCATCGCCTCTAAAGAGCAACTGTGGCATTGGAAACCTGCACAGTCCCAGATTAATAAGGACAAACAGCAAACGAGGTAAATCTGAAAGTGCTCTTCCCAAGCTCTTCTGTACTGATCCTTTTGGGAGCTGAAGGGAGTAATGGTGTCTAAGACATCTGGAAAGCATCAAAGTCTGCTTGATTCTAGTTTCTACAGCTTGGACACCTACCAGATAAATGGACCTCAGTTTCTTGACTTCTCGGTCAAGTTCTACTTGCTGAGAAGTTCTAGAGATTGTGGGAATGCCAGGAGCTACTTTAAAGGGGGATCAAGGTGGCGCACCCAGCTCCTTTTGAACCCATTTTGCCATAGTTGTGATGAAAAATGGCTGGTTATTAGGGCCATGCATATGTCAAAGGATTAGCTACTGAATCCCTAAGGTCTAAACTTTCCTGTTATGTCATTTCTGTATTTACTTGTACCTGCTCTTAGTCTCCTAACTCTTGACCCAAATGTCCTTTACAGTTAAAGTCACCACAATTGTGGAATATAAGGAAGCAAAAGAGGACCAGGGGACACAAAGCAAGAAAACATCTCAGAAGGTAGGTGGGAAAAAGGATAATGATCTGTTCTGTTTTCTTGAGCCTGTTTTCTTTGCAAGTTTGAAGGCACCTTTGTCTGCACCAGGTTTGTATTTCATTCCCCCAAAGTTGCTTTGGATTTAATGCCATGCCAATAAGATATATATATATACCTTATTATTATTCTTATTTTTTTGCAGATATTTAAAACCAAGTCACTGACTTCTGCCATCACAGATAAAAAGGGTATTCTCTGCAGGTAAGAGCGGATCAATGCTTTTAATTCATACTGTATTTAAAGATGAAGGCAATTTGTCCACTGAGAGGGATTGATAAAAAGATGGCACCACTGGTTAGCTGAGACGCTGGACAATATTCCAGGGGCGAGGATGAGTGCTTAGCAGTATCGGGTGTCCAAAATGGGTGGGGGGGAATCCTCTTATGGGAAAAACCTCGGTAACGAACCAGTAAGAAATGAGCATGGCTTGATTGCCAAAGGTGCAGTGGACTTTTCTGCAGAGGAGTGAAAATATGGAAAAGAGACTGGTGGATGGATAATCAGAATTTGCTCTGGACTGGAATGTTTTCTTGGAGCACTTGTCTGTATCATAAGCAGAGTCAGGCCCAGGCTCTTTTTTTTTTTTTTAAATTTTAGTGGAGAAGACCTTTAAGCATCAAGCTGTTGGAAATTAACCTAGCTGGAATAGTCTTAAAGCAGTTGAAGGCTGGGAGCTCCTTTAGCAAAAGCAAGTGGATCAGTGAAGAAGTTATGGGTTGCTTCCAAGAATCCTTTTTTTTTTTGTTTGTTTGTTTCAAGGAAAGAATAAAGTCAGCTGCTGTTTCTCAGGACTGCACAGAATAGTTTTTCTTCCAACATTTTAGGCCTTCATCAATTGCATCTTAGCTATATTTGCAGGGGTGTGTGAACAGGAGCAGTTATAGGAAGAAATATTGTGTGTGTGTGTGTGTGTGTAATTATTCAAGACGGTGTCTTCCATCAGGTCTGCATCTGTATGTTCCACTCCAAACATGAGACGCATTGAGCGATCAGCTTCTCTGCGTGAGCCGCCGAGATCTACTCCCAGGTTCACCAGCTCAGGCTCTAAAAGGTCAATACTGCTGGGTTTTTTAAAAGGGTAGATTCTTGACACTCTTATACCACTAATTGGACTTCTCCAGAGAAGGTGGATGTCTGCCTACGGCTTTCTTCCAGAGTGGAAGGGCTCTCCACCTATCCTTGAGTCGGCACAAAATGACCGCAGCGTGAAACAGATTGTTCTCACTGCGGATCCTTACCCTGCTTGCTTTGCTTCTCTGTCAAGTCACTGCAGCACCCCAACCTCTCTCCAAGAGGATGAGCCTAAGGAACTATCCATGTCTGGAAGCTATCCTTAGATCAGTGATGGCGAACCTTTTAGACACCGAGTGCCCAAAAACTGCCCTGCCCCCACTTCCGCTTGCCCGCCTCCCTGTCCTACTCCGCCAGCCCGCAGGGCCACCTACCACCTCCATGGCCCGTCGCAGATCACCCAGGCGGCCCTGCAGTGCCATGGCAGCCACGCCCTCCACCTGCACCCCACAGCATCATCTGGGTGCGACAGGGTGCAAGGGTGGAGTCTTGTCCTCACTGCCCGGCTATGTCCTTGGCTGGGCTACTGCGCGCGGACCACGGCCAGGGGCGATTCTCCTCCAGGTGGCTGCTGGGGAGGAGGGGGCCGCGGGAGAGGTGGGGCTGGGGCAACGGCACGCGTGCCCATAGAGAGGGCCCAGAGTGCCACCTCTGGCACGTGTGCCATAGGTTCGCCACCGCTGCCTTAGATGCTGTCAAAATGGATGAGGTGTGCAGCACCAGTTTAACTAGGGGTGCCCTAAGCCCATTTCACCCATGGAGAAGACGAAGGCAATGTCAGAAACTAAGCGATTGTCAGGGCATGTTTGTGTTGTTAGGGACGAGAGAGGAAAACGCCCTGGGTCTTCTGAATGGATTGGTGCTGGACCATTTCTCCAGTTGCAGCTCTCTAGAGGTCCTTGAGAAAGTTGCCCTCTGGATGTTCAGATGACCCTCTTCTTGCCTGTTCTTGGGACCTTGGGGAGCAAGTGATCTGATGGCAGTGCCCTGACAGCTTGGAAATAGGAACAAAGACATGGCTGCTTTAATGAACAGACTCTTTAAAGCTGCTGTATTTTTTTAAAAAACCCTCTGAAGCTGTCTACCTGCTTGTGTGTATTTGTATATATAGAGAGCTGGGCAGTCAATAAATTTAAATTCTGTCTCTCTGCCCATCTACCTACCTATGCATGGATATATATGTACACACATTTAATTTTGATACCTGCAGCCTGATTTTTTTGAAGATGAATATTTCAAAGACTCAAAGCAATCTCTTTGTCTACCCTCCCCCCCATTTTCTTTTGCTAGATTTGCACAGAGGGGGCTCTCCACGGGAAACTCTGAGAGAACTCAGACTTCCAGTCTTCGCAGTTCTTCGATGCCGCCTGAACGATCCCTTCCTTTTATCAACATACCTCTGAGCGATGGGCAGGTAAGGGCTTTGTCTATAGCGGAACTGGCTTCGCTTGATGGGTGTATGTATACGTAGATGTACATACATCTCCAGGATCTAGTTATTGTGTGTTAAGAAGCTGCATGAATCTGGTCATCACGGAAATAGGATGGCGAAAAAGACAGACTTCACTGTGAGGTCAGTAGCAATTATTTCAAGATGCTTAGGAATAAAATCGGCATTACTAAGGGAAGGCCCTGGAGTTTTGAAGTCATTGGGGTGGAAATAAGACCACAAAACATCTAGCAACATGAAAGGGGAAAAATATATATGAAATCAGATGTATTATTTGCTGTGCAGATGATCCTCAAGTTATGACAATTGGGACCAACATGTTGCTAAGCAAGGCGGTCAGTAAATGACTCACACCCAATTTTACCACTTTTTTTGCTGCCATCATTAAGTGAATTACTGCAGTTGTTAAATGAATCATGTCATTCAGCGAATTAGGCTTTCCACATTGACTGCTTGTTGGGATGCTGCTACCATCATAAAATACAGGCTAATTGTCAGGCACCTGAATGTTGATCACGTGACTGTTAGAAGCTGCAACAATCATAAATGTGAGGACTGGATATATTTTTTTTAGCACCATCATAACTTTGGTTGCTAAAGGAAAGTTGAGGAGTCACCCTAGGTGCATTCCAAATGACATCTTTTTGCATTGTTTCAGACTCTTTGCTCATCTGGTGATGACATCCAAAACATTGATGTGCAGCTGTTAAATAATGACACTGTCCAGCACATCCACACCCTGGTGGTAAGTGTTGAAAGTGAAGTATTTTGAGAAATGGCTAGCTGCCTCCCACATCCATATTTGTTGGAGAATTTGGAGTTTCCCTCTTCAGAAAACTTTTCTCCAGCTCTTGACTCTGCTCAGTTCTGAGCTGGTCTGAATCCCTTCTCTTTCCCAATTGGTGAAAAGTAGGAGTTGGCAAAACTTTTTTAGCCAGAAGGTCTAAAGAGAACATTGAGAGTTTGTATTGGATACTCTCACACAAGGGTTGCTATAGGTCAGCGGTTCTCAACCTATGGGTCGCTCGATCAACCATTTTTCGGGGGTATATATCGGGGGTATAAATGGCGGGGGTATAAATGGCGACCCGCCATTTTTCGCGGCGCCGTGCACGCGCGCCACCACGGGGGCGCGCCGCGCACACGCGTCACGCATGGGGGCAGCGCCGTGCACGCGTGCCGCGCATGGGGGGTGTTGCGCATGGGGGTGCCGCGCATGCACGCCGTCACGCATGCGCACCGCGCATGGGGGCGCGCATTGGGGCCCCACCCCCATGCGCACGGTACCGCGCATGCACAGAACGTTTGTGTGACGGGGGTCGCCGTCACACAAACGTTGAGAAGCACTGCTATAGGTAGACACTGGCAATTTTGCAAAATGGCAGCTGGACTGAATTTGGCCAATTGGAAAACGTTTGTTCCCTTGGAGACAAAGTATTCCCTATTCTTATTTAGAATGGAAATTAAATCATTGAACTGGAATGATCCACGCTGTGGATCTAAGAAGTGAGACTTGCAAGACTGATCAATTCTATGCCATCACGTCACTGATTCTTAGTGAACACAGACAGACTTTTTCCAGGATGAATAGACTTGTAGCCTTCATTAGAAATAAATGACATGAAGGATAATCATTTTGCTAAAATCAGCTTTCCATTTTGTTTGGACATAAAATTACATTTGTTGTTGTTAGTTGCAAAGTCGTGTCCGACCCATCGCGACTCCATGAACAAAGTTCCTCCAGGCCTTCCTGTCCTCTACCATCTTCTGGAGTCCATTTAAGCTCACGCCTTTGCTTCAGTGACTCCATCCAGCCACCTCCTTCTCTGTCGTCCCCTTCTTCTATTGCCCTCCATCTTTCTCAGCATTAGGCTCTTCTCCAGTGAGTCCTTCCTTCTCATTAGATGGCCAAAGTAGTTGAGTTTCAGTTTCAGGATCTGGCCTTCTAAAGAGCAGTCGGGGTTGATCTCTTCTAGGACTGACCAGTTTGATCGCCTTGCAGTCCAGGGGACTCACAGGAGTCTTCTCCAGCACAATTCAAAGGCCTCAATTCTTTTGCACCCAGCCTTTCTTATGGTCCAACTTTCACAGCCATACATTGCAACTGGGAAAACCATGGCCTTGACTATACGTATTTTTGTTGACAGGGTGATGTCTCTGCTTTTTAGTATGCTGTCTAGATTTGCCATAGCTTTCCTCCCCAGGAGCAAGCGTCTTTTAATTTCTTGGCTGCAGTCCCCATCTGTAGTGATTTTGGAGTCCAGGAAGATAAAATCTGTCACTACCTCCATTTCTTCCCCATCTATTTTCCAGGAATTGAGAGGGACGGATGCCATGATCTTGGTTTTCTTAATGTTACGTTTCAAGCCAACTTTTGCACTCTCCTTCTTCACCCGCATCAAGAGGCTCTTTAGTTCCTCTTCACTTTCTGCCATTAGAGTGGTATCATCCGCATATCTTAGGTTGGTATTTCTTCCGGCAATCTTAATTCCAACATTTGTTTCATGTAGCCCTGCCTTTTTCATAATGTGATCTGCATATAAATTAAATAGGCAGGGCGACAGAATACAGCCTTGCCAGACTCCTTTCCCAATTTTGAATCAATCAGTGGTTCCGTGTCCAGTTCTCACTGTTGCTTCTTAACCTGCATATAGGTTTCTCAAGAGACAAATAAGATGGTCTGGTACTCCCATCTCTTTAAGAACTTGCCACAATTTGTTGTGATCCACACAATCAAAGGCTTTAGCATAGTCAATGAAGCAGAAGTAGGTGTTTTTCTGGAACTCCCTAGCTTTCTCCATGATCCAGCGTATGTTGGTAATTTGATCTCTAGTTCCTCTGCCTCTTCGAAATCCTGCCTGTACTTCTGGAAGTTCTTGATCCACATACTGCTGGAGTCTAGCTTGTAGGATTTTAAGCATAACTTTACTTGCATGTGAAATGAGTGCAATGGTGCAATAGTTTGATTGTTCTTTGGCATTACCTTTCTTTGGAATTGGAATGTAAACTGACCTTTTCCAATCCTGTGGCCACTGTTGAGTTTTCCAAATTTGCTGGCAAATTGAGTGTAGCACTTTTACTGCATCGTCTTTTAAGATTTTGAATAGCTCAGCTGGAATACTGTCACCTCCACTAGCTTTGTTGTTGCTCAGTTTTCCTAAGGCCCATTTCACTTCACATTCTAAGATATCTGGCTCGAGGTCAGTGATCACCCCATCATGGTTATCAGGGATGCTAAGCTTGTTCTTGTATAGTTCTTCTGTGTAATTTTGCCACCTCTTCTTAATCTCTTCTGCCTGTTAGGTCCCTGCCATTTTGGTCCTTTATCATGCCCATCTTTGCATGAAACGTTCCCTTCACATCTCCAATTTTTTTGAAGAGATCTCTAGTTCTCCCCATTCTATTGTTTTCTTCTATTTCTTTGCACTGTTCATTTAAGAGGGCATTCTTATTTCTTCTAGCTATTCTCTGGAATTCTGCATTTAATTGGGTGTATCTTTCTCTTTTTCCCTTGCCTTTAGCTTCCCTTTTTTCCTCAGCTATTTGCAAAGCTTCCTCAGACAGCCATTTTGCTTTCTTGCATTTCTTTTTCTTTGGGATGGTTTTAGTTGCTACCTCTTGTACGATGTTGCGAACCTCCATCCATAGTTCTTCAGGTACTCTATCAGATCTAATTCCTTAAATCTATTTGTCACCTCTACTGTATATTCATCAGGAATATGATTTAGTCCTAAATTTTGCAACAAGAAGCTCATGATCTGAGCCACAGCCAGCTCCTGATCTTGTTTTTACATTGCCTTCACATAAAATCCATTAAATAAAAATCCACAAAAAGCAGGAATAACCACCGAAATGATGTTTAGCTTTCTAAGGAGATTCTTACATGAACTGCCTTTTCCTTCCTCAGAACCAGCTGACAGCCCTTTGTGGAAAAGCAACAGTTAAGTAAAGTTGAAGAAATGGATGGCAGCTTTTCCTGTATTTCCTTCATATAAAGAAACTCCTGGATGCATTTAAAGCAGCAGGCAATTGGTTTTAAGGATTTATTGCTTATTAAACTTTGTATATTTCTCATCTAGAAACACTTGGTGACTTGACACTTGAAGGAAACGTTCTTAGTGGGAGAATGAAAGTAAAATGTTGATTGGCCTTCATTCCCCCAGATTTCAATTTATGCCTGTATGTAGACATGAAACATAATTAGTGAATTTAGCTAAAGGTTTATTGAAACATTTGAAACTGACCTTCCATTAGAATTAAAAACTGAAGAATGCACTTCACAGTTCTGAGTAGGTTTAGCATTTGTCACCTTGATAATCAAGTTATGAAATTGCCCGATTCCTGGCATAATCTTATAGCGAGCATGCATATAACAAAGTTTGGTGAAGGTATATTCCCTCCTGGTCAAAAATAAATGGTAGTGCATCTAGAGCAGTGGTTCTCAACCTGTGGGTCAGGATCTCAATTGGGGTCAAATGACCATTTCACGGGGGTCGCCAAACAACGCAGTCCGCCATTCCCCCCCCCCCTTTTCCTTAGCTGTGCTACTCCCTTTTATTCTATTGGCTTCTGAAAGCCAATAGAATAGACTCTCTTGAATAGTCTAATTCTATTGGCTTTCAAAAGCCAATAGGAATTGTCCAGGCTGTCTCTGCCCTGCTGAGCCCGCCAAAAGTCCCATTCTGCAAACGGTGCTGCACCCGTTGAGTAGTCCTCGACTTACGACCGGTTGAGTAGTCCTCAACTTACGACCGGTTGGGGGGGGTCGCGGCAGTAAAAAGGTTGAGAACCACTGATCTAGAGAGCCCCAAAGATCTGCATTTTTTAGTCTTTTGAGAATGGCTCTTAACAATTCAGGAAAATCCCAATATGATCTTATCAAAGAAGAATAGCTAACCATCAGAAATCAACCTGCATACTCCAACTGTATCATGGTAGTACTACATTCGGTGCCTTAGCTAGTTTTTAAAAGTTGGTTAGAGACATGCTATACAGTCCTTAGCTTACAACCTTGTTTAGTGACCAACGTCACAGAGATATCACATAGGATATATACCTTGTAAAAATAAGAGAAATCCCTTTCCCAAGATGGGACATCCACGAAGGGGGTAGAAATATTGTAGAAGCTCAGATCTGGAGGGGGGTACATATCTGTATCTCCCTGCTCTGAGAACTTAAGACACAATTAAAGTAGATGCAATTCTGGAAAATTACTGTCTCTTGATAGAGTACTTGTAATTATTATATTATAATATAATAATATTATATTATATTATTATATTATATCTGTGGCTTTTGAGGTTGACTCTGTCTCCATGATTAGATTTTTAGGAGCATCGTAGGGTAGAGCTTTTTGTGCCACTTTAGCTCAGATCCTAAGGGAAGGGCGGAGAGGTAAAAGGGAATAGTGGTCAGCAGCTATGTTTACCCTTTGAATTACCTCTCAAACCTCTATTTGTTCTGGTTACAAGGCAATCACAACTGCAAATAATTGATGAGAGTTTATGGTTGACCTCTATGAATCTTCAAGAACTTTGTTTGCATTATAGAAATATTTATAAGCATTTTAGGCTTCGAGACTTTTAAACTGACCTCACGCAGACACACTTCGTCTTCAACTGTGCAAGTCACAGACAGCTTTTCAAGGGGTATATGAATGTTTGCAATGGGGATACCGGCTTCTGTGACAGCTTTCTTAAAAGCTATTCAATAGCCTGTCCTAGCTTAAGCATAGTAATACAATCACCTCTTGCCCTGCAAGTTACATGAACGTTTAGGATATTGACCCACAATCCTTTCTCATTTCGCTGCAAAACCCGTTCACTTTCAAGAGGTGTTTGATCTGAGCTTATCTCTGTAAAGGCTAGATTGTTTTAGCCTGAGGAGGAAGTAATTTTATTTTTAAGAACAGGATATCGTTTTTTTTCACAGTTTGGAAACTTAAAACTGAAAAAGATGCTCCTTCAAATATTTCAAGTGAACATGTTGCAGCCTTTTTGCAAATCTGAATTACAATCTTCTATTCAACGAGATGTCAATCCAAAGCTGTAATCACATGCAAGTTCCTATGGGAACTTTACTCCTGCACAGGGCTGTATACTGGATTATATAAGGAAACACGGGAGATGTTGAGGAAGCAAAGCTAAAACGGTATGCCTTTTTGGTGGGTTTTCTTAACATAGGTGAAACCTAGCCTAGTCCTATTACCTTTCATCAAAAATAATGCCCCTACGGGGGGGTCTTGGTGCTACATGCCTGGCATGACACCCGACGCCCGTTTGCTTCCTTAAGGCTGACTTCCTTTAGCTCTCTTCAGTTCAAGCTAGACAATACTGGAAGTGATTTGCTTCAAAACTCCAAGGTCTAATTTCAGCTGTGAATTGACAGAAAGAAAGCCGTTACAAAACGTATCGTCATACACCAATGGTTTTTATTAAGTTTCAGAAACCTTTTTTCACAAGATGGTTAAAAAAAACTCTTACAACCACTTTTTTTTTTTTGTAAGTCTTCCATGGTTTTTCCCATCAAGTGTTATTCCTGTGTGCCGAAACCAATTTACTTACCATGCATCTAAAGTGGTAGATACAGGCTATGAATGTCTTTATTCTATTTGTAGCAGCTTATGCAAGATGCAGCCAAATACCAAGCCTCGGGACAAATTTTTACACAAAACTTTACAATGTAGAATTTGAATTTAAAATAGAGGAAACTTAAAATCTACACAAAAAACTGGTAAAAATCAAGCACAAGTACAAGGACTGGAACTTAATCCAGATGAACAGGAGAGAGTCTCGCCTTTCCTTTCAAGTGCTTTTATTCTGCTACAGAACGGTCAGTCGAGGAAAAAAAAAAAGATGTAAGCTTTTTGTGTGTGTGTGTGTGTGTGTGTGGTTAGTTTAAATTATACACTCTGTAGATACTATGGACCAATTTAAAAGTTACACATACAGCAACAGATGTCCATTGGGCTCATGTGCATTGTTTAGACAATCCAACTGTGTTGCTGAGAACAAGTCAGGCAAAATTTTGAAGAGAGAAAAATCCATGTGTAACTTCCCCTTCCCCTGCCCTAGACACTTTTTTACTGATGGGCACACTGCACCCCCGGTCCATGATGGCCACTTTCCTCATCGGAACTATCATTATATGCCTCGCGCCTCTGCCCACCGCTTGACCCACGAGTAGTGTCAAATTCTTGAAGATCTACTTCTTCTGCTTCACTAATTATGTTGGGAACATCTGGTCTGGAGGGCAGAAGATCTTCAAGTTCCTAAAAATGAAATATTTCAAATGTATTTGAATATGTTATTTGGCCAAGTGTGATCAGACCACACAAGGAATTTGTCTCCGGTGCAGCAGCTCTCACTGTACATGCAAAGCAACAGAATAATGATAATAACAATACCAACAAGAGGGTTAAAAAAGATAATAAGGTTAAAAAATAATACTACAGCCATACAGCATTGTGACAATTACAGTAGTGGCCAAAATTGTGGAAACCTTTTGGGAACAGTGTATTTTTGAGGTGTGATGGATAATAACACCACTTTTTTGGGGGAGTAGTACCATAAAATTATATGGCAATGGAAAGATAATTTAATCAAGAATGTAATGAAACAAAGTTTGTTTAATTATCTGTACTGTATTCTATGAAAAGTTATAGACAAATAACCAGAAAAAGGAAGCACAACTTGCTTAGGTTGATATCAGGTAGCTTTCCTTCATCTGATTGTAGCCCACGAGCATGAATGTTTAGAGAGCCAATCGGGTGTCATCTTGTTTTGGCAATAAGCCAATCAGATCACAGTAGAATTCAGTGATTGATGTCATGTATTGAAGCTGAGAGGAAGATATTTGTCTGTGTGTATTGTGATCGCTATCAAGTTGGTTGGGGTTTTTTCTGTTCTTTCATTTAGTGAGCTTGTAAAATGTATTAAAATTAAAGTTATGGTGCAAAGAGTTGACTGGTCGCCCAGAAAGCGATGTAAAATAGTATTATTAAGTGAACAAGGCTACAGTTATAAAGAAATTAGAAGAAAAATGGGTGGAAACTTAACCAAAGGTGGCATTTCTACTGTACACTTTTCCCAAAAAAGGTTTCCACAATTTTGGCCACTACTATAGGTGCTCAACAGAGTGATGGCCCGAGGATATAGCAAGGAAAGGGTTGCATGGAGTTGTTGTTCTATTTATGTCCTCAAAAGTTTATGGTTATTTGACCATAAAACTTGTCTTTTGCTCATATAACATGGTGTGGCTACCAGCCCTACCCCCAAGATTTCTGAAGAAGGTGGAACAATGAGGGCCAGATCATGTGATTTTCCTGTGTTTGGGAGCGGATGCTTCTCCTTGAATAATATTACACTTATTTTAAGGCTTAACTGCATGTAAAGAGGAGATGCAAAGAGTTTAGGAGAGGAGAATATCTAGCAGACTGCTTTGTAAACTTACTGTAAGCTTTTCTGGGCTAATCCAGTTGTTTTCAGGAAACTGCACATCAAACTTTATATAAAGATCACCCTTTTCAAAAGGGTTGCGGTATTGTGGCATTCCCTCCCCTCGAACTACCCGGACACAGCCTAGAGTTTAAAAAGAAGAAGAAAACCTGTCAATGAAGGGCAGCGTGTCATTTCTCTCTAGGAAAAAAAAAACAGATGTGAAAATATTTTTTAAAAGTGTTTGAGGATGGAAGAACTTTCAAAACAACAGCATGCGAGTTTTTACCTGGCTCAATTACTTTTCCTGGGGGATATTTCACCACAATCTGGCGTGCATCAAGGTGCTTAAATGTGAACTGAAAGCCACACAGGGCTTCAACAAGTCCAATCTTGTGGGTCATGTGCAAATCATTTCCATCTCTCTGGAACACCTTGGAGAAAGAGGGAGAAGGGCAGAGTTGGGTGTTTGCTTTTACCATTTGGCACTAGAGTTTTTCATACAGAAGCTGGCCATCTTCAAGAACCATGCTGGATTCTTCAAACTCTTGTCCCAAGTGAACTGCACTATTAGCACTGTTTTCCAAACCAAATTTATCATTTAGCAACAGCAATAGCACTTAAGACTTGTACATACATATACATACATACATACACATACATATACATACACATACATATACATACACATATATACACACACACACACACACACTCCTTGTCATTTAGCCCTTTGCTCTGATGATGTTAACAGGTTGTTAACGAAAGCTTAGCAATTAAAAAAAGCCTTTTGCCTTACATCCCGGAGTTTGTTGTTTTTATCTTATTGACTTTAAATGTCCATACCTGGGATTCCAATATGCAAAATTATCACACACACACACACACACACAGTCCCACATTGCTTTACAGCCCTCTCTGGATGGTTTACAATGCCCGCACATTGTCCCCAACAATCCGGGATCTCATTTTACCAACTTCAGAAGGAGGGATGGCTGAGTCAACCTTGAGCCGATCAGGATCGAACTAGTAGCTGTGGGCAGTGTTAGCCTGCAACGCTGCATTCTAACCACTGCGCCACCACAGCTCTCACAACTAAGGAAATATATTGGGGTTCTTGCTCATAGAAATGCACTTAAGATCTCCACTAAAAACAAGATTAAAACGTTGGCTAAAAGATGCATCTCATCGGTCTTAGCAATAGCAGACTTATGTACTGCTCCATAGTGTTGTACAGCACTCTCTGAGCGGTTTGCAGAGTCAGCATTTTGCCCCCAGCAATCTTGGTCCTCATTTACCGACCTCAGAAGGATGGAAGGCTAAGTCAATTTTGAAGCCCGTCGGGATCGAACTGCGGGCAGTTGGCAGAATTAGCCTGCAATACTACACTTTAACCATTGCGCCACCACGATTTGTGCACATTTAACAAAATTTCACCACCCCAAACATTCCCATTCAAAATGTCCCGGTGTCACTGAGCCAATGTTCTTTGGGCAATTCAAGCCATCATTACCTCATGCTCCTTTTCTTGAAGCAGAAGAACAATGTCTCCTGGCTCCACGCCGGGAGCTTGATCAGCTTCTCCGGTAAAGGTGATTCTCTGCCCATGCTTCATGCCTTTATCTACATGGACTTCAAGAATCTTTACTTCTTTTATCACCTTCTTCCCTTCACATTTTTTACAGCGGTCTTTTTCGTTGATTACTTCTCCTAAAAAGAGACAACATGTTTGCACCTTGTTTTGAGAGGCAGGAAACTCAAGCTACAAAGATCCCAATCCTTAGAACAGCCATGGCTATTCCATATAATTTTATTTATGAATTGATCAAATGTATAGGCTTCCCACCTCACTATCCAAAACAACCCTGGATAGATATGCTTCCTTTCCCCAATTTTACGGGAGGTTGTGTTCCTTCTTCTTGGCCTGACTGCCAAAAAATTAGCAGCACACAACAATGTTTAGAGAGGGGGAAAAAAATCTTGCTCCTTTTCATACTTAGGAGAGATTGTGTATGTTTATATGAGAAGATACTGTCCTATTTGCTCAGACTTTGTGGCCTTCTCCTTGGAAAAATTGCCTGGTGGCAAAAACGTGTTTTTATTCACGTGTCACTAAATTGTAACAGAAGGGTTTTTCCCTGCGGCTTTTCTCCTTGAAGACATCCACTTTCTGAATGTATCCTTGATCCCTAAAAGGTTCTCAACTCAAATCTAGTTTTAAACATTATAATGCAACAGCATCATAGTACCTCTGTAATGCAGCGTGTGAGTTGTAATCCAAGACCTTTTTTGTTTAAAACAACCGAAAAAGCCCTCTCTGCTATGTCTCAATTGTACCCAATTCTACTAATCCTGTGATACATAAACCAAGCCAAGATCAATGGCATACCCAGTTACTGTATTATCAAACTGTTCTAAACATAGATGGCCAATTGGTACCACCCAACTTTGGAAGACATGTGTCTATCACTTATACCATTAGAGCAGACAAGTCAAACGACCTATCTGTCCCCCAAAGTACAAAACGTAAATGCTCACTTAGCTATGAAGCTGGCACTGTTATCCTGAACATTAATTGGCACTTATTTGGTAACAATGGGAATGAGCCTGCCTAAATTCTTTGGCCACCTCTTTTCTTGCTGAAGAACCGGTTGGATTACCTTCTCCATTGCAATCAGAACAGACCGACTGCATTTGCTGAACCATCCCAGGAGCCAGCTGCCTGATCATAATTCTCATGCCTCGGCCCCGGCAGGCTGCACACTTCTGAACTGCTCCAGATTTACCCCCTTGGCTGGATCCATGGAGAGAAAGAGAGAAAGAAAACAACGTGGTCTCTCGAGTCCCAACGAATGGCCTGGAAGCGCCCCTGCTCAAGTTAAGCAGGAGTGCCGGATGGAAAGGCCAAGCGGGGGCCACAGAAAGACTGGAGATGCAAAATATTATGCCGAAATAATGGCCGAAAAAGAAAAGAAAAAGAGTTCCCTTTATACAAACAGCTGCATTTTAGATGGGTGTGCGGTTTTTTTTTTTAAGAATGATTAATGGACTTATTCTTTGAACTCAGAACTTTCTGAAGACAAATAAATAAAAGAAAACTCACCCGTTACATGAACTACAAAGGACATTCTTGCTAAGTTGTAGTTTGGTAGTTTTCCCATTATATAGATCTTCTAAAGAAACTCTAAGGAGAAAAGAAGTTTATTTTAATACCTTGCAAATGCAAATCTAAACAGGTGTGTTACTGTACGTTTCCTTTGATGGAATGAAAATGTGCCATTGCAAATGCTTGTTAAAACCGGCCCAAGCAAAGTAAGAAGAGTTGAGCTGAATTAATTTAAATAGCAGTTAGCTTCTATCTTCCTGCCATCAGAGAACCTCTAATAATGCACCATGGCTACATTTTATCCCCATTTCCTCCAAGAGTAGGAAAACACTGATGAATCTTGTCTACTTCATCCTACCATGGAACCAAGGCCGAGACCCCCAGTAGGCCCAACATCACTCCAGTTTAATTGTTGAGCAGGCATTTGAATCAGAAAATTCCAAAACTAAGGCAAGTTACAGTGCTTTAACCAGTATTCAGCTTTTCCAGTGGAAGAAATGTAGGTCAAAATAAAACTATCTATACAACCTTTCCTCTGTGCTAGCAATTCAGCCGTAAACCTAAAACTTCTATCTTAATTTGTATCAATGTTTAGAACAACCACTTCTGTCGAAGGCCCTAGTGACAGTTTGTCATTTGAAATACTTTGAACTATTTAAATTACAGATTTTTCTTAGTATTGGTGGTAAGCTACTTGGCGGGTTTTCAATCAGCATTCATTATAATGTGTTTAGTATAGGTGGGAAGCTACTTGGCGGGTTTTAAATCAGCATTCATTACATATCTATTAAAAAAAAAAGTACTGCCATTCTACCTCTATGCCTGACCACTGCTGTGTTCTAAATTCAAGATAAACATAATTTTGAATATGTTACAGTAGCAGAGAACTGAAGGAAAGTCAATGGAACAATTAAGGGATGGGTGTTCGTTTTAGGTGTTCAGCCCAAAACTTTTTTACAAAGTTTGTGTGTGTGTGTGTGTGTGTGTGTGTGTAGTACTAGCCATTTAATTTCATTCTTCTGCCTCCCTATTTCTCCATTGCGTCCCTTTTTAAGCAGAATAACTAGGATTTTTCTGCTGCATAGGTTTACACTTACTTCTATGGCACGGCTTAATTTTTCTTTTGCCCCATTGCTTTCAGCCCCTCCCCCCTCCCCAAAATAGTATCAAGGCAATCCAGACCAGAAAACCAACAATCAGGAATACTACTTTTATTGTAAGGTTATAGTAGCAGAATATTGCAAGTTTGGTTCCAGAGAAGTAGTAAGGGTCAATTCTGAGATGCTTTCTCAAATTACGTTTCTGGTTTAGGCTCAGCTTTTGTTTATCAGACTGTTGCCTAGACTACAGTTCTTTCTCTTGTCTCTCAAGGTCATTCTCACAGTCCATTAGAAATAACACCGTTATTAGCAGATTACTTGAAGCCATCAGGTGATGGTTACATAGGAAGAATTGTGAAGACACTGCAACCAAAAGTGGAAGTGAACTCTTTTGGGGCTTCAAAAGAGTTCACTTCTCAGTAGGACTTTACTGGGGGAATGGTTTAAAATTTTAAAAGCATCTATACTTCCCTTCAGGAGAGTTCAAAGAATATTTAAAGGCAAATTTTTAAGTCATTCTTTCAAAGAGAGAAGGAATCGGCTCAGACTCAAAATACTGAAATTCCACTCACAACTGAAGTTATTTTGTTCTAAAAAATGTATGCACTACATTGAGCTGCCTGTTTTTTTAAAAAAATAGGACAAGGGATCAAGTAAGATATATATATATATATATATATCACTAATATTCATCATTTCAGTAAAAAGTCTTCTTTATGTCACTTGCAGTATTTTGAGGACAGCATATCCAGAACTGGAAATGTGGGACCATCCACAGGCAACACGTTTTAGATCACCTGCTCCACTTGACTTAGAAGATTGTTTATTAAAAATTAAATAGGAAGCTGCCCTATGAGATAAAAAAAACCATCCTATAGCATAATTAATAGGAAAAGGATCTTTGAAGCACATAAAAGTTCCCCTGGGATGTTAAAACAACATCCATGTAGGATAGGTCATCTTCTAGTAAATGAAGTTTTCATGATTGGACACCCTCACCCTGAAGTTCATTTGCAAATACGCAACTTACTGTGCCAGCCACT
Source organism: Crotalus tigris (assembly GCF_016545835.1). NCBI lineage: Eukaryota > Metazoa > Chordata > Lepidosauria > Squamata > Viperidae > Crotalus > Crotalus tigris. The sequence continues at coordinate 4,125,109 of NW_024096999.1, read as the reverse complement.
CTGAGTGCACCCATTACATAACATTTCAAATATGCCCCCATCTTGATGGTTGCCTGTTTGGCCCTATACAATGAATGCTATTCTTTGCCTTGATCAATTTCAAATATTTTGTTGTTTTTATTATAAAGAAATGCTGAACCATACTTTTAATGCATGAACTGGTAGGATAGGTTCCAGTCTATTATTATAGCTCACTGGGCTGTTCCCACATGCAGTTTCCCTGCCCCAGGAAATGTATCTCGTTACCTTCAGCGTGGGCAAGGCTTTAATGCTCAAATCTATGATGATTCAGTGGTATGACCTTATTTCTGAAGTGCCTGCCCCGAAGTACCAAGCAAATGAATAACAAAATAAAAATTCCCACCAAGTATTTTGAAGTTTTATTTATATTCTAGAGTCCAAAACAGAGCTTCCTCTGACCTCAAGGATCAAGCCCTAAACGCTATTTCTTTTACCATAGCTTAATTATTTCCTCCAAGTGCCTTACAATTTTGATAGTGTTTAAATTATTCAGAAATCAAGACTCAGCCATTATTATCCAAAGTATAATTTCAGGTAGGAAGATTTAGCCCCATATGGCATGGAGCAACAGCTGCAATCAGAAACTTTACTATTAGTAGTAGTAGGTAATAGTAGTAAAGAACCATTTCCTGCCCTTACTGGCTGCCACTCCGTTTTATGTTCAAAATAGTATTTTTAAAGTGTAAATGTACTTTTAAAGTATCAATGATCTGGATCAGGATACTTTTATGTTTTCGTATATTAAGTTTCCATTTTCTAAGATTCTCTTCAGAGATTGTAAATGAAAACAACTGGTGAAGGTATATTAGGAGCATTAACAGATAAAAGAGAAAGTAAGCCACAATGTTTTAATAATTAAAAGGGATATTCAAACAGTAAACCAAGAGATAGATAAATTTTCCCACACTGGATTTACAAAAGATGCTTGTTAAAGTTTTGAAGAATCTTGTGAGGAGAGAAAAAAAATGAAAAGAAATCAAGTTCCATGACATTATTTGAACAGACTAAGGATTAAGAATTCTTAGAAGGAATACAAAGTTGGTTTATTGGATCAAGATTCAAATAAATGTTATCCCCAGGTAAATTTTAATGGACTTTTGCTGACATCAGGACTGAATGATGAGGCTTTAAGGATTTGTTTACAGCTAAGACATGGAATATGGGAAGAAGAGACCATTTGTTGCATTTTAAGGAAGATAAGTTATAATTATTTATAAATATGATGAAGGTAGAAAATCATTTTTGCCCTTAATTTCTATGTTATCATTTTTGTCCCTTTAAATAAATACTGTAAAAGTTATGCAATATCTATTTTGCAGCATTTTTCTACCTGCTAATCTTACATTGAAATCCCAGCTGGATTTAAAAAAAAAAACACCAGTGAGTCAGAGATAGCTTGGTAAGAACTGCGGAGCAAACAGGGCCCATCTCCCAAATAATGGCACAATCCACACCATAAGAGCTTCTAGTGATTCCCTTGCACCAACACACCCATATTCACATTGGAAGGAATCAAATAATTACATTTATTTGTGCAAAGTCAGGAATGAGCAAATCTATAGATTCTTTCAACCCCTGTCACCAAACCTGAAGTCAACAATATTTTAGTAACAAACAGTTTCAACTAGAACTCAGGCCCTCCCGCTTTCTAAAAAATACTTAAGCAAACAGGGCTATTGTGAATTAAGGAACTTTTTAACGAAAGGAGACTAGCTTGGTACTTACTTAAGTGGGTGCATCATATCTTCGCCTCGTCTTCTCCCATTACGACTTCTGCTCTGATTACCCATGAAACCAAAAAGCCCCCCACCAAATATGTGGGAGAATATATCGTCCATTCCTCCGCTTCCACCACTACCTTCCCGGAGGCCTTGTTCTCCATATCGATCGTATAATTCACGTTTCTCGGGGTTCGAGAGAACTTCGTAGGCAAAGCTTATTTCTTTGAACTAAATAAAGAAGAAAAAAAACATTTTTTTAAAAAAAAAATATACACCCCCGATTACTTTCATTTCCCAGTATTACAAGCTGAGAAGGAAAGCGAGGTTACCATCCATGGATAATACTGGAATCGTTACTGCTTTATAGGTGAATGTATACCAGTTCCAGAAACAAATAGTTTGGTTAGGACAGCTAACATTTTGCACTATCTACCTTCCTGAGCCTCTCCTCTGCTCACCCTGTTTAAGCTGATGGTCCAGTCTTAATGTATTTCAAGCATCTTAAAGTAGTTGTCATTTGCAAGCTCCTGTGAGTCAGAGAGCACTAAAGGACCCCTCACTTCAACCCTGAACTACAAATATTCTCCTATATTGATCCCATCAGTCCTCCCAGATAAACCAGAGAATTTTAGGACTGCATCTGGATTTGAACTAGGCCATCTCCCCAATCAATTTTTTTTTTTTAAATTTTAGGGTGAAGACTGAAATGTTGTCAGTTCCTAAATCCGTGGGCTAAACGTTCATATGCTATTTTATTTGCAATTGAATCTAGCTTAGTTAATGGTGCAAAATATGTTTCAGAAGCAAGCTGCAAGGAAAACGAATCCATACCTTGTCACCTGCATTTGGATTCTTATCCGGGTGGTATTCTTTGGCAAGCTTACGGTATGCCTAAACACCAAAAAGAAGCCAATGCAAGTTAGCAGACGGCCATGAATTTTCTGTAGTTCAAGCTATATTAATATGTAAAATATCTAACTTCCATGCAAAAATATACATGAATGTGTGTGTTCTGGTCCTCCAGATGCGGTACCGCTATTATAATTCCTCATCCTCAATCACACAAATTAGCTCTGATAAGAACTGGAGTTCAACAGGATCTTCAGGGCCAATCGTTCTTCGTTCCTGGACAAGATGGTGTATATCACCATAGGCCCCATTCAAAGGAATAATCAATCAGAAACAAGGATCAATGTTTGTAGCCATATTTAACGGTATTGTCCAAATATAGATTGATTGTTGGCTGGTTAGTCCAAACATTTGAGACAACCCCTTCCAAATAGGTAATCCTTCTCATAAACCTAGAATCTTTTTTCCCCATTTACCACAAAATTCACCCTTATTAGCATTTCCAAATTAATAAATATGAAAAAGCAGTAGTCCATGATCATGCATTAGTCAGAAGAAAAAATTGTATTGAATTAAAGCCTGGAAACTAACGTTAAATTACTATTAATTCCATATGAGGGCACCAGTGGGGTGTTCAGATGTTGTTGGATTCCATAGATACGGATAGTAGAGTCCAACAACACAAACATTACCTGAGGCTTCAGGTTCCTCCCCACCAATGCCACACAGGCACACCTCCCTCCATCATTGTGGCTACAACTGCTCTTGTTGTTTAGTATATCATTTACACACTTTTATTTTGTACTTTGGTTACTGCCAGGGATGCTGAACTTTTTGATGGCAAGCTTCAGACTCAGCTTAATTGGAAACAGCTTTCCAAAAACTAGGGACAAAGCAAGAAATACTTTTCATCTGAGAAAATTAACTTAATGTTATTCAATTGTAATTAAAACATTTATTTAATAATGTTCTTACTCTCTGACCTTCATAATTACCATTTGGTAGCACCTTTGAGAAGGCTTTTAGGTCTTCCTCAAACAGAGTTGGGGATCTCGTGAGGCGTAGCACTCGTTTATGGCTTACTATATGATAAGTATAACAAGTATAACTTGTTCGATAAGTGCATATTAACCTGGTCAATTAGTTTCATTCTTAACTAATCATTCTTGAGCTTAGTCTAGATATACTTTACTTCAATAACATCTAAATCACTGTAATAATGTTTTCCTAAGATCAGCAGGCGTAGAAGAAGCTGACAATAATCAACTGTCAGACAAAAACTACAGCTGTCCTAACATGGCCAACACTTTGGGGTATTTTAAATGGTACCCCAATTATTATTTTATGTGAAATAATTGTTCTGAAGGACTGCAAGTATTATAAAAATGAAGCCCAATCGGTTCAGCATGTTACAGACCACTCCTCTTTTCAAGATATATAGAAGATAGTCATGCCAACATTCTCTTTTCTATTAAAAACGAAACAGCTTTGTGTACTACTTCACTTGTATCAAACCTTTCTTCTAAAAAGACAAGCAGCAAAAGGATGGGAATATCATTACACAATGCACATTAGATTGAGATACAACCCAAGAGTTGTTAGTTAGCAACCATTTTAGAAGTTAGGAATAGAACTCTCCATAACTGATAATTGCCAGTTATAATTGAGAGAGTTCCAAACTTCAAAGAGTGAATATCCATGCCAGATTTATACTACTTTCAATGAACCTGGGAAAGAATTAAATGGCTAGGTATTCAATTTGACCCCCTAACAACATCAGCTATATTAAAATAAACCCATTCACTTGCAGTTTTTAAAAAGAGTGCATTTTTAATTCCATATTTATGAAATCTTTAGGTATGCTCTCACTGTTAGGATCAAACAGATATATTCAAAATTACTGCCAAAGAACAATTAATTTTGCCATCCACCTAAGAATCTGGTTTTACAGGAGGTTTTACATCACAGAATATCAAACTCTATTTGTTTGCTCATGGGGAAAGGCAATATATTACAGAAGGTAGGGGGTTTTCCCCTTCCCCAGTTCAGAATAGGGATGTCAGCAGCCACTATTCAGTGACAGACTGCCATGAGCTGTGGGGAGGGGAATGCTTTGGGAAATGAAAGTAAATGCTGTATCTTTTCAAGATACTGCCTCAAAGTCACCAAGCTGGAAAAAGGAGGGGGCCACATACCACACTGAGCCTGGATTGATCCTTATGAAAATATCTTGCCTGAAAATAAATTCTCAATAAATGGAGCCAATGATGTTTTTACTTGAAGGTTTAAGCTGTTTTCCTGTTGACCTCTCACCTGTGTGATTCCTCCCATGCACCTGTTTCCTCAATATCAAACAGCCAGCCCAAACCAACATTCCCAAATGTCTAGGATTCTTTTCTCAGTAGCAGTACCCTCTTATCATAAAGAGGCAGTATATAGTGGTTAACCAGTTGAAAAGTGTATTCTGGGATGGCATTCCGTTGGATTGGGTGACAGAGGGGCAAGGTTGACTTGTTACAAAACCAAAGACATAGATATTCAAAGGATCAGCTACTGAGGACAAGGTCAGAGTGTGACACAATCCCTAAAGTGGGCCAGGTGAGGGCAAAATGTAAACAGGATTTGATTTAATGAAAAAGTTATGAATTAGACAATGCCACATTTAATAATTTCCCTATCTCTGTCACTAGAAATTATTTTTGGTAATACTTGAGACGTTCAAGAGGAATATATAGTTCAGCCTCATTATGATTCTGCAGACAGAAACAATTCAGCTGACATCCTATTTGAGCAACAAAATTTATTTCCATGAAAAGAAAAAAAAAGGAAATAGTGTTAACCCATTCTCCTCCTTGCTGTAAGAAGTGAGAATGTGATAAGAAGGTGGAAACCATTTCTAGAAGATGCCTAAGACGCTGGGGTGAGAATGAACCAAAAGAAAATAATTTCTGGCTCTTCAAAGCAATCATAACTTATCCTATGAAATTGGAAGAGGGTAAATATGTAGTCGCTTGTCACTCTAAAATAGTTTTCAAAAGAACATGAAAATATGGGCAGAAGAGGAAAGCTATATGCTGTTTTGCTTTTCCCATCATAATTGTTTAAGGCAATTGTACAGAATGCCTATTATGGAAGGAATGAGGAAGAAAACAAACAGAAAGAAAGTCCCAACATCTCTTTATTCTCCACACTCCAAGTAGGGCATCATGTATTTAAATTGGTGTTTACATATATACACATGGGTGCAAGTTGCTCAGCCTCTCCCAAAGGGACATACAGAGATGCTTGGATTACAGCTCTGGTAATGTTGGGAGTCGCAGTTTGAACATACTTGGACAGAGTGCTGAACACTGGAAGACTAACCCTTGATATATAAAAGGCAAAGACAAGCCAAGGAATTTGCTCAATTATTAATGTCTTGCTGCAGATCCAGACATGACAGCCTGGAAAAAAATATCAGAACCTAGCAAGATGGGTAGCTACAAAAAGTGTTCAAATAAATACCTATTCAGCAAAGTTAAGAAAAACAGGACTTAAGACATGTGATTTCCTCCCCTCCTCAAAAGCTAGGGAGGGAAAGGAAGAAGCAAATGGGGGTGCTGCTGATCAGGAGGAGCCCCCCCCTCCTCCATCTTTCCCTCCCCCATGATCCCCCCCCACAGCAATCTCCATTTTCTGTCCCACTACAACTTACCAGCACCCATTGTCCTCTCCTAACCATTTATCTTACACCTTGCATCCTCCCAAGCCCCCCTTGCACTCTACTACAATGACCCCATTACTCTTCCACAACTACTAGCTTGGGCAATAAGCCCCATCCTCCCCAGCACCCCCGTCCCCCATCCATACACGCCTCCAGACTCTCTCCATAGGTTACACTGCAACTCCCATCCTCCCCAGCAACCCATCTCTCCCCCACTATCCTTCTCCCCCTCCCCCCCTCAAAACGCAACGCTGTTCTCCTCTACCCCCCCCCTGCAGATCCCCCCTCCCCCCCATGACCCTCTATTTTTCCTACCAAGGGCCCTACAAGGCACCACCCATCATCCCCAGCCGGTCGGCCCTGGACTTTCGACCTTCTCCTCCTAGGGGCCTGCTCTCCTCTTCCCTCCCCCCCACCGGAAGGCCAATCCCTGCCGGCCCGGATGGCCTCTGCTCAGCCCCCCCCCCCAAGAGCGGCGAGGCCCGGCGCCTGGCCTCCTCCTCCTCCCCGCCGGCTCCTTCGCTCCGGCGAGGCCTTTGGCGATCCGCTTGGGAAGGCGGAGGGCCTCGGGGAGGGGGGGGGCCTGCCGCTCCCTCCCTCGAGCCGGGCCTGCTTCCCTTCCTCGCCCGCCCGCCTCAGACCTTTTTCAGCTCGTTGTCGGAGACCCCCGGTGGCACCCCGAGGATGTCGTAGAGCTTGGTGTCGGCCACGTTCGCCATGTCCGCGCCGGGGAAGGCCGCCGCCGCCGCCGGGAAAGGGAAAGGCCGCGAAACGCCGGGAGCGCGACGGCGCCTCGAGAGCTTCTGAGGGGGAAGCAGGAAGGAGGGGGAGGGCGGAGAGCGGAGCGAAGGCCGCACGCAGGCACGCACGCACGCGACGTCGCCGCGACGCACGCACGCACGCCGGCAGCCACGCGCCCGCTCGCCCGGCCTCCCGCGGCAAGGAGGAGCCCCGCCTCCTGGCAGGCCCCGCCTTTCGCCTTCGGGCAGGGGGAGAGCGAAGAAAACCCGGAGGCCGGATCGAAGGGGATTGGGGATTCCAGAGAGGCGGGCGTGACGTCAGAGGCAGCCGAACAAAGGCGTTTTGCGGCTTGGGGGGGGAACTGCAATTCCCAGCATTCCTTGGGGGAAAGCCACGTGCTTTCCAGTGACTTTTCAGGCAGAGTCAGGGTGCAATTGCGGCTTGTTCCGAAGAAGCCAATGGGGAGGTTGCTTTTGGAACGGGCACGGATTGGAACGTGTGAACCGGCAGAAGATGCCTTTGCTTTGTTCCCTGGGAATTGCCGGGTGCAGTTTTGGGGTTTAGGACCGTGGGAATAGTACACTCGGTCTCTTCGTTACATCAGGGACTCTGCATCTCAGAAACTGGAAGATGGGTGGCCTTCAACTCCCAGAATTCCCCTGCCAGCATGAATGCATTCAGGCTGAGGAATTCTGGGATCTGAAGTCCACAGAGGGTGGCTGGGGAATTCTGGGAGTCAAAGTCCACAAGTCTTAAAATGATCACAGTTGGACACTCCCGTCTTACACGTTTCAAGCTGCATGATGTTGCACCGACATCTTGAAAATGCCATGCGCTGAATTATCTTGGATTTTTTTATCTGAAGCCCCACCTTGACTTTAAATGCTGAATCGAGATGAAAACCAGCAATATGGCATTTTATAGGTTATCCTCCAATATGGCTATTCTGTCCCATTAGAATGGGGTGCTTGATTGACTGATGGGTTGATTATCTGCCATGAAATTGTTTTCAACTCCTAGGGAACATATAGATCAGTGGTTCTCAACCTTTCTAATGCTGTGACCCCATGATACAGTTCCCCATGTTGTGGTGACCCCCAACCACCTATACATCACCGGGTGCCAGGGGTGTAGCCAAAGAAAAGGGGGGGAAAATGGTGGACAGCCTTGTTTGGCGACCCCCGTGAAATGGTCGTTCGACCCCAAATGGGGTCCAGACCCACAGGTTGAGAACCACTGATATAGATGTTTTTCCCCTGACAATCTATCCGTAACCTTTTAAAACCAATCCCTCTTTTAAAACTGAATACTTCTGCAGAGTAAAAATGTGCTGCAGCGCTATTACATTTCAAAGTAGAAATATGCCATCGCATTACAGTGTAGTGTTATCCACTTCTATCAATAAAGGCTGGCTAACGTATCTATTTTATTTACAATAAATTCTCACTCTTTAGACTTGCTCTAGTAGCAGCTTACAAATACCCAGCAGCAGGAGTTTTTAATCCTGCCATTGGACAAATACAGAGGAGAAGGCATTCATAAATGTTTTAATTAGCAAGCAGATCAGTTTTCATCTCTACTCCGAAGGTAAAATGCCCTGTCTGTGCTTTTTGTTGATGTTTCTAGAGAAAGAGGTGTTTTATTTTGCTGCAGAGACAGATTCATTTTTTTGGATTGGGCTGGCGAGGAAATGCAATAAAACTTTTTCTAAAAGGTCATATTGGCTATTTGTCTCCTCAGGTATGAGCACCGCTTGGTTCTCAGCATCCCCTGCCCTTTATTCTTGAGCAGCAGGCAGGTAGAAAAGGTAGAGATCACGGAGGGGGTCGATGCTGTGAGCACGCTGCAGATAAAGGGTGACATTTGGAGTAGGCATTGACCGAAAACTCTGGTCAAAGGCACCGTCTTCCTTCGGTATGAAATGAGAATGGCTGCACCACAATACAGGTCTTCGACTTAACGGTCACTATTCGGACCAGAATTTCATTGCTAAGCAAGTCAAGGAAGTTGTGCCCAATTTTATGAACCTTTTTTTTCCCCATGGTCGTTAAACAAATCACTATAGTTCTTAAAGTGAACCATGCAAATCTGGCTTCCCCCGTTGATTTTGCTTGTTGGAAGTGGTCTGTAAGGGTGCAAATGGTAATCCCACGATGCAGGAGGCCGCAAAGGGGCTTGAAGATCTGACTTTTCTCCCAGCCTTGTAGCCTCTGGGTTGCCTTTTTTCTTTTCCATTTCAGTCCGATCCAGTTCTGCCATCTTGGTATCATTAATTTTCATTTTTATTGCTCTGGTGAACTCTCCAGAGCTGTTGGGAGTGGAGTGGCATACAATAATGATAGATAGATAGATAGATAGATAGATAGATAGATAGATAGATAGATAGATAGATAGATAGATAGATAGATGATAGGTAGATAGATAATATATGATAGATAGATGATAGATAGATAGAAATAGATAATAGATTGATAGATAATAGATTGATAGAAATAGATAATCAATAGATGATAGAAATAAATAGATCAATAGATAATGGATAGATGGTGGATAGAAATAAATAATATAGAAATAGATAATAGATTGATAGATAATAGATCGATAGATGATAGAAATAGATAATAGATTGATAGATAATGGATAGATAGATGATAGAAATAAATAGATCGATAGATAATGGATAGATGATGGATAGAAATAAATAACATGATAGAAATAGATAATAGATTGATAGATAATGGATAGATAGATGATAGAAATATATAATAGTTCGATAGATAATAGATGATAGATGATAGAAATAAATAATAGATCAATAGATAGATCGATAGATTAATAGATGATAGATAGAAATAGATAATAGATGATAGAAATAGATGATAGAGAAGAGAGAGATAAATAGATATAGATGATAGACAGACAGACAGACAGATAAAGCAAGCTTCTCATGGATCATTTCAGCTGGGAATTCCAAAATTGAAAAATCTGCTTTAAAGACCTAAAATACCACATGAAACTGAAACGTATGCATGGGGGGAGGGCAACGTAGCTTTTCAAAGAGGTAGGCTAATCAGCCGGGAAGTCATTTATCCCCAATTATTATAGCCCTACCTTGGACATTCATGTGTCACAATAATTGTGGACTTGCAGCTTGCAAAACTTGCTAGTCAGGCTCGGAGGTTGGAGCTTTCCCTTGATGTAGCCAGCAGAGAGCGCTTTTGTTAGCAAAATGTTTAAAATGCCAACTGTGGTGCCACAAGGCAAAACAAAGGAAGCCCAAGCCGTGAGATGTGCAGAGCAAGAGAGAAATGAGGGTAAGGCTAATTGGTGCATCGCGATGGCCTTGCAAGGGGTTCGGAGATGCCAGGCCACCTTCATCACAGTCGACCTGTCAGAAAGACCTTCTGCAGGCACATTTTGATGCAATTCCTGACATTTTCAGAGAAGACCTTGGAAAACCTTGGACTGCAAAGCCTGCTCAGAGAAGGTTGTCTTGAAATGACCTATGATTTACAGCGTGGGTGGCTTGGACATGGTTGGTGGAAAATTACAGCTGTGGATAATCCCACACACCTGGCAGGCACCGGGTTGGCCAACGTGGAGCACCTCAAAAATAGAGGCAGAGCCTTGATGGCATCTGGACCATTTTTTGACCACCCTGGGGGAATCTCCCTGAACTGGTATTAAGCAAAAATAACCCCAGTAGTCCGATTGTATAAAGCTCTTTATTAAAAACAAAGCACTACTGAAATTCTTCATCCTCATGAAAGGAAAATCATCTTGCAGGTCATCCTCAGCTTATGACAATAACAGGGACCAGCATTTCCAAGGTTATTAAGTGAGTTTTGCTACCTTTTTTGCCATGTTGTTAAGTGAATCACTGCAATTGTTAAATGACTCGTCCCCCATTGACTTTGCTGGTTGAAAAGCCAATTGGGGAAAAAAGCAGAGGAGATGGCGTGATCCCAGGACTCTGCAAATATTGTAAATACATACATATATACTGTCCACGATCCTAAGGATGCTGTGATCATCATAGGTCTGAATCAGCTTGAATTCTAAAGTACCATAGCACTTTAGCTTCTTCACTTTGTATTATTGCTGTTGTTGTTATTATTATTATTATTATTTGCTTCAGGCACATACGAAATCTTCTGCAGCATAAGGCTGTTGGGTCTAATCCTCTCCTTTGGGGCAGGAGAGACCCTCCATTTCTTCAACCAGGTGGGGGGATCTGCAGAGAAGGTCAAAAAGGTCAAGATGGCAGCCACCAGCATGCAGTCAAGGGTCTGCCCCCTTTTTACTCACTTTTTAAAACCCCTCTCTGCAAATACTCCCATTTCTAAGGCTGTTCTTCAAGAGGGCCATTCCCCTAAGGTCTAGAGCAGTGGTTCTCAACCTGTGGGTCGGGACCCCATTTGGGGTCGAACGACCATTTCACGGGGGTCGCCAAACAACGCAGTCCGCCATTTTTTCCCCCTTTTCCTTAGCTGTGCTACTCCCTTTTATTCTATTGGCTTTTGAAAGCCAATAGAATAGACTCTCTTGAATAGAGTCTAATTCTATTGGCTTTCAAAAGCCAATAGGAATTGTCCAGGTTGTCTCTGTCCTGCTGAGCCCGCCAAAAGTCCCATTCTGCAAACGGTGCTGCACCTGTTGAGTAGTCCTCGACTTAGGACCGGTTGAGTAGTCCTCGACTTACGACCGGTTGGGGGGTCGCGACATTAAAAAGGTTGAGGACCACTGGTCTAGACTAGCTATGTCTAGCTATTAGAATCATTGCAAGTCAAGTGGCGTACACATTAAATAAATCATCATCACGACCATCATCCCTGGGAGATTAATTTTTTTTCTCTCTGCCCTCCCAATTTCTATTTCTGCCGTTTTATGCAGAGGCCATTGGTTTCAAACTGTCGCTAATCCTAACCCAAACCGTCAGCCTTAAATATTAAAATCAACTAATCATAGCAAGAGGAATCTTCACTGAAGAACATTTAATAGCAACAACAATTCCTATTTATCCATCCTATTCATTTATAGCCATTTTTTTTTCCTCAAAAAAGTCTTGCATTATCATGTCACCAAATCATGGCCAGCCTTTTGAAATGCTGGGGTTGATTTCTTTGTCAGATCAGCCGTGACCCTAAAGGTTTAATCGAAACAGTTTATAGTGAATCTCTTTCGGGTCCTCATCCCTCCTAAAAGGATTAACTTTGTCTCAAAGGTGGGGAGATCAGAGATGGAGAATAAAACATCTTTACAGAAGGGTTTCTAATAAATCAATTTTCACCCTCGTTATCACATCAGTTTGACCTATCCACCTTGATTTTCTACCAGCCTCTTTTTTTACAGCACGATCCCATTTGGAGCAATATGTCTCTGATATCACCAAGCACTGGGTTTGATTTAAAGGGCATTTTACGTTTATTGGATTCTGAAGCGCATCTTGCAAGTAATTGTATATGGGAGGTGAAATGCCACTTCTTTGTCTGGCACCAGACCTCCCTCCAGTAATCCATTTTATCTGGAGATTAACATTTCCATGTCTGAAAAGTGTACACACAAACAAGTTAGAACAGGGTTTGTCAACCTCAGCAAAAGGTGTGAAGTTGAAGTTCCACATGTCTTAAAGTTGCTGAGGCTGAGAAACATTGATTTTTTTCTTTTTTGGTTAAGTTTCGTTCCAAGATAAAAATATAGAAGAAATCCAGGTTAGAAAAATAAGAAAGAGAAAGCAGCAAAGAAAGAAAAGGACTTACTTTGGTGCAATAGATTACAAAAACAATACAACCTCAACTAAAATCTCAAGGTTTCACACACTACATTATTCCCTAATGTTGTTTGCGCAGGTGCTGTGTTATGTGATCCCAACTATTGTAATATACGGCGAGTCCTTAACTTACAAGCACAACTGGGACCAGAATTTTGATTTAGATTTCACAACACTCCAGGCCATTTCTACAATTACAAAATCTTTCAAATCGTCAAAACCTAAATTCAAAGCTTTGTTTTTTTCCAGTTTCGAGCAAAAAAAAAAATATATCCAGAAGCAGAGAAATATTGATTTAGGCCAAAGTTCGTGAAAGTGAACTATGCCACATCAAAACACCTCTGGTTTTGCTGTCTCCCATCTTTTGTGTTAAAACTCTGGCTGATGCCAAATTCTGCTTTCATTTCCCAGCCTGCTCAGCTTCCCTGTGGTTTCTCTATAAGCACCACCGCCACCAAGTTCCTTGCAATGGCTCAAAAAATGGTTTGTTTTCCAGTGCGAGTTTAATTTCCTTAATGGCCCACAATTATATTAGGGCTCCACGAAGGCAGACTGCTTTGGTGGATAAACCCAATAATATGCAATTAAGACTCTCTGTTCTTAATTAAATTGACTGGGAAAGGAACCGTATCAAAGGTTTTCAACGGCCCAGAAAATAACACTTTAGTTTTGTTTTGTTTTTTGTCATTTGTCCACAGCAGGGTGGTCCTTCCCGGAGTGAAGTGGAGTGAAAAGAGACAGTTAGCCAATAAGGAATAACATGTATGTTGCTTTTCCAGATTGCTCAGTAATCTTCATAAAAACCCTTCCTAAAATATGCAGACTTTAAACAAACAAGGTCATCCCTACTGAACGGTGCTTTGCAAACAATGGTTCTTTAACCATGATTTATTAAATACAGGTAGTCCTTGACTTACAACCATGTAAAGTTACAATGGCATAAAAAAGTAATTTATGGCCAGTCCTCACACTTATGACCATCACAGCATCTCCACGGTCCCGTGATCAAAATTTGGCAATTGTCATGTATTTGCAACGGTTGCAGTGTCCTAGGGTCACTTGATCACTGTTTGTGACCTTCTGACTGACTTCTGACAAATGACGTCAACGAGGGAATCCTGATTCTCTTAACGACTCCGTGACTCACTTAACAACTGCAGCTATTCGCTTAATAACTGTAGCAAAAGAGCTCATGAAATCCGGTGCAATTCAGTTAACCATTTTCTTGCTTAGGAAATGGAAATTCTGGTCCCAGTCGTGCTTGTAAGCTAAGGATTACCTGTAAATCACAACAGCTGGATTGGGACAACACAGTACCCATGCAAACAGCGTTAGGGAATAATGTAATATACGAAACCCAGAGATTTTAGTTCAACAACTCCATTGGGGGATGGGGGGGGGAGAAATGGCCTTTGACCAATTGACTTATGACCTCACATACCAGCCAGACACAAATGTTGGTTTGGTGGGGTGGTTGATTCATGGTGTAAGATGTTGCATACTACTTACGCAACTGAGCTAATGGAGTTTATCCTAGTTAAGTTAACCATGGACAAAAATATGTGGGATGAATTATTTCCCTTGATGTAGAATCCTATTTGTTGCAAAGATAATTCTCTACTTTCTCCTCTTTTGTCATTCTATCAAATGACAGATTCTTTCAACATTCATTTCTGCATCTTTTCTCCTGTCTTCTTTCTTCCTTCCTTTCTTTCTTTCTTTCTTTCTTTCTTTCTTTCTTTCTTTCTTTCTTTCTTTCTTTCTTTCTCTCTCTCTCTCTCTCTTTCTCTCTCTCTCTCTCTCTCTCTCTCTCTTTCTTTCTTTCCAGCCGATGCTTCTCTAAGCTAAATGGGGGGGGGGGGAGGGAGAGAGAAGCTTCCACTGTTCTAATGTTCGGCTTTATGTCCATCAAAGCACATGTCTTCCTTTTGAAGTTTCAAAGAACACGTTTTTTCAGCTCCTTTCAAGATGAAATCAATCCAAGATTTTCAGGGATGAAACAGGGAGAACCTTTTTTGCTTTGTTTTCTTTCTTTCTTTTTTCTTTTTTAGGAACCGGCCATGGGTTTATCTTGTCTTGCTTAAGGCCCTTGTTTGTCTTGTGTTTGCTTGCAAAGGACCTTTTTTCTGACATCCCTTCCTTTTTATATTGCATTTTGGCTTGCAGGACAGCTTACACCATTTCAGGCATGGCAGGGGAATGCATTGAGGATTACCC
Source organism: Crotalus tigris (assembly GCF_016545835.1). Taxonomy (NCBI): domain Eukaryota; kingdom Metazoa; phylum Chordata; class Lepidosauria; order Squamata; family Viperidae; genus Crotalus; species Crotalus tigris. The sequence goes on along the minus strand of NW_024096999.1, from coordinate 4,110,087 downwards.
CTGGCATTTGGGTGACATTTAAAGAGTAGCATGATCAGGAAAAAAAATTAAATTCAGATTCATACTAGAGCTGGAAGGGACCTTGGAGATCTTCTAGTCCAACCCCCTGCTCAAGCAGGAGATCCTATACCATTTCAGACAAGTGGCTGTCCAATCTCTTTTTTAAAACCTCCAGTGATGGTTAATTGTTCTCACTGTTAGGAAGTTTCTACTTAATTCCAGGTTGCTTCTCTCCTCGATTAGTTTCCATCCATTGTTTCTCGTCCTGTCTTCAGGTGCTTTGGAGAATAGGTTGACCCACCCTCTTCTTTGGGGCAGCCCCTCAAATGCTGGAAGATTGCTATCATGTCACCCCTAGTCCTTCTTTCCTCTAGACTAGGAAGATTGATTTGATTCACTTTATATTTCAGTTCCATTAGAATCACATTAAGTATCACGTCAAATTAATTACATATGACTAATATGGCTTTTGATGTGAAGGGGAGATCTTCAAGAGAGGCCGTTTGTCGACTAGACTGACATGGGAAAGTTTATTCTACTTCCATTTTTCTTAAGAAAATAATATGGGCATAACTAACAAGAAAACAGAGTCAAGTTGTAGTCAAAGGACGCTTACCTTTTTACCTATTGACTGTTTATTTATTTATTTATGAGACTTATATACCGCTTTAAGTGCAAGCACTCTCTAAGCGGTGTACACCAGTAAGCAATGTGTATATATATATATATATATATATATATATATATATATATATATATATATATATATTACATTGCCCCCAACAATCTGGGTCCTCCTCATTTTACCTACCCCGGAAGGATGGAAGGCTGAGTCAACCTTGAGCTGGTGAGATTTGAACCGCTGACCTGCTGAACACAGTCAGCTAAAGTGGCCTGCAGTACTGCACTCTAACTGCTGCGCCACCTTGGCTCTTGGTTGGTCTTATTTATTTATTTATCAGATTGCTGTCTCTTTTTCAGAAGTTCAGCACACCCACCACCACCCAGTTAGGAAGGACTGGTTTGGGGAGATTTCTATGGACCTTCTTTGGAGACCATATTTGGTCTTGGGATCTCAGGTGGTATATATATCCTGGTTTGCTACTGGCACGCAGCTCATCAAGAAGTTTGCATTGCATGAATGGTGACCCTCCACACATCTTAAAAATCCACTTTCAACACATTGCCATCTTTGTTTCTGCCTTCTTTAATTTTCAGTTCGCTCCTAGTCAAGAGACAGCCGAGTGGCCAGGAGATTGTCTAAAGCAGGGGTCGTCAAACTTGGCTGGCTGAGGAATTCTGGGAGTTGAAGTCCACAAGTCTTAAAGTTGCCAAGTCTGAAGACCCCTGATCTAAAGACCTTTTTGCAATGGAGAAAAGGTGACTCTCTCTAATTCCAGATATCTAAACTGACCAGTTGAATCTTCACTTACCGTAAATGCCAGCGTACAAGGCGACCCGGCGTATAAGACGACCCCCGTCTTTATAGCTGGGCCGCATTCCTAGAACGTCGTCTTATATGCCGGAAACTACCAGTATTTCCGGCGTATAAGACGACTCGGCGTATAAGATGACCCCCGTCTTTGCCGCCGATTTCAGCGCTCGCGGAAGTCGCCTTCTACGCCAGCATTTACGGTATATTGACCACTTTCTCCGAATCACACCTGGTTGCACTTCATTGACTTAATGTCGAAGACTGGTCCATGGCGTGCAATCTCCTTCTTTACAAAATTCCAGCATTTAATGCTACAGTTTATTTAAATTTATTTATTTATCCTGATTTTATTTTTTATAAATCACTCAAGAAAGCAAACATATCAAACACACCTTCCTCGGCCTATTTTCCTCCACAACAACCCTGTGAGGGAGGGTTGGCCTGAGAGAGAGGGAATGGGCCCAAAGCCATCCAGTTGGCTTTCATGCCTAAGGTGGGACTAGAATTCACGGTCTCCTGGTTTTCTAGTCACACATGCAATCTGATGCAACCTGCTAACTAGGAAATTCAGGGAGCTGAAGCTGGCATGTCTTAAAGTTGCCAAGTTAAACAAATGCTGATCTAATGAAAAACACCATGTAACAATTGAATACATTCGTGAGGCTTTGTGAGTCTATGTTTTATTAGCAGTGACCAGGTGGCACTCTAGCATCCATATTGCACGGACTCCAAATGTTTTAGTTGCTAGTATCATTTAAATATGCGCGTTGCCTAAGTGAAACATTAGAAATAAAATGTTCCTGAAAGAAACAAGCGTTTAAAGCGTCCTGGAGGTGTTGGTGTGTCTCAGCTACTTAAAACAGAAGGGTACATGAAATAGACATATCTGAAAAGGTGGTCTCTGTTTGTGGGGTTCTGTTACTTAATTATTACATGGTCCCTGTTGAAATGGCACCAAGCTCCAAGTATATCTGCAGTTTCAGGTGGACTCATCTACAGGTATAGTGTGACACATTTCATGAATAAAGCAGCTATCCTGTTACAGGTAGTTCTTGACTTACAAGCATTTCATTTAGCTGAAGCCACAACAACATGGAAAAGGTACATATGACAGGTCCTCACAGTTATGACCATTGCAGCATCCCCGGGGTCATGCGATGAACATTCAGATGCTTGGCAATTGGGATGTATTTATCAGAGTTGCAGAATTCTGGGGTAATCTGATCCCCATTTGTGATCTTCCCAGCTTTTGATGAGCAAAGTCAATGGGGAAAGCCAGATTATCTTAACGAGGACATGTTTCATTCAACAACTGCAGTGATTCTCTTAACAAACATGCCCAAAATGTTCCTAAAATCAAGCATGACTTCATATAACAATTAGCTTGCTTAGCAACAGAAATTCTAGTCCCAACTGTGGATGTAAATCCAGGGCCACTTATACTCTAATTTACTTCTGAACAAAAGTATTTTCTTCTAGAAAAATCACAGCATTTAATTCCCGGGACTAAGTGGTCATATTACATTAGAGGAGCTTGCTGTTTTCTTGCCCTCAAGAACTTAAATAATATTCTTCTGCGAGGTACAACACAATCTGCAAACAGATCCACGCATGGTGTAAGTTTTCTTTATATTCAGTTCTCCGTACAAAGCACGGCCCATCCGAGTGGTCAGATCACACGGAGTGAAAAAAAATATGACACACAGTATAAAGAAAGTTTAAAAGAAACAGGAGTAAAGACTAAATGGCAAAGAAACTGAAGTGTGCTTCACAAGTGACAACATTGTGATTTACAGTTGCTGGCCTGAAGACTGATAATCCATTGGCTGCACAGTACCTAAAAGGAGAATATACCACATAGGTCATACAGCATCAAGGTGCATCCAAGTGGCCTTTTGTTTATAAATTGTTGGTTCAAAAAGTGGAAGCCATACCAGTGCAATTGAGAAAATACTATTTTTTTTTACTCTACCCAACAGGATTGTTGTGAGAAAAACATGAAAGAGAGTACAATATATGCCGCCTTATGTTCTTGCAGGAAAGTGGGGATATAAATCTCCTCAGACATTTAACAAGTACGTTTTGGAGAAAACCTAAGATTGCTGAAGGACAGTCATAAATCACGTAAGCCTTTTGAAAAAGGAGTTGCAAGTATTAACTGTCAAAAAATGTTTTGCAAGATGTGAAATATCACTGAAATTGCCGGCAGGTGTTATTTTTTATCTCCAAGAAGGGAAAGACCTAAACAATAAAACATCGGAATAACTAGAAAGCAAGCACTATTTATTCTTAATGCAATATGGACTGTCAGAGCTGGGTTTTTCCAAACTGGATTTTTTTAAAAATTTGGTGGGGCTCTGAGAAACTAAGGGAAATTATCTTGAACATTTCAGCTGGTCTGGTCCCCTCAAAACATTGGCATGGTGTTGTCCACAAAAGCAGCGGAAAGACCAGTTTACTGCAGGAATAGGAGACCCTAAGACTGAGCTACAGAGAAACAACAAAAAGGCAGAAATAGGAAAAGCACAATGTTTTATATGGCTTTCTTCGACAACATTTAAAAGGCAGCTCCATCCATTCATTTAGTGACCATTTGAAATGACAAGGGCACTGAAAAACGTGACTTGCAACTGGTCCTCGCGTTTATGATGATTGCAGTATTCCCCCCCCCCAATTACCTGATCAGAATTTTGCCAGCTGGCAACTGGCATGGATATACGACGGTTACAGAATCCCAGGGTCATGGGATTACCATTTGTGTCCTTCCCAACCAGCTTCTGACAAGCAAGGTCAATGGGGAAAACTGGATTTGCTTAATGACTGCTGGACACACTTAACAACTGCCGTGATTCGCTTAACGAAAAAGGACGTAAAATTGGGTCATGCCATAACCGCTTTGCTTAGCAATGGAAATTCTGTTTATAAGCCGAGGGCTACCTGTATATCAAACGAATCAAGGTGATTGACAGTTGAGTCTGAAGTGGCAAGCACTCTAAGCATATTTGCCAAAGTGTAGTTCAGTGTCTAAATATTAAGCCAGAGGTCCTTTTGGGCACCAGGGACAGGTTCCATGGAGAAAAGCTTTTCCACGGACTGGAGAGTGCGTGGTTATGTGTGCTGCCTGCATCCCGCGGATGGGGCTTTGCTTGTTTGTGCGGACCGGTTGCTGACATGCTGCGGCCCGGCACCGGTCCACAGACCAGGGGTTGGAGACCCCTGTATTAAGCTCCTTGGTATGGCACCCACTTTTTTTAAAAGAAAAAACAAACTTCTGGCTTCAAACTGGTAGTTTTGAAGGAAGGAAAAGAAACTGAAGCAATACAGACAGTGAGCAATCACAAAGGACTTTTGACACCGCGTCGGTTTTGTTTTAATGTCAACTAATCGGAGCCCCATGCAAAACCTTTGGTTGTTTCTTTGATCAGACGGGCAATTCCAAAGGGAAGGAGAAAAAAAAAAGAGAGAGAGAGAGATTTACAGTATGTAGAGCTTTCCTTTCGGGCTGAAAAACGAACAAGCTTTTAAAAAAGTATGAATGTTGAAGTCTCCATCAAATCCCCGTATGGTACACCTTTGTACACAGGCGTGTTATGTTCGTCGTATATGTACATCTATTTACACACACGGGTGTCTGCTTTCAAGGGAGATTAAAAATCCATTGATAAGGAGCTCTGAGCAGCATCTTCGCGACCCCTCACGTAGATTTCACAAGGGATCTCCTCCATTACCCGGTCTTCAATCACCTGCTCGGGACATTCGTGAGCCTGCTTGAAAGTGTAGCTGCTCTTCTTGAAGTTGCTGTTGAAGGTTTTCATCGGCTGCGGCGGGGCGAAATCGTTGTGGAAAGGCAGTTCCATGGAACTAAGGTTGGTCCTGCTCTGCTTGACTGTCGCGGCTTGCGAGCCGCAGTGATGGTCGTGAATGCACCGCGAGGCGGTCGAGGAGCACCTCATTTTCTCGTAGTTTTCGAGTTCCTCGGAGAAGTCAGCCAAGTCGGCCGAAATCTCTTTGTCCCTCAGGGAGAAGAGTTCGTAATGGGGAGGGTCGAAAACCTCCTGGAAGCCAGTTTTGTTGAAGGTGGTTTTGCAAGAAATGACTTTCTTCCGCGGCTGCTTGATCTGCACCAGGATGGAGATGATGAGAAGAACCAAGACGATCCCGGAAGTAATCCCAATGACGGTCCCGTGAGTTTTGGTGATTTGTTCAAACAATCCCGTTTTCTTCTTTTCTGAAACAAAGCGACCAACAAACCAACCGATGAATGAAAAAGTTAAGACTATCAGCAACCAGCTTCAAATCTAAACTACAGGTCATCCTCACCTTACAGCCACAACTGAGCCCAAAATGACTGTGCTAAGTGAGATAATTGTTAAGTGAGTTTTACCCCATTTACGACTTTTCTTGTTAAGGGAATCTGGCTTCTTATTGAGTTTGTTTGTCAGAAAGCTGCAAAACTGATCACGTGACTAGACCAGAAGACCAGAAATCAATAGGTCCATCAACACCACTGAGTTCAATATAAGTTCCTCTGAAGAGGTTCTCAAGAACCTGTTCTCCAAAGCACCTGAAGGCAGGACAAGAAGCAACTGATGGAAACTAACTAAAGAGAGAAGCAACCGAGAACTAAGGAGAAACTTTCTGACAGTGAGAACAATTAACCAGTGGAACAACCTGCCTCCAGAAGCGGTGAATGCTCCAACACAGGAAGTCTTTAAGAAGAGACTGGACAGCCATTTGTCTGAAATGGTGTAGGGTTTCCTGCCTATACCACGGCGTTGGATTAGATGACCTCCAAGGTCCCTTCCAACATCATCATCATCATCATCATCATCATCATCATTATTGTTATTAACCAATTGGCCTGTGCTACTTCTAAATATACAGAAACCCAGTGTAACAGCTCATTAAGTAGAAATTTGAGGCACAATTAGTATGCTAGTTAAAATGAAACGCTTGGCTTAGAATTTTGTGAAAGGCATTCTCTAATTAGATGGCACTAGTGGCAACATTTCAGCTTGAATCTCAACATGGAAGAGAGCCAGATCAACATAGCCAAATGGCATCTGATTTGCTACAGGAAGTTTTCTTGAAAAGTTCAGTTAGAATACCTTTAGTTTTTAAGCAATCATGTCACGCCCTTTAATTTCATGTACATTGATCAAATGCGGGCTTGCAGAATGTGTAAACAGATGCACTGCTTGTCTGTTGCGGTAATTTTCCCAGAGAGGTTAATGATGAATGCAGTAACACACTTAAGAGAGAAATAATAATGCCACACGTTGTGGCTAGTCATGCTAAGCTGGTTGAAATGAATATAAATGATATAATGCCCTGCATTAAGTTTGCAAAATTGGCTATTTCTTGTAACCAATTGCTATTTTAAATCTGAATGTGAGACGAAGTAAAGATGACCTTTCTTTTGAAGTGATATAAGTGTGAGGTTGGAAGTAACAACCTGAAGACTTATTTTATCTTTTAAAAACCTTACATATAAATATATTCCTTAATAAAAGCCCATGGATCATGAGGAACGATTCTTAGCCTTAGTATCCTCTCTTAAAATAAGGGTGATAAATATTCTTTACCCAATGCTATTATTAAATGGGCGAACCTTTCCATTTTCAAAAATACTTGTCTTTTGCATTAGGAAAAGGATGTCTGAATTCAGAGTAAATTATACATGCAGATGTGTCGGAATAGTCTATTTGTGAAGCTGTTTTGTCTAAGAATGATCAATGCTAAGGATAACAGTGATAGCTTATTTTAAACCATCTGCAGTAGGTCTGCAACAGTTCTATTTTTTATTAAGCTATAAAACCGAAAAACAAGAACAGGCAACAAAAGTAATACACTGAAGCCTGGAAACTGCATTTATATGGTTTGATTTTAAAACAGAGCTCCAAAGTGAAGGCACAAATAACAGTCCCAAAGGTGCTTTTTCAAAAGGCAACTGGACCTTCTTTTTTTTTTTTTCTTGGAAGGCATTTTGCTTCTCATGCGAAAAGCTTCTTCGGTTCTGACTGAATGGTGGAGAATTCTCCATCATTCAGTCAGAACTGAAGAAGCTTCTCGCATGAGAAGCAAAATGTCTTCCAAGAAAAAAAAAACCCAAAGAAAGTCCAATTGCCTTTTGAAAAAGCACCTTTGGGATAACCATGACCTGGATGACTAAGAATCTCCATAGACATCATGCAAATAACAGTTGATATAAAGCTGGCAAAAATTTAACTGTCCTAAGCAGGAAAAAAAAAAAAAAAAGAATGGCTGAATTCTGCAATTCAATTAACTTGTGTTTTGCTTTGTAAAATTTAGGTAGGCAAATCTCTTGGGTTCCAAGAAAAAAATGGAGTTCACAGTCTTTTGAGGTTGGAAACTTGCTGGTAATGGTCTTTAGGCTGCTAAGAAGAAAAATGGAAGGCTCGCTCACAACTCACTCAAGGGTTTTAGTCATTACTCACCTTTGCAATGATTTTCATCCCATGGATAGGCACAGTTTTGAATGCCATTGCAAACTAAGGAATTATTGATGCACATGTTGCTATGGCAGAAATAAGTACCACCTAAACATGGAGCTGAGAGAAACGGGGGGGGGGGGGAATAAAGATTACACAATTTTCAGCTTTTCCTTAAAATATATTTTCAGTACATAAATTGCTTCATTAGATTGTAGGTATAGGTTTTGGTTTTTTGTTTTTGTTTTGCATATAATACAGTAACATATTTAGCAGTGGTGGTCATCTCCCCCTCAAAAAACTGAGAGTTCAATCCTAGATCGCAGCAGATATTTATCTCCTAGGGTGCGGAGAAAAAATATCTGCTGTGAATTCTGAGTAGGTGTCAGGAAGGGCATCCAGCCAGTAAACGCTCAGCAATACCCCGAATAATTAAGGGATTACAGAGTCATGAAAAGGGAGTTTTAGAGAGCATATTTAGAATATTTGTAGGAGATGACCAGGCTGAGCCTGCACACGTTCACAAAAGATCTAAATCCAGCCAACCTCGAATGCCTTAATTCCCGCTCATTTCCCTTCCCCATTAGTAGCTCAGATTCTTGTAGAGAGCTTAAGCTTTTGCAATAAATCTTTATAACTCATTTGAACTGTCTGACTCTCCTGATTTCCCTGACACTTAACAATATTTTTTTTTATAGATTTGGCTATTTCTATCACATCTGTGCACCTTATTAAAAGTAGTTTATCGGTAGATTTATTTTCTCAGCGAAACAGGGACTATATGTTTTCACAATTAGTATATAGTAAATCGACTTGGTGAGAAATTGCTCTCCTGTAACCATTTCTTTCCAAGTTCCTGGCTTTACACGATCTGTGTTTTTAATTATGAGCCATCCTCTATGGATTGTGAGTAGGGCAATAAGATGATTATGTCACCAAGTTATCAGAAAAGAGGCGAATATCGTTTCAGATTTAATTATAGTTCTTGTTCCCTGCTACTGTTCTTAATTTAACAGATTAAATGTACAGAGCATTTAATTAAGGAGGACAATGACTTAGTCTATTCGAAAAGGTTCTTCTAAGCAGGTTTAGCTCAAATTATATCAGGAAGGAGAGAAAAACAACAACAACAACAACAACAAAAAACCTTCTGGGAAGTCTTACACAATTGTGCTTCTTTTTCAACTCGAGGCTTCAGGATATACTTACGGTCCATAAATGAGGTGAAGAGCATCCGAAACCGGCTTAATCGACTCCCTTCGTCCGCCCACATGCGTATCACCCCAGTTCCTGTTTGAAGCGTCACATCATTAGCCACAGTGCTGCAAAACTTGGCCTTCAGGTTTTCAATGGAGCTGCTTCCGTCATAGACAGCCACAAAGTTCCTCTTGCATTCGTTGGAGTGTTCCATTTGATAGTCCAGAAATCTCAAATAGATCTATTGGACATTACAAGAGAACACTTTTCAAAGAAACGAAGGAGTCACTCAACGGCATAAAGCCCAACTGGAAAACATTGCTTCTTATGAGAAAAAAATAAAATAAAAAAATAAACAGAGTAACAGAACTAGAATAACAGAGTTGGAAGGGACCTTGAAGGTCTTCTAGTCCAACCCCTTGGCTCAGGCAGGAAACCCTATACCCTTTCAGACAAATGATTGTCCAACCTCTTTTTAAAAATTTCCAGTGTTGAAGCATTCACAACTTTTGGAGGCAGGTTGTTCCACTGATTAATTGTTCTGACTGCCAGGAAATTTCTCTTTAGTTCTAGGTTGGTTCTCTCCTTGATTAGTTTTCACCCATTGCTTCTTGTGCCTTCAGGTGCTTTGGAGAATAGCTTGACTCCCTCTTCTTTGTGGCAGCTCCTGAGATACTGGAACACTGCTATCATGTCCCCCCTCCTCTCACTCTTCATTAAATTAGACATGCCCAATTCCAACAACTGTTCCTTATATGTTTTAGCCTCCAGTCCCCTAATCATCTTTGTTGCTCTTCTCTGCACTCTGCAATTTCATTCAGATACAAGGAATAGATGCACAGCTTGTGTGTGTTTGGATATACCACTTGCCATTTCTAATCACTGCACTCTCTCATGCATAAAGCTAAAATAATCACATGTTCTAAAACAATTCCCCTCTTAAATAGAGTTTATACTTTTTCTAGAGCAAAGAGGGACAAAAAAATCAATTTGATTACAACAGAAAACAGAGGAACAGAAGCAAATCCTTGTATCTTTCCTCTCTTGCCCCAACCAGCTTGATTAAACTGCAAAGCAATTTATTTCCCTTCTTCTGAAAATAAAGTCTGCATTGCTAAGGTGCTATAATTGAAATAGCAAGGAGACATTATGTAACTCTCTATTCATTAAATAGAATTCCTTGATGTCCCCAATCTTCTCCCGAACATCCAAAATTAAAGGGAACACTCAAAAACATAAAAAGAATTTTGCGAGAAGAAAGAATACAAGATAAGACCGACATTTTGTATGTTTCTACTGTATAAGGAGTCAAACATTTATTCAGGCATAAAGGAAATTTTTCTCCACCTGCAAGTTGTGATTTTGTCTAATTAATATAATTCTGTCTTGACAGATGCATACATTATTTTATCAGTTTTATCAGATAGAAGATAGATCAACAATTCCTACACAGACAGATGTTTACAAGGCATACCTTGTTTTGCTGTGATTCACTTTATTGTGCTTTGCGTATATTATGATATTTTACAAGATTGCAGTCACTGAGTGCTCAAATCATAATCTGGCATTTTGTAGCAATATATTTATTTATTATGTACATCAGCTTTTTTTTCAGACCTAATGCTACTGCATGCTTAACAAACTACAGTATAGTATAAACACATTTTTTGGGAAACCCAAAAGATTTGTATGACTTATTTATTGTGATATTCTGGAACTGAACCTGCCATATAGCACTTAGCCATAGCACTTAGACTTATATACTGCTTCATACAGTGCTTTACAGCCCTCTCTAAGCAGTTTATAGAGTTAGGCTATGGCCCCCAACAATCTGAGTCCCCATTTTACCGACCTGGGAACGATGGAAGACTGAGTCAACCTGGAACCGGTCAGGATTGAACTCCTGGTAAGGGGCAGAGTTAGCCTGCAATACTGCATTCTAACCACTGGGAAGGAAGGAAGGAAGGAAGGAAGGAAGGAAGGAAGGAAGGAAGGAAGGAAGGAAGGAAGGACAATAGCACTTAGATTTATATACTGCTTCACAGTGCTTCACAGCCCTCTCTAGTCAGCCTCTTGCACCCCCAACAATCTGGGGCCTCATTTTACCAACCTCGGAAGGATGGAAGGCTGAGTCAACCTTAATAATATCTTAAAGCAATTAAAGGCTGAAAGATAGTCACACAAAATAGTAACTCTTCTAATTTGGTTTTGAAGCAGCTTATGAAATGAACTCTAGATTGTTTTTTTGGTAAGCACCAATGCAATCATTAATTTCAGTGAATGAGGAATGACAATTTGCAATTATTACTAGCAGCCAGCTGTTCTCATTAGACATTAGACTCCAACTCTTTCATAAACCCACCTTGGAATTTGGAGTTGCCTTAATTGTCCAGATGCAGTCAACGGCTTCGCCCGGCTTTGCTTTTTCTCCATGTTCTACCTGGCTGGAGCGCACGATGCCATCCGCTCCGGAGAGTTCAAATTGGCAATCTAGAACACAAAGGACACAAGCTGTAGTCAAGCCAGAGATCAAAGTGATTTAGAGTGTAGTAAGCAGAAGAGACGAGCGCCGTGATACCATACCTGGGATGGGCTTTAAAATACCTTCTCGGTGTGTGAAATCAGGATCTACAAAGGAAGAGGAGAAAAGGAAGAAAAAGAATGTTATTCTGTCTAAAATTTAATTAGAAAGCAAGATAATCTAGGGACCAGAAAAATGCAGCACACCAGGATGCTGAGCTGAGAAATGGCATGTTGACTTCTTCCCAATGACATACAGGTAGACCTTGACTTACGTCCATTTAGTGACCGTTCAAAAAAGCGACTTATGACCATTTTTCACACGTTGTGGCATCCCTGTGGTCATGTGATCAAAATACAAAAAAGCTGAGCCCTGATAGTCCCGAAGAAGCACTGATCCTGGCGCTTCCGCTAAGCCCTGACAGCCCTGCAGCTCCAGCCATCTCTCACTCTGGCTTGTGCGGTGCTGTCACTGGTTCAGCTCATTCCCCTCCCCTGCTTCCACTGTTCTAGAATGGTCGTGTACCACCTGCCAGGTGCCAATGTACCACAGGTGGTACCCGTACCACTGGTTGAAAAGCCTTGTTCTAGATCAGTGATTCTCAACCTGTGGGTTGGAACCCCATGTGGGGTCGAACGACCATTTCACGGGAGTCGCCAAACAACACAGTCTGCCATTTTCCCCCCCTTTTCCTTAGCTGTGCTACTCCCTTTTATTCTATTGGCTTTTGAAAGCCAATAGAATAGACTCTCTTGAATAGAGTCTAATTCTATTGGCTTTCAAAAGCCAATAGGAATTGTCCAGGCTGTCTCTGCCCTGCTGAGCCTGCCAAAAGTCCCATTCTGCAAACGGTGCTGCACCAGTTGAGTAGTCCTCGACTTACAACCGGTTGAGTAGTGCTCGACTTACGACCGGTTGGGGGTCGCGGCATTAAAAAGGTTGAGAACCACTGTTCTAGATTTTCCTTGCAGCTCTCAGAAAAACGAGTGTAAAACAACTGTGAGTAGAAGAAATAGGATAAATTGTAGTTTTTGGCAAGCGGAGGCAGAAACCCAAGACTCTTCTAGAAGGATCACCTCAATACCATTCAGTAAGAAAAATGGGACATTTCTACCTGGTATAAATGAATACTTGGCTTTATATCCTCGTCCTTCCAGTTCTTCATCTGAGGTAAACTTGATCCACATAAATCTTCCCGTTGATCTGATCGGGCTTGGACTTTTTAGACCGCAATAACGATCAATGACCGGGGAGAACCCAAAAGGTCCGTCTCGAACCTCCAGATGATCGAATCGACATTCGAACGAAGGCTCAACGAAAAACGGTTCATCAAATGTCAACTCTATTCTTTGCCGCGGGGCAGCTGGAGAGAAGCAGAAACAATCCGGGAGATCAATGTTAATTCTCCACCTCAGGGAACGAAAGACACATTAAGGGTTCTGTTATTAAACCACCTCTGCGATAGACATCTGAACGTAGAGATGGATCTCCAATTCTGTGCAATGGATCTGCTGAAATATACAGAGAGTCCTTGACTTACGACAGGCCGTTTAATGACTGCTTAGAGTTACGACCGACTCCTCGGAGCTACGTAAGACCTGTTTTTAAAGTTGCGACATCCTCCCCCTCCCCCTCCGATCACACAACTGCACTTTGGGTACTTGGCAATGAGCCACCCATATTGTTTGCAGAGTTCTCTGCTCCTGTGATTTGTGATAGTTTTTGCCAGTTTCTGGCCAAAAAAAAAAAAATGTCCAGTTTTGTGATAGTTTTGGCCAGTTTCTAGCCCAAAAAGTGGGGAAAAGGGATTTGCTTACTGACTGTCACAGGAAGGTTACGAGAAGCCTCAGCTTATAATCACAATGACTTAGGACTGTAATTCTGAGCTTAAATACGGTCATAAGTCAAGGATTACCTCTTCTGTTCCTTTCAGTTTAATGACTCGGTGATTGAGTTAGTAACTTAGTCGGAGTGATTTCTGCCAGATCAACAAGTGGAGCTTAAATATTCTATAGAAAAGCGTTTCTCAACCTTTGCAATATTAACATGCCTGGACATCAATTCCCACAATTCTCCAGCGGGCTATTGGAGTTGAAGGCAACACAACTTAAACGTTGCCAAGGCTGAGAAATAAAGCTCCCTTCGGTCCTGTCACTTTTTGCACAGTTAACAAAAAGGCTACACAACTGCATCAACTAATACAATAGTGAACTCAAAGGGAAGGCTTTTGAAGTGCCTGTAGATTTTGACAGAATTTGGAGCCTCCAGTGAAGGGAGCATCTCTGAGCATTAATCAAGATGATCCTAAAAACCAAGTTCTTATATTAAAACTAATATAATATTTAGTTCTGGGCTTTTGCTTTCCACATGAAAATATATAGACATCATGTTGGTTGTTGAGGTTAACTGAAATTCATAATAGGCTGTTGCAATTAACTTAAAGTCAACCTCCCTGAGTCGGTGTATGTGGTTTTGTTATTCCACATGGGTTGATATGTACATTATTCACACTGTCAGTAATCGAACATTAAACAAAATCTAGATATGTCCATACCTTCTAAAATATAGACACATTCCTGGTTGGGTGGGTAGAAGTTAGGAAAGTTGGATGAAGCAAAGTGACCTCCATTGCTTGTTCGAACCCAGTCACTACATTGAGTAGATGCCATGCGGTTACTTCCAAGATCTTGCCCGACTTTGGGAAGAAAAGAGAAAAATACAATTCACCGTCCTTCTAGCAAACCTCAACAAACATCAGCCCACTTCAGCGTAATGAGCTGTGTGGGTTGACAGCATCAAACAGAGGATGCAGCCTCTGTGTTGATGCACGCCTGTAAAATTATTTTTTTCCCCCCAGTTGTGGATAAACAATCTCTTCACAGTTCACAAGCAGATGGCAGCATCTAGCTAATTTCGGCCTCAGAAAACTAAAAGGGACAGAACTGACAGTACATGAAAAGGATCTGATAGTACATTGAAAGGGTACATGAAAAGGAGAGCATTAACAGGTACCAAAATTGTAGACTAGACTGGAAGGGATGGGGGAGACATTTTGAAGGACTGAAAAGACATCAGAGCGTCTTTAATCTCTTTATAATGGGGAAAAAAAATTGTTGTGAGAAGTAAGACAGAGTTACACTGCTGCATAGCCCAGCTTTTCTAGCTCTGAGGCGCTCACCCATGTCCGCTATCCGGGCTCCCCGTAACTTGATTTCTAGTTTACATCATTTCTGAATATCTTATTTCATTTTAATTCCCCTTCCCCACAGATTTGCATTTTCAACGTCTTCTTAAATTATACCTGGCCAAATTAAAAATGGAGAATTGAAATTCTGCTGTAAGAAAAGAAAGGACTGGACAATTGTTTGTGTTCTGTCTAAAAATGTGCAAGCCCAGAGCTTTATGCAGACCACAGCTGAATTTCAGATCATCCTTGTCCTAATTTCAGTTATTTTCTATAAGCAATGAATTTAGATTTTGTCAGAGGCAAGCAACCGGAGCTGCTCATGAAGAGGAGAAATAACTTTATTATTTAGCACGTATGTTACAAGAATCTCCCCAGACCGCTTGCCTTCCCCTGGGAATGACCAGATAAGGCTTTATGGATCTTGGGGGAGGTTAAGCTTATGCTGCTTGCAGTTGTGCAAGGATTCCAAGCTAGGCCCTCGCTTGACCCATCCTTCCAGCCTAGCTGGCAGTTTCCCGACAGGTATCTGGCAAAGGCAATTTATTGCAGACTTCTTCCCTGGGAGAGCAACTGAGAAGATGGTCAGAAAGTTACAGACAGGGAAATGTGGATGGCCACACTTACCTTTGATCCAATGTTCACCTTCCTTCCTTCCTTCCTTCCTTCCTTCCTTCCTTCCTTCCTTCCTTCCTTCCTTCCTTTCTCTTTCTTTCTCTCCCTCCCTCCCTGTATCTACTTCGTTCTTATCTTCACACACCCTCTCTCCCTCCCTCCCTCTTTCTTTCTTTCTTTCTTTCTTTCTTTCTTTCTTTCTTTCTTTCTTTCTTTCTTTTCCTCCCTCCCTCCCTGTATTTACTTCCTTCCTATCTTCACGCTCCCTCCCTCCCTCTTTCTTTCTTTCTTTCTTTCTTTCTTTCTTTCTTTCTTTCTTTCTTTCTCTCTCTCTCTCTTTCTTTCCTCATTCATTCTTCATTAATTCATTCTTGCCATTCAACATTCCTATCCCCAAAAGCTGCTTCTTTCTCAGAGACCCATTAATGTACCATGCTTGCTTTGTGAAAAGTTAATTAGCTTTTAACGTTTACATTCTACATTCTAATCTGCTGAATTAAGAGATCTTATTCTTAGGTCTATGTAGCTGTGATTCACAGAAGAAATCGCCACTCTGCCAATAAGGAAGCCAAAGATGAATATCAGAGCCCTACATTCTCTCTTATTCCTGCCTATTTTCCATCATGTGCTGGTTAAGCAAGGGAAAATCATAGTAAATGTGTTTGTTTTGTTTTTACATTAACCATGATTTGGACAATCTGCTGAAGTACTCTATGTTTTAATAGAACAGATTTTGCAGATTTATTGTTTGACCCTTCTATACCTTTCTGAATTTATCAAACAACACTTTTGTCGATAACGGCTTATTTTGTTGTTTTAAACTAATGTGCCACACAGAAATGCGATTGCATATTTTTTTTTCCTCCTATCATTTCTCACACCATACCTTGTGTTTTTTGAGCCACGGCGATGCCTTCCACCACCAGGATAGTTATCAAGAACACTATGGGGAAACAGCCAGAGAAGAAATTGGTAATTAGAACAAAAGGGATATTTGCCTTCATTCACCAAAAGGGATGGGCTGTACAGAGGCCACTATATTACTTGACTCCAGAGGAATCACAAAATCAGTACTCAACATTTTGCATACAGTGTCACCAACAATATTTGCAGTCTTTATTTAGAAGAAGAAAAAAAAATAATCAACACATTTGCACAATATCCAGGGCCTGATACTTTGACAATAAAAGAGCATTTACAGGATAAATGCCATAACCTCAAAAGAACACTCTCTTTTTGCCACTTCATTTTTATATTTATCTTTGTCAAAACTTTTTCTTGGGAATCCTGGCGCAAAGGACGCCACTAACTTTCTGAGGAGAGACAACAGAATAAAGCAAACAGACAGGGAATATCACAATGTGTAATGCTCAGTTACATATTTTCAACGAAGGAAATATCTATTATAGCATGGGACACCTTGGATTTGAAAGTTTCATCTGTTGATTTTTTAAAAAAAAAATAAAGGTGATGTTTTCTTTAAATAGTCTTTCCAGATTGAGGGGACCTGTTCAGTATACCCCTCCGAATTTTAGCATCTCGTTTTGTTGCAAGAGTAAAGGTGGTCCTTGATTTACAACCACAGCTCCAAATTTCCGTTGCTAAACAAGACAAGTGAGTTTTGTTCCATTTTACAACCTGTCTTGCCACAGTTGTTAAGAGAATCTGGCTTCCCCATTGACTTTGCTTGTCAAAAGGTTGCAAAAGAGGATCACGTGACCCCAGGACGCCACGAGCCGATTGCCAAGCGTCTGAATTTTGATCACGTGACTCGGGAGATGCTGCAACGGTCGTAAATTTAAAAAACTGATATAAGTCACTGTCTTCAGTACCATTGTAATTTTGAACAGTCATTAAATGAACTATTGTTAAGTAGAAAACTACCTGTAATTTTTTAGATATTAGCCCCAATCATCTGAGATTAGGACGTAGAGAAACACATTATGCTAAAATGATATTTCTAGTCTACTTTGATTTCTCTCCTTGTGAGATATAATCTGAGGCCTCAGGCTACAGGTGATCCCTGAGCATTGCCCTCATCTGAATCTTTTTAAAAATGGTTTTCAAGTCATTCTTAGCAGTTTGTCACTTTGCATTTGAAATGTTGCTCTAGAGAGCCACAACGATCAATATTGAATTTGTAGGCTGGCAGAAGCTGAAAACATTTAATGAAATAGTTGTAAGTCAAGGACTACGTGTAGTTCAAACTGTGATCTCAATACATTACAAATTATAGGACAGAGATAACATATCTAGGGCAGCTTAAGAGCTCATTCTTTTAATCAGAAATAATAGAATCAAAGCATGCTTATATTTTGGATTCATATGAGACGTGCCATTGCAAGGCATTAATTCATGAGAGAATTGCCTTAGCTTATAATCAACTGTTTTCTTCTGCAAGTTCTTCTACCATTTTCTTTCAAATGTAATTAATATTCCATTAAAGATCTTTCACACATCCAAACATGCACCCCAGGCCACTGATTTCATTAATCCTGATCTACGGCAGAATGTAACTTCCCAACAGAAGGCACTGCAGCTGCTACAGATGGCTAACTGCTTTTTATCACTACTGACCTACTCAAGACAGAGAACAGACATCATAAAAGTGAAAATCCTATTTTCTATTATGTGTCTCCAGGGTATTGCTGCACTATTAATTAGCTGCCACCAAGAAAAAGAGAACTATGTTTTAGATCAGTCCCTTGGTTGCTATATCCATCTGTTGCAAAGGTTAGCTTTTTTGCCTCCGGAATTTACATCACGTTAACCAGTGACAAAGTGATATCACTTTATTAATGAGGTAGTTGTTGTCTAACTAAACTGTCTTGTCATGGAAAAGTTCTAATATTGGACCATAGAGAGTCTGTTGGAGATTGATAATTTGAGATATAAATAAGGGAAGTGAGGTGGAAGGGGGTCTAGGACCGTGGTGGAGAACCTATGGCACGTATACCAAAGGCGGCACGCAGAGCCCTCTCTATGGGCACGCGCGCCATCACCCCAGTCCTAGGCCTTCAGCTGGGTTTTATAAAACCTTTTTACTTTAGGCCTCCGCTGCTGTGTGCAAAAAAAAAAAAAAAAAAAAAGTTCAATCAATCAATTTCAACTTCTCACGGAAAAAAAAAAGATCTCGCAAAGTTGGAATTGATTGATTGAACATTTTAGTCCCACTCAGTCTGCTGTTACCACCGCAGCCACATCCACCATATGGACCACGTTCACCCAATGGGCCACGCCCACCCAATGGGCCATACCCACCCAGCACCCAACGATACATGGGTTGCAGTTTGGGCACTCGATCTGTGAAAGGTTTGCCATCACTGGTCTAGGAGAACTCACTGTGGCCAATGTGCAATGGTGGAGTTGGCCATGGCGAGTTGTGCAATTCTACCTGGAGAAGGAGGAGGAGGAGGAGGAGGAAGAGAAGAAGAAGAAGAAGAAGAAGAAGAAGAAGAAGAAGAAGAAGAAGAAGAAGAAGAAGAAGAAGAATAAGAAGAAGAAGAAGAAGAAGAAGAAGAAGAAGAAGAAGAAGAGGAGGAGGAGGAGGAGGAGGAGGAGGAGGAGGAGGAGGAGGAGGAGGAGGAGGAGGAGGAAGAGGAGGAGGAAGAGGAGGAGGAGTTGTGTGGCTGAGTTTTTATAAGGATCTGATGTAGCTCAGGAACATATGCAATGAACAAAAATTGTTGCTCCAAAGGAATGACTTCTCATCTGGATGTATGAGAGAGATGAAGATATTGAAATACATAATAATCAAAACGGGGAGAAATGTCTCTTGATTCCTACTTTAATCCTGTGCTTCCATCTCAGTAAAGCCAAAGCTTGGTTTCAACCTATACAACCAGTTTAGGAGCCTCGAGCGCTTTATGAAGCCAAATCCTAAACGGTTCCACTGAAGAAAAAGAAAAGCACACCCTGTGGCAATTCCACAACCAGGGAAAACAGGTTTGAGAATGCTTTGAAAGTGATTCTGGGCTCACACTGAAAACCTCTGTGAAAAATGAAGCATTGTGTGAAAGAGATTAGACCAATTTATTAGCACTGGCTGAGAGATCCACCCATCATAAGAGCTTGGGAAACACTGCTCTCTGTCAGCATATCCGCTTTACTGTATGGAGAGCCTATTACAAAAGGTGAGAAGGAAGGGAGGGACGGAGGGAGGGAGGGAAAGAAAGAAAAAGTGCAGAAAGAAGGGAGAGAGGGAGGGAGAGAGAGGAAGGAAGGAAGGAAAAGAAAGAAAAAGTGCAGAAAGAAGGGAGGGAGGGAAAAAAAGGAAGGAAGGAAGGAAGGAAGGAAGGAAAGAAAGAAAGAAAGAAAGAAAGAAAGACGGGAGGGAGGGAGGGAGGAAAGGAAGGAAGGAAGGAAGGAAGGAAGGAAGGAAGGAAGGAAGGAAGGAAGGAAGGAAGGAAGGAAACAAAAATGCAGAAGGGAGGGAGGGAGGAAGGGTATGGATGCCAATGGATGCTTTTGCAAAACCAGCTTTTTGGCATTGGTGTTCTGGGTTAAGGAGAGAAATCCACCACAGGCACCAAAGTAAAGGCTACGTTTGTTTTTCAGAGCTACTACCGGGCACCGTTACTTAGACCACTGCAGCTAGAGAAACAACCTCCTAAGAAGATATAAAACCTGATTGGCTTTCACAGACGCTCCCGCTGATTCTATAAATAGTCCCGCACTGTATATATGCCCGCAAGAGCAGCCTACAAGAACAGCATGGCTAAGTAGCAGATAAGCAGGCAATTACAGCAGATAAAAAGATGCCAGACTTCTCTTTCTTCTAAGCCAGGCCTCGTCCCATTCACTTTTTTTGTTCAGGCTCTGAATGCCTGTTTGTCTATACCCGCTCTTCCCTTTCATTCCCCAAACTCTCCCACATCTTTCCTTTTATTCTCTCTCTGCTATTCTAGTAGGTCATTGCTGGGGGGGGGGGATACTATGCTTCTAGAAACTCTGAAAACAGCCCCGATTCTCCAGTTTGGAACAACTAAAGAGAGGAAAGACAAGGTTTAGGCACCAATTTAAGCGGCTTTGCTCTCGCAGGTCAGGAAAAAGAATACGCTACAGATAATCCTAGATTTACGGCCATTGACTGGGAGCAGAATTCCCAAGAATTGCTAAGCAAGGTGATTGTTATGTCTGTCGTGCCCAATTTTATGACCTTTTTTTTGGCCGTGGTTATTTAAGTGAATCACTGCAGTTATTAAATTAATCACACAGTCTTTCTTGGTGTTATGTTAGGACTCTTCTCATGATTGTGGAAGTCAAAGTATGGGTATGTGTAACACGGAGAATATATGATATTTTCCCTTGCTACATAAATTCTAGAAGCAGTGCAATACCACAGATACAAGTGCCGTTCAGCAGACAAAATAGCCACTTCTCGGAGTTGTTCAACAAGCCATAGTTTCAACGATGAATTAATGCAACAAATACACCCCACGAGGTTGTCCAGAGTTTCAGAAAGCGATTTGTTATAAATCTAAATTCCACTCCACTACTTACGGGTTGGTTCAAAGCTGAATATCTGTCCCTCTTGGTCTTCTTTAGCACTGCAGCTAGTCCTCAACTCACGGCCACAGTTGAGCCCAAATTTTTTGTTTGCCAAGTCAGACATTGGCTAAGTGAATTTTGCCCCATTTTGCGACCTTTCTTGACACCGCTTTTAAGTGAATCTTTGCGGTTGTTCAATTAGTAATATGCTTGGTAAGTGAATCTGGCCTCCCCGTTGACTTTGCTCGTCAGGAGGTCGCAAAAGGGAATCACATGACACCCGCCCCCAGGACGCTGCAACCGTCATAAATATGATGTCCTGGTTCCGACAGATGAAACTCCTCAAAGAACTTTGAGGCATTGTTTACCTTAAAGAATCTTTATTCGGTACTAACACAACCGAAGCCAAAAACTAAATTCCCCTCCCCCGAGCACGTAGTATCAAAGCACAATTCCTTCCTCCAATTAACAGTCATAAATCACATTCTCCAATTAGTTTGAAATGCAGGCTTTCCCTCCAGTTCTCCAGCCCCGGCCAATTCTTATCATCTCTTATTTCAATAACCTTGGTTCACACACTAGGTCCAGTATTGTTATGTCTAGCTAAACTCTCATGCACATTCCTGCCCCCACCATCATCTAACTCTAAAACAGTGTTTCTCAACCTTGACAATTTTAAGGCATGTGGACTTCAACTCCCAGAATTCCACAGCATTGTTGGCTGTGGAATTCTGGGAGTTGAAGTCCACATGCCTTAAAATTGTCAAGGTTGAGAAACACTGCTCTAAAACATAAGAAGAAAAAGGTTGCATCTCCATCTGTTCTCGAAGCAAAAACATCCGATGTTAGCAGCATTGACATATGAGTCAGTTCCCAAGTGGTGAATTTTGTTCACATGACCCAGCGGGAATACTGCAACGATCGTATGAAAAATGGTCATAAATCACTTTTTTTTCCAGTACCACTGTAACTTTGAACGGTCACTAAATGAACTGTTGTAAGTCCAGGACTCCCTCAGTCTTCTCTTCCTTGACTGTAAGGGCTGTAGAGTGATCTGAATTCAGACAGGAAAAGCTGATTTAGATAGCGAAAGAGCCTATCTGTTGTATCATCAATTCTAAAAAAAAAAGTTTTCCTTTCCTTTCTTTTTCTTTGTGCTACACAATTCCAGGGAAAGGTGCATTGCAGGAGGTATGTTCAATTCCCCCACGTGTGTCTTTGCACAATTCAAATCGCCCCTCCTTCTTGAAAAACGGATCACACCACGGGTCTTATTTGACAGCCCCGAAATTACGGCAGCTGTAAAGATGTGCTATATTGTCTCCTACAGCTTCTATTCCTAGTCCAACAAATGTAATATGGCGATTACTTTAGCGCTAGAGTCATCCTGGCAGCTGTGAAAGCTTCACTTCGGAGAGGCAGGGATAGAAATCTAAGTGATGTAGAGATGCAACTAATTTAATTGGATTCAATAAAACTGGCAATAGGTAAAAGTGCTTGAAAACAGGTCTATCTACCTATCCAGCATATTAATATGCAAGAGCTATTTGATCTCAAAGGGGTTAGAAAAATAATTAAACTTACCCACCAGTCTAAGGACTCAATACTTTTTACTTTAGGTTAAGATAAGCTTTGGGTGACCACCCAAATGTCGACAAATTACAGTTCTTAACAATATAAGCCAGCAGATCCAGTGGTAAAAGATCCTATTCCTATCACTTGCAGTTCAGCAGTATTTAAAGAGCATCAGTGGCCCAGCTCTGTTTTAAACAGGCTCTTTAAAATCTGATTCCACACTAGATTACGTAGAACTACATTAAGCTAGTCTGTTTGACACGGAGGCTTATCTTTAGACTTCTGATGACTAGGGCTGATATTAAATGTTATAAGTCCAACATAAAGCCTCTCTGTCAGACCCATCACTGCCTTTTGCTCCTTGTCTGCTACCACGATGGCTGGTTGGCTGCCTACTACCTATCTGTCTATCTGTCTATCCCAGTGGTTCTCAACCTTTTTAATGCCACGACCCCCAACTGGTGGTAAGTCGAGGACTACTCAACCAGTCGTAAGTCGAGGACTACTCAACTGGTGCAGCACCGTTTGCAGAATGGGACTTTTGGCGGGCTCAGCAGGGCAGAGACAGCCTGGACAATTCCTATTGGCTTTTGAAAGCCAATAGAATAAAAGGGAGTAGCACAGCTAAGGAAAAGGGGGAAAAAATGGTGGACTGCGTTGTTTGGCGACCCCCGTGAAATGGTCGTTCGACCCCAAATGGGGTCCCGACCCACAGGTTGAGAACCACTGGTCTATCCAGAGAGATCTTAGCTCTCTTGTTCTCCATGGCCTTCTGTGGCAGCTCCCATCTGGACTGGGGGAATGTCTTCTAACCCTTACACCGTGCAGATGTTCCTGTACACAAGCCCAGCTACTTAATTGGGCCAATACATTACATACATTAATACATACATATATACGTATTAATATTTATGGGGTTAGGACTGCTTAATCTCTGAACTGTATTCTCAATTGGAAAGCATTTAGCAAATAATTCCCCCGTCCCAAATTTCACAAAGCAGCCGGACTCAGTCCAAAACTACTCTAAAAAGCAGAATTGAAAAGGAATTCAGCCATCTGTGGGCAATTTTCAGAAAGACCCATTCAGGAACTTCCTGATCCACACACATTTTTATCCTGATGTTTTCTCTTGTTCAGTTGAATCAATCCAAATACGCTTTGCTGTCAATAAAATCCAATCATTTACTCTAATTGTTGTTAGTAAAGGAAGTCCGGCACCGTTTTGAAGTTTAAAAATGAGCATGTTCTTTGTTGAACGTCACTATCTCAGGAGAAGGAAATACTGAATGTGGCTTTATTTATCTGTACAGGTAGTCCTCTACTTACGACAGTTCATTTAGTGACCGTTCAAAGTTACATCGGCACTGAAAAAAGCGACTTAGGACCATGTTTCACACTTACAACCGTCGTAGCATCCCCCATGGTCACGTGATCAAAATTCAGATGGTTGGCAACTGGCATGTACTTATGACAGTTGCAGTGTCCCCGGGATCATCTGATCCACTTTTACGACCTGCCAAGCAAAGTCAATGGGGAAGCCAGATTCACTTAACAGGGTTAAGCTAGGGTTACTAGCTTAACTACTGCAGTGATTCACTTAAGAACTTTGGCAAGGAAAGTCGTAAAATAAGGCAAAATCCACTTAACGTTTCACTTAACAACCAAAAGTTTGGGCTCAATTGTGGCCGTAAGTCGAGGACTCCCTGTAGTGCAAATCTTGCACATAGCTATTCCTCGCTTAGCATCACTGTAGTAAAATCTGGGAGTACAGTAAAACTTTATATACTGGGCTGGGGGGAATTAAGCTGCTCATTATGTGAAAATTGGCTAAGGAGGTAATAAGAATGTTTTATGGGAATGTGGAACTGTGAGGTTAATCAAAGTCCTCAAAGAGTAATCCTAGTTTAATGAGGTTTTGAAGCCCGATCTCTTTTATTCATTCATTTACCATATAAAGAGTACCTCTTAAGGTATTTATCTGAGGACCGATTAAACGAAGTTTCCGTGATCAAATAACCTCAAACGCTAAACTACAGGCGTACGTTGCGTTGTGCCCAGTTTATCCACTCTTTCAAATCATAACACAACTTAACATAATACACAATAAACGCTATTCTGCTAAATTTAAAACGGAGGTAACAACTGATGGCATGAAACCCTTGACTTTGCCAGTAAGTTTATAAAAGAGGATTTCGAAGATTTGAACATTCCAGACAGATTGAGATCTCTGTCAAATGCTTTTTAGAACTGCAGAGGCATCTTCATCTGAGTTCACAGAATTTCAAAATGATAACTTTGGGGATGTTAGTAGAAAGGATAAACGAAGCCTGCAGACCTGGGTCATTTATGGATATGAAATAAAACCATGTTAAGCTTAATATACCCTCAAGTTTGGCGCGTGAAAATATACGTCACATTTTTATGTTTTGGAAAAGATGACCAAAGAAAACAACCATGCGTTTTCTACTCGCAATCAAATTTAGGGGAAGATGCTGAGCAAGGCAAGTGTGCAAAACAGTGGTGGGATTCAGCCGGTTCGCACCACCTCGACAGAACCGATAGCTAATTTTTTTTATTGCCCAGGCCCAGAATGGACGTCCAGAAGCAGCATCCACACAGAGAACCAGTGCTTCACCTATTTGAATCCCACCAGTGGTGCAAAACCTTTTCAAACTCGGAATTTTTCATTTGTTTTGACCTCAAAACAGACTATCAGAAATGATCATAACAGATTATTTCAACCTCATTTTTAAGACGATTTCACTTATCAGCCTCTAGGGTTCATTAAAGCTGATTTAAAGCTGAAGCTTCTCTTGAGTTATAATGGTTTGCTAAGCTGTCATTCCTGGCTAAAAAAGAAGCACAGTTCTCATCTTCAGACAGCGAGTTAGTTTAAGTATTAGAAATAAGTAATTTACTTAAAATGAAATCATGACCTGACAGTGATTTATATGCCTATGTAGCTCACTTACATTTCCTAGAGCAGGGCTTTTCAACCTTTTCACCCATTGTACCACCTTTAGGATACGGCAACATCCGAGTGCCACCAGTCGCCTAGCAAGGAGTCAAAAACTTGATCACCAAAAAAAAAAAAAAAGGAAAAAAGTGATGAAGTACAGGTAGTTCTCGACTTACAACAGTTCGCTTAGTGACTGTTCGAACTTACAATGGCACTGAAAAAAGTGCCCCCCCAAGTCACAGCCGAGCAAGACACCTGCCTGCCCGCCCGGCGGCGCTCTTCCTCCTGTCCGAGGTTTCCATTGTTGTGAGCATTTCTGTTGAGGATTGGCAGTGTGTGTGTGTGTGTGTGTGTGGTTTTTATTCCCCCCATCTCCGGGGTGGTTGCAGCAGGTTTTGGTCACTTCACATGACCCTGGGACACTGTGACCGTCATAAATATGAATCAGTTGCCAAGCATCTGAATGTAAATCACAAGACCCTGGAGAGGCTGCAGCATTCCAGCTGATTGGTGCTTCTTCAGGGCTCAGCAGAAGCGCCAGGATCAGTGCTGAGCTCCAGCTGGAGCCTGGCGCTGATCCTGACGCTTCCACTGAGCCCTGACAGCCCCGAAGAAGCGCCAATCAGCTGGAAAGCAGCACTGATCCTGGCGCTTCCGCTGAGTCCTGACAGCCCTGCAGCTCCAGCCATCACTCGCTCAGGCTTGTGCCACTGGTTCAGCTCATTCCCCACTACTTTTCTAGGATGGTCGCGTACCACCTGCCAGGTGCCAATGTACCACAGGTGGTCCCCGTACCACTGGTTGAAAAGCCCTGGACTAGAGCAGAACCTATGGATCTGTTTCAGTTGGTGTTTTAAAAGTAAGTTTTTGAAAACATAAAATTGAGTCAACATACATGCTTGCACATTCTCTGCATTTCTGAAAAGGAAATGCCCAGGTTAAAAGTAATCAAAACGCTGAAGTTTCCTTAAGCATTTGATATTCATACTTAGATACCTGACAAAGTGGTGTTGCTAAATCTAAATAATAATTAAGCTCATCCTATCCACACTCGCTATATGGTAACATCACTTTATCTTGATTCACAAATTTGTGAGACAACTTTACTTGAACACCATAAGAGGTCAGCCTAACTCAAAATATAAATCCTGTCAGCAGCAATTTGTCTGCATCTTAAATTAAGGAATCAATATTTCAAAATCGCCTCCCGTTCTTAATTCAACGTTTGACAAAATCATGGCAGAATTTCCAATTTCTATATGATGTCCAGAGTTCCAGCTGAGAAACATGTACGGGGGACCAGAAATGCTCTGCATGTAACTGATTTTCCATATATATGCCTATTTTTTTCCTCTCCTTGCATTTTTGCTACAGAAGTATAGAAGACAAATGTTACTACACGGTGACCAAGTTCCAGATAAAGAAGCTTTTAAAATAATTTGAGATCTACAATAATTTTTTTTTAAAAAAATAACAAAATAAAACAAACAGGAATAGTTCAATAAGGAACGTTTGGAGATGCAGCACAATTCGTGGCTTTTGCAGTTTTTTTGCGTTCAGGCGAGTCAAAGAGTTTGCTTTCATTGACAAAAGGTGATAAATGGCTGGAGAAGGAGGCCCTTTGAAAGCTCAGCTCTTCGGAGCAAAACAGGAACACTGGTTCTTTCTTTTGCAAACACGAGAAAAGAAACGGGAAACCTTGTACGCTCACAAGCTTTTTAAAATTACTATTTGCAGCGCTCTCTTCTTCTCTGAAGCCTGTTCCCCCCACCCTCCCCTGGGATGCTATATACGATTCCAAAATAAAGGCATTCCCTAAAATCCACTGAGCTGCCAATCAGAAAAAAAACAAGATGATTCTGTACAGCCAGAAAGAAGCTGCAGGGCTGTCTTTGAATTACATTTGACAGTAGTCAAATTTTGCACTGAAAACAGAAAAAGAGTTTTTGAACCTTCCTACAGGCTAGGCTTAATCACTACCCAGACCCTGCGGAGAAGAGACTGGAGCTTTGCAGCCAGACACTCAGATGGGTATAAAAGAAATCAGATATATATTCCAAAATAGCCAGCTTTCTGGTATTAAATGCAAAATAAATAATGACTGTATATTAAGACCAGATTTGGAAAATAGCTGTTGATGTGCCAGAATCTACTCACTA